>NC_060140.1:927105626-927457293 GCF_021461385.2 Schistocerca piceifrons
GGCAGCGCCCCCAGGAGCGCCGCGGTGCGCCGCCCCACGCGGTCCGCCGCCCATCCGCCCAGCCAGGTACCCTGCGCCGCCGCCAGCGACGGCGGAGACCCCACCCACGACGCCTCGGCGGGCGTCAGGTGGGGGGAGTTTGGGCACCGCCGGCGACGACCACGCCAGCACCACACCCATCGACATGATCCCCAGGTTCACTGCCAGAAGAGGCACCACGGTCGACACTCATGGCGAGGCAAGGCAATTCGAATTCTACACTTGGGGTTGATAAAAAGAAGTCTAACACCTCGTTCAATAAGGCAGGTATTTATTAATGGTATGGCGGTACATATACAAAGATTAGAAAACTACTACATGTCAATATTTAAGCACAGCCCTCCAGCATAATACAGGGTGATTCAAAAAGAATACCACAACTTTAAAAATGTGTATTTAATGAAAGAAACATAATATAACCTTCTGTTACACATCATTACAAAGAGTATTCAAAAAGGTTTTTTTCACTCAAAAACAAGTTCAGAGATGTTCAATATGGCCACCTCCAGACACACGAGCAATATCAACCCGATACTCCAACTCGTTCCACACTCTCTGTAGCATATCAGGCGTAACAGTTTGGATAGCTGCTGTTATTTCTCGTTTCAAATCATCAATGGTGGCTGGGAGAGGTGGCCGAAACACCATATCCTTAACATACCCCCATAAGAAAAAATCGCAGGGGGTAAGATCAGGGCTTCTTGGAGGCCAGTGATGAAGTGCTCTGTCACCGGCTGCCTGGCGGCCGCTCCATCGCCTCGGGTAGTTGACGTTCAGGTAGTTACGGACAGATAAGTCCCAATGTGGTGGCGCTCCATCCTGCTGAAATATGAATTATTGTGCTTCTTGTTCGAGCTGAGGGAACAGCCAATTCTCCAACATCTCCAGATACTGTAGTCCAGTTACAGTAGCACCTTCGAAGAAAAAGGGACCAAAAACTTGATTGGCTGAAATGGCACAGAAAACGTTCACCTTAGGCGAGTCACGTTCATACTGAGTTGTTTCCCGCGGATTCTCAGTGCCCCATATACAGACATTGTGACGGTTGACTTTCCCGTTAGTGTGGAAAGTTGCTTCATCACTAAACACAATCTTTGAAACGAAAGATTCATCTGTTTCCATTTGAGCAAGGATAAAATCACAGAAATCGATTCTTTTAATCTTATCAGCTGCAGATAGTGCTTGAACCAATTTCAGACGATAAGGTTTCATAACTAACCTTTTTCGTAGGACTCTCCATACAGTTGATTGTGGAAATTGTAGCTCTCTGCTAGCTCTGCAAGTCGATTTTCCTGGGCTGCGAACAAATGCTTGCTGGATGCGTGCTACATTTTCATCACTCGTTCTCGGCCGTCCAGAACTTTTCCCTTTGCACAAACACCCATTCTCTGTAAACTGTTTATACCAACGTTTAATACACCACCTATCAGGAGGTTTAACACCATACTTCGTTCGAAATGCACGCTGAACAACTGTCGTCGATTCGCTTCTGCCGTACTCAATAACACAAAAAGCTTTCTGTTGAGCGGTCGCCATCTTAGCATCAACTGACGCTGACGCCTAGTCAACAGCACCTCAAGCGAACAAATGTACAACTAAATGAAACTTTATAGCTCCCTTAATTCGCCGACAGATAGTGCTTAGCTCTGCCTTTTGTCGTTGCAGAGTTTTAAATTCCTAAAGTTGTGGTATTCTCTTTGAATCACCCTGTAAACACAAATGACTACAGCTACATATGGATATCAAGGTCTTCTGTGTATGTTATCACATCACTCGCTACTGTCAGGGAATTTTCGAAACGACCCTTGTAGGCACGTGTAGGACATGTTGATACAACATGAACGACTGTCTGGTGTTCCACACCACAGTCGCACGATGATGATGATGATTGGCTCCACTTGAAGACAGTGCCTGCACATCTTGCACCTATAATCTATGGACCTCTTATCCTTAAATGGTCAGGCAGGAGTCATAGGGACGGAAGCAGTGGGTGGTTCGTTCTGTAAATGTCGCCTTGGTTTCGGAAGGATTGGGCCTTATGAGCCTGTGGTTGAATTGGAAGGCTAACAACAGGTTTGGGTGTCAGTTGCGAGAGAGTGATATATGCACTGCCCAGGAGGACGCTGTTTAAGTACGTGGTGGTGTGCAGGTTACACAGGAGAGGAGAGAGGACAAAGCCTTCTATCATCTGTCTAAAAGAACGGGCTGGTCGCCTTGGAGCACTGTAGGTGATTTAGACGATGTAGGTAGTCACGTGATCTGCACTGTGGATTTGACTCATGGCAGTGAAATGGTGCTAGTCGGTAGTGTAGGTCCCTGGTCCTGAAGCACACCTGCACTGGGAGGTTTCGTAACTGGTGTACCGTAGGTCTCTAGAAGAGCGTAGCGTTCCAAAAGATTGGAAAACGGCACAGGTCGTCCACGTTTTCAAGAAGGGACGTCGAACACATGTGCAGAACTATAGACCTATATCTCTAACGTCGATCAGTTGTAGAATTTTGGAACACGTATTATGTTCGAGTATAATGACTTTTCTGGAGGCTAGAAATCTACTCTGTAGGAATCAGCATGGGTTTCGAAAAAGACGGTCGTGTGAAACCCAGCTCGCGCTATTCGTCCACGAGACTCAGAGGGCCGTAGACACGGGTTCCCAGGTAGATGCCGTGTTTCTTGACTTCCGCAAGGCGTTTGATACAGTTCCCTACATTCGTTTAATGAACAAAGTAAGAACATATGGACTATCAGACCAATTGTGTGATTGGAATGAAGAGTTCCTAGATAACAGAACGCTTCATGTCATTCTAAATGGAGAGAAGTCTTCCGAAGTAAGACTGATTTCAGGTGTGCAGCAGCGGAATGTCGTAGGACGGTTGCTATTAAATGGTTCAAATGGCTCTGAGTACTATGGGACTTAACATCTGAGGTCATCAGTCCCCTAGACTTAGAACTACTTAAACCTAACTAACCTAAGGACATCACACACACCCATGCCCGAGGCAGGATTCGAACCTGCGACCGTAGCAGCAGCGCGGTTCTGGACTGAAGCGCCTAGAACCGCTCGGTCACAACGGCCGGGCGTTGCTATTAACAATATATATAAATGACCTTGTGGATAACATCGGAAGTTCACTAAGGCTTTTTGCGGATGATGCTGTAGTATATCGAGAGGTTGTAACAATGGAAAACTGTACTGAAATGCAGGAGGATCTGCATCGAATTGACGCATGGTGCAGGGAATGGCAATTGAATCTCAATGTAGACAAGTGTAATGTGCTGCGAATGCATGGAAAGAAAGATCCTTTATCATTTAGCTACAATATAGCAGGTTAGCATCTGGAGGCAGTTAATTCCATAAATTATCTGGGAGTAAGCATTTGGAGTGATTTAAAATGGAATGACCTTATAAAATTAATCGTCGCTAAAGGAGATGCCAGATTGAGATTCATTGGAAGAATCCTAAGGAAATGCAATCCGAAAACAAAGCAAGTAGGTTACAGTACACTTGTTCACCCACTGCTTGAATACTGCTCACCGGTGCGGCATCCGTACCAGATAGGGCTGATAGAAGAGATAGAGAAGATCCAACGGAGAGCAGCGCGCTTCATAACAGGATCATTTAGTAATCGCGAAAGCGTTACGGAGATGATAGATAAACTCCAGTGGAAGACTCTGCAAGAGAGACGCTCAGTAACTCGGTACGGGCTTTTGTTGAAGTTTGGAGAACCTACCTTCACCGAGGAGTCAAGTAGCATATTGCTCCCTCCTACGTATATTTCGTGAAGAGACCGTGAGGATAAAATCAGAGAGATTTGAGCCCACACAGAGGCAGACTGCCAATCTTTCTTTCCACAAACAATATGAGACTGGAATAGAAGGGAGAACCGATAGAGGTACTCAAAGTACCCTCCGCCACACACCGTCAGGTGGCTTGCGGAGTATGGATGTAGATGTAGATGTAGATGTAGATGTGTGTAATGTAAAAATGGATAGATGAAAACATGGTTTCATAGCTCAGATTTATTTTGTAAAAATCTCACAAAAGATGGTCATGCTTGACATCAGTCATGGGAACCAACATTTGCTTGACATTCGCAGAACTTGCAAGTCTATGTCATCTTCGCCGCGCGGGATTAGCCGAGCGGTCTGAGGCGCTGTGCGGCTGGTCCCGGCGGAGGTTCGAGTCCTTCCTCGGGCATGGGTGTGTGTGTTTGTCCTTAGGATAATTTAGGTTAAGTAGTGTGTAAGCTTAGGGACTGATGACCTTGGCAGTTAAGTCCCATATGTTTTCACACACATTTGAACATTTTTTTGTCATCTTCCACAACATTAGCTCACTCTCTAGTGATGCCTGTTGTATTTAAAATATATATCAAGAAATGTGATGTCACAAAATTAACGATAAGAATCTGTTTAATAAAAGAATTAAGCTGCCTGAACACTAGAACGTTTTTCATTTATATTAGTATTAATTTAAATGAGCCTTTCAGTTACAAAATAAATTTGTCTGAATTTATATTTGTGGTGTCACCGCCAGACACCACACTTGCTACGTGGTAGCCTTTAAATCGGCCGCGGTTCGCTAGTATACGTCGGACCCGCGTGTCGCCACTATCAGTGATTGCAGACCGAGCGCCGCCACACGGCAGGTCTAGAGAGACTTATTCGCACTCGCCCCAGTTGTACAGCCGACGTTGCTAGGAAAGGTTCACTGAGAATTACGCTCTCATTTGCCGAGACGATAGTTAGCATAGCCTTCAGCTAAGTCAATTGCTACGACCTAGCAAGGCGCCATTCATCCTTTGCTATGTATCTAATGAAGCATGTACAGTAACAAGACCAATGTTCACCAATTGTGGATTAAAGTTAAGTATTCCAGCAGCTACGTACTTTTCTATATAGCATTCATTACGTATCCTGTTTCAGACCTCACGCCAGCCTGCGTGAGTTTAAGCGCGTGCCTTTCGGTTACCCGTCACTGTGGATTGGCTGTCTTGCCAGTCCACAACAATATTAATGTGGTAGCAACTATGTATGAATGCACAATTATGTTCACAAACCTATGTGCCATCTCAGCAAAGACACCACACAGAATCCACAGCCGTGATACATTTTATAGAAACTGAAGGTGGAGAGGGGCGAAAGGAACGAAAGTGAAGGAACTAATGGTATCAGCTGCATTGGGAATTTTTGTCGAATCAGCAGTGATGGGTGAATGTGTACTACGCTGGGACTTGAACCTGGCATCATCATCATCTTACTAGGTGGGTGCGTTAACCACTGTACTATCCAGCTAGACACAGTGTTAAATCTAAATTCAGCTTGTGCTCTCTAATTTTAGATTCCTGCTGGAAGAAGAGACACCACGCATTCATATACTTGATTCACCTTGATGAACAATGAATCGACAACCTGCAGTGTGGATTCACATTTACGTTCGACCTCCAGCAGGAATCTAAAATTAGCGAGCGTGGAGGACGAGGAGGGGTATTGCGGATTGCGGATAGGTGGCGCTAGATGGGAGTGTGAGTGTGAGTCGGCCGATGAACGTATCAAGATAGCATACTAAACAGGACATCCCTGATTCGCATCCTGGTCGAGCACACATTTTAACTCGTCACCACTGATTCCGCAAAAAGTCGCGATGCAAATGATACCATCAGTTCCTTCCGTTTTCCTTTCCTTCTCCCCTTTCACTTTCAATCTACAAAAAATAAAATATGTGAACTTTTACGAAACTTACGACGAGCAAGATTTTTATTTTATAACATGACTCATCTCGAAGGAATTTCTATGCTGATTCCACAACTGTTCTTAGATTTTTCCAGAGTGTCATATTTCAGAAGTTATGAAGGATTTCATATTCAAGCTTGTTTTTCACTAATATTAACCCAGCTGACGCGTCTGAAACGCAGTTCTACTTGTAGAACTTAATATTTATCAAGTAATTGACTCTGAATATTATGCAGCATCCTGTGTTCAGATGTATTATAACTTTTTAATTAGCCAATGAACTGGTTACTATACAGGGTGTAAATGATGACTTCTCACCATCTACCAAAAGGGTGTAGGGGCAGTCAAACAATTTGATATGGCATCCTTGTGGCCTATCAATCCAGGAAATAACCCGAATGTGGCCTACAAAAGCCACATAAGTTACAACGTATGCGTGCCTTGTGAGATTTTCAATGTCCTTCCCCTGTTTTTCACCGCCGGCTTAGAGCCGATTGTATAAAGCGTTTAACCTTAGGTTAAGACAGAAAATGACCTTAGATCAAGCTTATCCTGGAAATCTGCATTACATAAACGTTAATGCTAGATCATATCGCCGTGGAGTAGGATCATATTTGACCGACGAGAATTCGCAGTTCAAAGTCAGGTTTAGCTCTAATCGTCAGTTTATAGTCTACTGGCATTACCATTCATCGCTTTTGTTTTTAACAGATACCAACGGAAATAATAAAAAAAAGTTGTTATTAACACAAAAAAAGACAAGTAAATATGTGACTACGCTATTTCCACTCTGCTGATGCTCAAAATACTTTTTTTTTCAATCCGGAAGGTTAGGTTAAGGTAGTTAGCAGCTATCGGGTGTACGTAATGGCAACGGCATTGCCGCAGTGGCTACAATGGTTCCCGTCAACACCGAACTTAAGCGCTATTGGGAGTGACCGACACTGGGATGGGTGACCATCCGGGCCGCCATACGCTGTTGAGAGTTTTTGGGGTGCACTCAGCCTCGTGATGCCAACTGAGGAGCTGCTCGACCGGATAGTAGCGGCTCCGGTCAAAGAAAACCGTCATAACAACTGTGGGAGAAGTGTGCTGACCACACGGCCCTCCAATCTGCATTCTTAGCTGAGGATGACACGGGGGTCGGATGGTTCCGTGTGTACTTAATTATTAGTCTCATAAAAGCTCTTGGGAGAGGACTGGTAATTTTTGTGATTATATGAAAGGCATTTTATAGATACTTAGTAGCAGGGGAAGAAAGGAGATTTCGAAATATTTGCAGTGAACAGTTAAGCATTGGAATTTTGACAGCAGCCAATAACGATTCAACATTACTTAGCCAGGATGTTTCAGAAAAGATAGTCAATATTCAGGAATATGACAGGAATGGCCATTTGAAACAAAAGAGTCAAGCAGACATGGGGTCTAAAATACATATCTTAAGATCTATGAGCAATTCTTGATCTTTGATACCGTGAAACAAATCACTTCTACTGGAAACTCTTTACTTTCCATATTTTGGGAAATGGTAGTATGGACCAAAACAAGAAAAAAATGTCCCGTAAACAAGTGCTCTAAAATGCATACCTTTAAAGTTATGAGCATTTGTTCATTAGAAGAGTTATGTTTCAAAGTAGCAAAGATGAAAAAGTGCTCATAGTTGTTAACGTGTGCATTATAGAGCACATGTTTACTGGACATTTTTTTCTTGTTTTGGTCCACACTACCATTTCTCAAAGTATGGAAAGCAAAGAGCTTGCAGTAGAAGAGATTTGCTTCACAGCATCAAAAATCAAGATTTGCTAATAGCTCTTAATGTATGTGTTTTAGGTCCCACGCTTACTTGACTTTTTTGTTTCAAATGGTCATTCCTGCCATATCCCCGAATATTGACCATCACTTCTGAAACACCCTGTATATGTTCTCTTTCTGCTCAAGTAACAGGAACTACGCAATTCGAATGAAATTTTTAACTACCGAACTCATCCTTAAACAAAGCCACTTTCATTCATTTCTGTTGCTCAGAGGTTGCGTTGTGGACTTTCGTGCAGAAGGCCACATGTGCGAGACCACGTCAATTCTTGATTTTTTTCCCATTTGTTGTTACTTTGTCTACGTTACTGGTCGTAAAGATAATGATAACAACATTAGCACACCATTCCATACCATTGAAACCATACCACACTCTCCGTTTTCGGAGCGTTATGGTAAAAATGGGCAAAATTCTGGGTGCAATAATGCTACGCGACCTGAATTACGTTGTTTCCTGTCGTTTACAAGTATCTGAGCATTCAGATATACCCACTGAGGATGTCGATGACTGGACCTAACGAGTTTCCCGTACATTCTGTGAAAGTCCGAACCCACTCTTGGAACTACATAACAATTTATTTAAACTGTGGTTTCGCTTGGAGAAAAGTACTGCAGAGCAGTAGGAACTAAGGCTTAGAGACTACCTGATGAAACCAACCAAAAGAAACCAACCACTGACATGTGCATGTTGCTGTTAACCTCAAGGTTTTACACCACTAGAACCTCTCAAATAGTGATTGGTGATCTCCTTAAATCAGACATAGCAACAGCTTGCAGAGCTGTCCATGAGGCATCGGCCTTACGAGAGATTTAAAGTCAACAGCAACTTCTCTCCATGCCTTTATTTTGTTGGCTACTGTAACTTAATCAGTTTTTTGGATTCAGTTATATGTTTATACTGGCATAACACAATTTCCAGCAGCAAATCTTTCTCTTATTGAGAGAAATTTGACGATCGTTCCATTTTCTGTTTAGTTGCTCCCATTATGGCAAGAAACCTTCGATAATCATTACTGCGTATTGCGATGCACGATAAATATCTGAGGTCGAAGCTAAATATTCGTGTCGACAGCCAATTTTAGCCGTCTCGCTAATCTTGTTATTTGCTACCTAAGATCAAATCTGAACCTGCTTCGGTGGATCCAAGGTTAGCGTTATACAATATAGTCGAGTCCTGAACATAGTTCAGTTTCTTATCTAATGTCAAATATGATCTCCAATCGGTGATGTTCATTCAGCCGGTCGTTTTAGTCAGCTATTTCGTTAAAATTATTCAACTTTGCAGTGATGGTAATGAAAGGAAAAGACTTTTGTAAACGCTATGCACACACTAATTTCAATAACCCTCAGAAGCACAATAGATTCACAGTAAGAAGGCTAAACAAGGAAAACGATTTAACTGTTAATTTTATGTTAAAATTCAAAAATTTTGAGGTACAGTTTACGCAAACGATACTCCTACATTTTGAAGTGCAAGAACAAAAGGTTTCTAATATTCAGGAACGACTTTATCTAAAATCTCTCATGGCGCACATGTGCTGTAACTTTAGGTCGCTTTTGTAGTCCTATTTGAGGCAGTTTCCCAGCGTCACTGTGATACGTTGTAAACAGTTCTTCACAGCCTGTAGATCCTCGATTCATGGTCGCGAAATACTGGATTATGTACTAAAGTGGTTTCAACATTCTAAACATGGATTACTTACACAAATCATAAAATACAACTTCAGAAGCATCTATGAATTGAAAAAGGATCAGCAATATTGTTATGGTGTCATAAATATGTCTATGTAATAGAGAAATGGAATTCACTTTTTATAAGTTTTGGTTAGGTTCGAGGAATTTGTTGTTAGGTGTCACGATCGACTTTAGTTCAGTAATCGATTATTAAATTGCTCGCTGTGTTGACCATTTGCAGTAAGGTATGTGGCCGATTGGGATTTGAATACATGTTTCTGGGAGGAGTGCTCTGAAAAGATCAACGCTGCACTGTATACTTTCCCAGACGTTAAATGCTTTCGCTCGCAGTGATGCTTTTGAGACAGTGGTAACGATAAACACTAAGCTTTAACCATTGTCCGAAAACTGGTTGACGCACAGATTCCTGTGGAGTTTGGAAGATACGGTGTAGAAATAATGACATGTTGAGGCTTTTTTGAAGTTTATGTGCCTCAAACTGAAAGACAAAGTCTGTATACAAACTGCTGAAAACATGTTTTGCACCATCTGTTCATCTGCATCTGTGTCTTGGAATGGAACTGAATGGAATGAAAGACTAAGCACTAGGAAAAATAATTTCATTGTAAATTTAAAACAAAACAATAACCTAAATAAAAGTAATCTCTTCAAACGTCCACATATTTTACTCTCCTGTAAAATCAAAAACTGCTTGAGGCGTAAAACCTAGGATTGTTTGTCGCCTTTTGCTTCATTTCCTACTCTCAAGCAATTTCTTAGCATCAGAGAAATTCTGTCACCATGACTGTGGCAGCGTCGGATTTCTGGTCGTACTGCAGATCTTCCTGTCGAAATTGCCATAAGAATATACCGGTACCGTTATGATGACTACAGAAAAGAATCAGAAAGGAGGATTTAATGCAATTTGATGTATACTCCAGCACAAATCAAATTTGCGTCAGCTTTTCCGTTATGGGAGCGACTAATCCACTGTACCGGATTATCAGTGTGAATAGCATTGTTACACATGAAGAAATATCTGAATTGAAATAAGTAATGCAACACATTTTTTTCTGAAACAGGGGTTGTTTTATTCAGCATTGAAATACACCAGGTTATTCCCCAATCTTTTAGCTACACAACACTATTTTTCAACGTAATCTCCATTCAATGCTACGGCCTTACGCCACCTTGAAATGAGGGCCTGTATGCCTGCACGGTACCATTCCACTGGTCGATGTCGGAGCCAACGTCGTACTGCATCAATAACTTCTTCATCATCCGCGTAGTGCCTCCCACGGATTGCGTCCTTCATTGGGCCAAACATATGGAAATCCGACGGTGCGAGATCGGGGGTGTAGGGTGCATGAGAAAGAACAGTCGACTGAAGTTTTGTGAGCTCCTCTCGGGTGCGAAGACTTGTGTGAGGTCTTGCGTTGTCATGAAGAAGGAGAAGTTCGTTCACATTTTTGTGCCTACGAACACGCTGAAGTCGTTTCTTCAATTTCTGAAGAGTAGCACAATACACTTCAGAGTTGATCGTTTGACCATGGGGAAGGACATCGAACAGAATAACCCCTTCAGCGTCCCAGAAGACAGTAACCATGACTTTACCGGCTGAGGGTATGGCTTTAAACTTTTTCTTGGTAGGGGAGTGGGTGTGGCGCCACTCCATTGATTGCCGTTTTGTTTCAGGTTCGAAGTGATGAACCCATGTTTCAACGCCTGTAACAATCTTTGACAAGAAATTGTCACCCTCAGCCACATGACGAGCAAGCAATTCCGCACAGATGGTTCTCCTTTGCTCTTTATGGTGTTCGGTTAGACAACGAGGGACCTAGCGGGAACAAACCTTTGAATATCCCAACTGGTGAAAAATTGTGACAGCACTACCAACTGAGATGTCAAGTTGAGCACTGAGTTGTTTGATGGTGATCCGTCGATCATCTCGAACGAGTGTGTTCGCGTGCTCCGCCATTGCAGGAGTCACAGCTGTGCACGGCCGGCCCGCACGCGGGAGATCAGACAGTCTTGCTTGACCTTGCGGCGATGATGACACACGCTTTGCCCAACGACTCACCGTGCTTTTGTCCACTGCCAGATCACCGTAGACATTCTGCAAGCGCCTATGAATATCTGAGATGCCCTGGTTTTCCGCCAAAAGAAACTCGATCACTTCCCGTTGTTTGCAACGCACATCTGTTACAGACGCCATTTTAACAGCTCCGTACAGCGCTGCCACCTGTCGGAAGTCAATGAAACTATACGAGACGAAGCGGGAATGTTTGAAAATATTCCACAAGAAATTTCCGGTTTTTTCAACCAAAATTGGCTGAGAAAAAAAAAGTGTTGCATTACTTATTGAACTGCCCTCGTAGTATTAAAGAGACAGAGAAGTTCGCTTGGTTCAGCCTATGCATGTTGTAGCGGAACTGTAATATGCCAGTAGACCAAATAGCTATTACGGTTACGTAGGAAACAAAAAAGTTCGAATTTCAAATGCACCCAGGGGAAAACCCCACAGAGACAATAAGTGTTGTTAAATAACCATGAGAGTAGCTGAGATTCTTTTCAAGTGGCGGGTTAGGCTATAGAACTTACCAGCCTAGAAACAGCACACGGGTTACTGGCTGCTCGTAGCGTCTATAACACTTGTATTAAAATTACTATCGAATATTCGTAATATAGTGCAATTAGTCACAAGACCTACTGTCTGGGCAGAAAGACAATATGGTTTTCCCAGCAGCGCAGTTTGCTGATGTGTCATGGTGTCACCCAGCCGGTAACAGCATCCTCGCTCGCTAATGGGTAAGCAAAGCTCCACCATATATAGTAGCATAAAATTTTTTTTGCCGTGATTGGCTGAAACGCTCGAGCTAGAAGTTCTCTTGTGCGGGGGGAAGCATTATAAATGTTCCTCTTAGTGGGCCATTGTTCCGAACATACTCTGTTTAGAATCGTAGCACTTAATAAAAGGCATCCTTGGAATAATGACTACGTACTATTTAGTGAAAAGTACTTAAGGGCTTTGCTTCCACTGCCACTGTCACAGCGCCACTTCTAACCGAGACCACGACCAAGTGTATTCACTGCAGCGAGAGGGACATCTTTACAAGACGTGAGACAAGTGTTCTTCGGGGAAATACCACGAGAGGAGCCTGATGAAGTTCATTTCAAACAACAGCCCTCGCATGAACGACTAACCCGTGACCACCAAATACCAGTTGAAACGAAAGCTGAAGTTTTAAATTTCACGTTCAAAAGATGGCTGACACAGGAGAATCGTACAAACATATCGCCATTTTACCGTTGGACAGATTCCTGTATGGACGATACAGTAAGGCGCATTCCTTGTGTAGGGAAACAACTGAAAGATTTGAAAGCAAATAAATCACCAGGTCCGGATGGAATCCAAGTTCGATTTCACAAAGAGTGCTCTACGCCATTGAGCCCTTACCTAGCCTACATTTATCGTGAATCTTTCGCCCAGCACGGAGTTCTGACCGACTGGAAAAAGGCGTAGGTGACTCAATTATATGAGAAGGGTAAAGAACGGACCCACAAAACTACAGACCAATATCCCTAACTTCTGTCTGCTGCAGGATCCTTGAACATATTCTCAGTTCGAATATAACAAGTTTTCTTCAGTCTGAGAATCTTATTTTTTTATTGGTTTATTTAACCTGGCAAGATTAGGGCCATCAGGCCCTCTCTTACATCTAACCAGGCATTCTATTTATTTTACATTCATATGTTTTAGTAGGCATGTTAAACTACATCTAGTACAAAAAGTGAAATAAACAATTAGAAAGGTACACCTGGAAAAATACATACATATAGAGTTTATATTCGTAGATCATAAGTACTGTTTTAATTACACATTATTGAAGAGACAGATTTTAGATAGGAGTGCTAGCAGCAGGGAGTATGAGGGTGACTCATGGTGAAGGGAGGAGAAGAATAGTGAGACATGATGAAACATAATTAAGGAAATATAAAGGAAAAGAAGATTGCCTGGCTAATAGGGATAGATGAAGAGGAAGGCATCTCAGGAGCAAGATAGGAGACGCTAGCTTTGCTATTTGACAGATGAGAGGATTGGCCTCGTACATTAATTTTGTGGAGAACGTTATGAGGATGATAGTAGGAAATGCTTCAACTTCTTCTTAAAAGCAGCAGGAGATTGAGTTTTGCGCAAGGTAAGGGGCAGTTTGTTCCAGAGGCGGACAGCGGCAACTGAGAAGGAGTTTGCAAATGTTTTTGTTTTGTGAGTGGGCACAGTTAGGATACCAAATAAGCGTGACCTAGTGTTTCGATTATGATGGCATGACAGGTTTTTAATCTCTGAAGCAAGGTACTGGGGTGCTTGCGCGACGAGGAGTCGGTGAAGTAGACATAGAGTGTGGTAGTCACGCAATTTGTCCGGCCGCAGCCACCCTAGCTCGGAGTATGAAGCACTAACATGATCATATCGGCGAATGTTGCAGGTGTAACGCACACAGGCTTTCATGGTTAGTTCTAGCCGTCTTTTCTTTTCACTACTCGTGCCTTGTTGAATCACATCACAATAGTGGAGGTTCGGTAGAACGAGTGCTTGCTCGAGCTGGCGTTTCAAGTCCTGTGGAAATATGTTCCGAAGCTTTTTGAGAGCATAGAGACAAGCAGACGTCTTTCGGCACACTGCGACTGTATTCTCCGCCCAGTTGAGACGCTCATCCAAAGTTACACCCAAGTTCTTAACTGTTTTCTGATATGGTATTGGAGTAACGTCGAGCAGAATAGGAGATAGCCGTTCGCGGAAATCTGAACTTATTAATTTCTGATGGGCTATTAAGATTTCTTGCGTCTTTTTTGCATTTAGTTTAAGCCCCAGCTTTTTCGTCCATGTCACTACTGAAGACAGATCATCATTCATCTGAGCGATTGCAGTGTTTACATCTTCAGGTCTGACGCTTAGGTAGAGCTGGAGGTCGTCGGCATAGAAATGATATTTCCAGGAGGACAGAACCGACGAAATATCGTTGACATATAAAGAAAACAAAAGTGGTCCTAAGACTGATCCTTGTGGCACTCCCTAGGAAACATGTTTCCAGGAAGATTTTTCATTTACGGAGACAACACATTGCTGTCTGTCTTTTAAGTAGCTTTCAAACCATCTCATTGCACTATCAGAGAAATGAAGCTGTTGCATTTTTCTGAGCAATATGTCAAAGTTAACAGTGTCAAAAGCTTTGCTGAAGTCCAGTAGCGTCAATATTGTTGCCTTTCGATTGTCGATGGCATATTTCAGGTCATCAGTTACTTTAATTAGAGCAGTGTTTGTGCTGTGATGTTTACGGAAACCGGATTGAAATTTGTCATATAGGTTGAATTCATGCAAGTGTTCAATGATTTGGTCATGAACAATATGTTCAAGTGCTTTGGAAACAGCAGGCAGTATGCTAATTGGCCGGTAATCACTAGGCAGTTGCGGGTTTTCGATCTTAGGGATGGGTCGAATTATGCTTCTTTTCCATGCAGTGGGGTATATTCCGTTCACGAGGGCAAAATTAAATATGTCAGTTAAGACAGGCACTAAGATATCGGCAACATTCTTAATCATGGTTATACCGATACTGTCGTTGCCTATTGCATCAGAAGAGATTCTCATTATTGCTTTTCTTGCCGTATTTGATGTTACATGTTTTAGATGGAAGGTATCGTTGTTAGTTATCCTGTGTGGGGATTCTTGTGGACGGTAATTATCAGCCGTGCGGGTATTCAGAGATGCAGAGAAGAATTCATTTAATTCGTTAGCTGACACATGAAAAGTAGTTTCCGATGTTAAGTTCACGAATCAGTATGGTCGTAGAAAGTATCGCTAGTGCGAAACTCAGCTTGGAAACTCAGCTTGTCATTTTCTCACATAATATACTGCGGACTATGGATGAGGGGCAACAGGCAGATTCCACATTTCTAGATTTCCGGAAAGTACTTGTTACGGTGTCCTGCTTCAGGCTGTTAACGAAGGTAGGAGCATATGGACTAAGTTCACAGATATGTGAGTGGCTCGAAGGCTTCTTAACTAACAGAATCCAGTATGTTTTCCTCGACGGCGAGTGTTCATCAGAGGCAAGGGTTTCGTCAGGAGCGCTCCAGGGAAGTGTGATAAAACCACTGTTGTTCCCTACATACATAAATGAGTTGGCGGACAGGGTGGGCAGCGGTCTGCAGCTGTTTGCCGATGATGCCGTGGTGTACGGTAAGGTATCGGAGTTGAATGAGAAGACGACTTAGACAAAATTTCTAGTTGGTGTGATGAATGGCAGCTAGACCTAAATGTGAAAAATGTAAGTTAATGCGGATGAGTAGGAAGCACATACCTGTGATGTTCGGATACTGTATTACTAGTGTCCCCCTTCACACAGTCAAGTCGTTTAAATAGCTGGGAGTAGCATTGCAAAGCGATATGAGATGGAATGAGCATGTCAAAACTGTGGTAGGGAAGGGGAATGGTCGACTTCGGTTTATTGGGAGAATTTTACAAAAGAATGGTTCCCCTGTTAAGGAGACTGCATGTAGGACGGTGGTGCGATCTATTCTTGAGTACTGCTCGAGTTTTTGGGATTCGTACCAGGTCGGATTGAAGGAAGACATCCAAGCTATTCAGAGGCGGGCTTTTGAACAACACTGAAGTGTTACGGAGCTGTTTCAGGAAGTCAAATGGGAAACCCTGGAGGGAAGGTGACATTCTTTTCGAGAAACTCTACTGAGAAAATTTAGAGAACCGGCATTTCAAAATAACCCTGGGTGACATTAAAAGTAAGGGCGATAGCATTAAGAGTGCAACGGAAATTCCTGTGTTAAATGCAGAGAAGAGAGCGGATAGGTGGAAATAATACATTGAAAGCCTCTATGAGGAGGAATATTTGTCTGATGTGATAGGAGAAACAGGAGTCGATTTAGAAGAGATAGGGAATCCAGTATTAGAATCAGAATTTAAAAGAGCTTTGGAGGACTCAAGATCAAATAAGGGAGAAGGGATAGATAACATTCCATCAGAATTTCTACAATCATTGGGGGAAATGGCAACAAAACGACTATTCACGTTGGTGTGTAGAATATATGAGTCTGGCGACATATCATCTGACTTTCGGAAAAGCATCATTCGCACAATTTCAAAGATATCAAGATCTGACAAGTGCCAGAATTATTACACAATTAGCTTAACAGCTCATGTATCCTAGTTTCTTACAAAAATAATATACAGAAGAATGGAAAAGAATTTGAGGATGCGCTAGGTGACGATCACTTTGGCTTTAGGAAAGTTAAAGGCACAAGAGAGGACACTCTGACGTTGCGGTTAATAGTGGAGCCAAGACTAAACAAAAGTCAAGAGACGTTCATAGGATTTGTCGACCTGGAAAAAACGTTCGACAGTGTAAAATGGTGCAAGATTTTCGAAATTCTGAGAAAAGTAGGAGTAAGCTATAGGGAGAGACGGGTAATATACAATATGTACAGGAGTCAAGAGGGAATAATAAGAGTGGACGACCAAGAACGAAGTGCTCGTATTACAAAGGGTGTAAAACAAGGATGTAGCCTTTCGCCCCTACTGTTCAATCTGTGCATCGAGGAAGCAGTGATGGAAATAAAAGAAAGGTTGAGGAGTGGAATTAATATTCAGGGTGGAAGGATATCAATGATACCATTCGCTGATGACATTACTATCTTGAGTGAAAGTGAAGAATAATTACTTGATCTGCTGAACGGAATGAACAATCTAATGAGTACAGAGTATGGATTGATAGTAAATCGAAGAAAGACGAAGGTAGTGAGAAGTAGTAGAAATAAGATCAACCAGAATTTGAACATCAGGATTGTGGTCACGAAGTATATGAAGTTAAGGAATTGTGCTACCTAAGCAGTAATGATGGACGGAGCAATGGGGACATCAAATGCAGACTAGTAATGGCAAAAAGGGCATTTCTGGCCAAGAGAAGTTTACTAATATCAAATATAGGCCTTAATTTGATAAAAACATTTCTGAGAATTTACGTCTGGAGTACAGCACTGTATGGTAGTGAAACGTGGACTGTGGGAAAACCTGGACAGAAAACCGAAGCATTTGAGATGTGGTGCCACAGACGAATGTTTACAATTAGGTGGACTGATAGGGTGAGGGAATGAGGAGGTTCTACTCAGAATTGGAGAGGAAAGGAACATGTGGAAAATCCAATGAGAAGGGCCAGGATGATAGGACATCTGTTACGACATGAGGGAATTACTTCCATGGTGCTAGAGGGAGCTGTAGAGGGCAAAAATTGTAGAGGAAGACAGCGATTGGAATACATCCAGCAAATAATTGAGGACATAGATTGCAAGGGCTACTCTGAGATGAATAGGTTAGAAAAAAAGAGGAATTCGTGGCGGGCAGCATCAAACCAGTCAGAAGACCGATGACAAAAAAAAAAGTCTTCGCCATTAAGACCGTCGGTCCCCTCCTTTGTTAGCAGAGATTTATAGCTATTCTTTGCACTCTCAGAGTTACTACTACGGATACAATGAGTCTTACTAGTTTTTCTTAGAAAACCTCTGGAAAAGGGGTGCTTTAGGCCAGGGCTTAACAACTGGCCGGTTTTGAGCGCGAGTACTCGCGGCTGCTCAGGCACGTGCTCGCGAGCAGGTGCAAGGTGGCGGAGTAGGGAGGGAGGGGAGGGAGGGGAAATGCGCGCGCACGTTTGAACGTCATCTCGCGTTCTTAGCAGATTTAACTAGCCATCTGAAAGCTTTGAACATTTTACTACAAGGTAAAGATCTGCTAATTACTCATTTCATCGATCGAATACGAGCTTTTAAAATGAAATTGACACTTTGGGTGAGTCAGCTGGAAGCAGGAAACCTAGCTCATTTTCCTGAATTATCATCCATGCAAGATGTTCACAAAGACTGTGAACGTTATTCATATAGTTTAGTTGATCAGCACTTTCAAAATCTGACAGCACTAGACAGTGATTTTGATCTGTTCTCTCCATATTCAGCGAATATTTAAGAGATTCGTCCTGAGCTGCAGTAAGAAATTATTGACCTGCAGTGTGACAGAGAATACAGAGACCAATTTCAGAACAAGAAAAACATTTTGGAATTCTACAGACACTTCCCTCAGGATAGATTTCCTCGTTTGCACAAACTGGCGGCGACAATAATATCAATGTTCGGTTCCATGTATGTTTGTGAACAACGGTTCTCTGCAATGAAATGTAACAAGACGCACCTGAGAAACGCATTGTCTGATCGAAATTTAAACTGCACGCTGCGCCTAAAATGCACAAGAACAATTACTCCGAACATAGACGCAATTGTAATGGGCAAAAAGTACAAGATAACCGAGAATCCCACACTTCAGTGACACCTTCTATTGTGTAACAATTCACAAATTAATGCGAATGTAGAGGCATACACTAAGCTAATAAAATTATGTGGCACGTGTACATTTTCCCTTATTTGTTTCATTTGTCACAGTAATAATTCGTGAGTGATATCCCTGCAGGTGGCCGCGGATTTACATTGACTGGCGGCAGCTGTTGTGTGCCCCATGTGACTCTCCCCACTCACCGCTCTGGTCCGGTAGTGGGGGTAGCGTGCTCGCGCTGCTCCGTGCTCGCGCCATGCTGCTCACAGATTGCTCCGCGAGCACGTATGTTGTGAAGCCCTGCTTTAGGCAGTCGTAGTTAGTGCAAATGAACAAGTTCCTCAGTATCATCATCACATCCAATCTTTCGATCTTCAACTGCATGTGTTAATATGTGATAGCAGTCATCTGCACATGCGGTCGTATGTGCAGATCTTAGAAGTCGAAACGCTATGTGGCATTTAGTGAAGCGTTCAGCCACTCTGCCACCATGTACACAGAAAGAGGGCTCTGCTCCAATGCCATGCGCCTGCGCTCTAGACGAATTGTGTGTGAACAGAGGAGCTATCTAACTTAAAAATGGTAGCCATTATTTTTATTATAAGTAATGTTTTTGTAGTTCGTAATATCGTTGGATCCAAGTTTGGTATCTTAATTAATACATTTAACAGTGAAGTATTGGGTATTTTTCAGTAATAACGCCACAACTATCTGCTGTAAGAACGAGATGCACTATTGCTACACATCCCCAGAATTGATTGTTCATCACCTCTGTGCGTAGAGCCTGGAGGAAACGCCCAAACAGTTTCCTTTGCCTGTAACCTATGCCTCTCTCCCTGCAACCGACATCTTGCACACAAATCAGCACAACTGAGTTAGACGTTCTCCTTAAAATGGTTGTGCTAGCACCTTAATGTCACAAAACCTGCCGTAACTCGCCAGAGTACGTTTTTCTTCATTCTTTAGAGTATGAAAGGATGGCTGACAGCTGCTGATTAGTTTTATGTGCAAATGGAGAGAGTCAACATGTGAAAACGATTTTTTACTTATTTTTGTTTGGTGTAGTTTTAACAACACTCAGATTTATTTTTAGCTTATAATGTAAATGTACATCTGAATCATATATTTCATTCTCCAGCCAGTAATTTGACTAGAAGGTATGTTATTTTACCTCTTATCTCTTGCATGATGCTGTTGTTAAAACCCTCTACATCGACCCGTCTGTACGCTGCCAGCTCTTTTATATCTCGTTCTTGAGGAATTTCGTTTGCAAATTTAAGTTGTTAATTTTAGCAAATGATTCACCGTTAGAAGCAAGTTAACAATTTTCGCAAACGATTCACCGTTAAAAGATGTTATTCTATTGATTTTAAACTATTCAAATGGTTGTTATACTTCTAGGAGCAAAATATCAAGTCCACCACATTTAAAAGCAATGTAGCCGTACTTCTTAAGCAGATCCAGATGTGACTGGGGCTTTATAAACGAAATCTCGTATATACGTTAATGTGGTAAGCAGTCTTGATTCCGATATTGTTCGTCCAGTACTCCAATGTATGGTCACTTAGCATTGCTATTTACAGTAAATGCTAATATCATGTATTCCCCAGTTGCATTCAAATTTCTCCATATTCTGTGTTTACAGCAATAAGTAAACCTTGCTTGTGCATCTGAAATAGAGTCTTCTTTTTCCATTTGCAGTTTATATTCTTCCTCTACGGCAGTAGTCTTCGCCATATTCTCCAGATTTCCTTCTTGACTTTCATGTTCACCATATTCCGTTTTCTTGTTCGTTTGCATAGCATAACACATTAATCATACGTGTGGGAATAATTTCTTACACAGGCAAATGGTTTAAGTCTGTTTGACACATTGGTTCCTGTTCTTAACACCTATAGAATAACATTATTTATAGGAATCAATCCCAATTCGGAAATTCCCATATTTAATGGTACCCTGGAGAATAATATCCTGGACTGAAAAAAATACATTTTGCCTGTTTAAAATTGCACTTCTCAATAATACTTAAGCCCCTGTTAAGATACTCCATGCGGTTTACAAGTAGCTAGTTAAAATTGTTTGCTGACGTAGGTAACTTACATGCTTTGCTCGTTGCGTGTTTGGAAGGCTTACTTGAACGCCAGTCAATTTTTGGGTGTTCTTATAACCGCACCAAACAAATTGCAGTACACTGTTAAACACGACGCAGCAGCTGTTCTTATAGTTATTTGCTAATTGATACTACATGGAAGTGATTGGCTTAGAGTACCACGGAGCAGATTTTAAATACTGTTTGTTGATCTTTGGACAGGGTGAAATACACAATTCATTCTGTTCCCAGCTGAAAGACTGTGTTCTGAGTTAAAGTGGTACGCATTCATCTGTTTGCTCATCTTCTTTTCTATACATAAGAATATACGGGAAAAAAGCTCGCTGATATGCACCATGTCTTCTTACTTTAAGTTGTTTTATTGGTAATGTAGAGTGACTTTTTAAGATACTTTGTGTTCGGATTCCACATGCTGTGGTTTTCTTTACCAGCACATACGAGTTGCAAGTAACGAGAATTTGGAATCGTAAAATATTTGGATTCAGCCTCAAGTGGAATAACTCCTTAAAACGAAAAGCGGCCCTGACTGGTATGCATATCACAGCACATACACACACACACACACACACACACACACACACACACACACACACACACACACACACACACGCAATAATGTAATTGGATCGCAAGTACAACCACATAACAGGAAGAACATGTGAGCAGAAGTGTTACCACCTTGGTCTACAGATTTTTACTACCAATTCGAATAATCATCATCAGCAAGAAAGCATTAACCATTCAGATTACATTGCTATACTAAAACGCCTTGGTATATTTGTCCTACAAGTATAAAAATACGACAGACTCAAGTGGGAACTAAAGCAACACCTTCTGGAGAGTTAATGTAAATACATAAAAGATGAAGGTTGAGTTGTGTAAAAGTACACAATTCCAGGTAAACAGGTCCCGAGTTCGAGTCTCGGTCCGGCACACAGTTTTAATCTTCCAGGAAGTTTCAGGACCTATAACAGGTTATAAAACTATGCTCTGTTATCTACACATTAAATTATTTAACACGGAAATACTACCAAAGCATCTATACAAACAGTTGTACTCTACACAGTGGAATGAGAGTGCACTGCATCAAGATGTGTACCATCCGCATGTGGTATCTGATACGGATGTCAAGGCTAGGGACATGTGCGTGTGGTGCAGCAGCTAGCTGAGGTAAGAGGGGAGATGCTGCACCTCGTGAAATGCGCTCAGTATATGGATGACCAGCTGTGTGACAACTGCACAGTCTCTCTATGTTAATTTATAGCTGTGAATTAAGAATTGGTGGTGGTACATATGCAGATGTGGGATGCACATTATTCCAGTACTCTGCAGCCACAGGACAATATTAATTTACTAGAGAGTCACATTCATCAAAAACGTTATAGATACGTGAAACATTTTTGATATAGAGATCGCTTTACTGTGTGATGATGTATATAGGTGTCATATTAATGCATGAATACATGGTGGAAGAAAGATGTGTGGTCGTCATACTTTGTAGTGCTTACAGACAACGAATTAACTCTTCAGTAAGTAGTAAAAGTTTCCCTTCTTTTCTAGAGCACTTTATACTGGAGGCAGTGCTCCTAATTATGTTAAAGGCAGCCATGGAATTGCTCAAACGGAGATGTGTTATCTTAACGTCAGGTACCTAATTATACCAATTTCTAACGCTTACATTTTGGTCTATTCCACTACTTTTTACTGTTGGTCATTCTCGATAAGGGTGGCGTGTGGCTGTGTTGACACCTTTTACGGTGTACTCAAAATGGTTCAAATGGTTCTGATCACTATGGGACTTAACATCTGAGGTCATCAGTCCCCTAGAACTTAGAAATACTTAAACCTATCTAACCGAAGGAAATCACACACATCCATGCCCGAGGCATGGCCTCAGATGGCCTCAGATGTTAAGTCTCATAGTGCTCAGAGCCATTTGAAACAGTTTTTGATGCTGCTTTAATACAACATTTATGCAGGCCTAGCAGATAGAGTGTTCATCCTGAAAAGATGGGGCTTGTAAAAGTACTTGGTACTTTCAGCAAAGACTGATTTGACAGGAATGCATGTGTGTAGGGGCCTGCAAAAAATGCGAATTTGAATTTGTCGTCACGTAATCAACATTTTAGCCAAACAAATGCTTTTACATACGCGATCGCTAAGGCCGTTTCACAGCACCCGAATATTGAATACAAATGTACTGTCCAGTCTGGTACTTAGAGCAGATATGTGTATAGTGTTTACAAAAAAGCCTAATACTCTGCTGCTGTGTTATTAAGATACAAATGCCATTAATTATGGTAATATTGGCTACCAGTTTTAGGTTTAGTCACACACAATTCACCTACAGCACACGTGGGAAACCGATGGCCTGCGATTGGCTTCAATTCGGCCCGAGCAAGAAATTCTGGGAGAACATAAAATGATTGTTTTATTAAAAATATGTGTTTTAAGGATTAATTTGTTGAGCTGGCGTGTCTGGAAAGGAGTGCCCTTTGTATCAGTGCATTACCTCATAAACATTAATGTCACAGACACTATGGTGTGACTTTATTCACTAGGAGCGTTGCTGTCGCGTCGTGACGAGGCTGCCCGTGAACGTAATTTAGTACGTGAATCTGACACACAGGTCACCAAAGGTTGCCCAATCCTGAGCTTGAGGACTAGTATTGTTTTTAGAATATACACCGTAATGTCACAGTATCATACGTTAATATTTCGCACCATTTTTGTGGAACATGCTGTGACATCACAAACACGTGCAGTATAAACATATTGTTGAGTGGTAAATTCGAGGGCAAATTTCTCCGAAGAGTGGAGGAATGTTGAGTGGTACTTAAGAAAGGTGAATAAATTAGTGAAATCAATGTGAAGTGAAGTAGAAATTAGAAAATAAATGAAAAACTTAGTTTAGTTTAGAAGAGTTACACACGGGCAAACAGCGAGCAGAGCACCAGTGACAGAAGAGCCAATGACCATGAAGTCAGCACGTTCAGGAGAAGCCATCGCCCTCCCCACATAAGCGGACGCTGTCCATTCAGCCGTCAGGGCATCGCCCGACCGGCTCACGTGTTTCTCAATTGTCACATGTGATCAAAGACCCTGACCTACATTCCAAGAGCCAATGACCGACGTTAAGAAGATTCTTCGAGAAGCTTTTCAACGAGACAGAAGAGGCAATGACCGTGAAGTCGTCCACCTCCAGTGAAATGAAGTGAATAAATACGCGAGACGCATTGGGCCCGACAAGAGTAGCAGTAGTTTTCAGTCAGTTTCGGTGCTGAAGACCGTCATGCAAGAAGAGACTACATCATACACAGACGCACCAAGTCCACCGCTGTAATGGAATACCAAGCAGCAGCCTCGGCGCCAGAAGACAGAAGTTAAAAGGTATTTGAAGTCTGATTTTTACGTACCCGGGTGACTCGTGAGGACGGGAAGGGGACGGCGGGAGTCCGTTGTTCGAGTCCGGGACACTGACCTTCCCCCGCCGCGCCGCTCCGCTGGCCGACGCACAACACACGCGGCCGTTTAGAGAAGAGAAACAAACACTGGGACGCCACATCCAAGTTATCACCATCCGATGCACGACTTCGCTCGCAATAATTAAACGGACCACCGCACGAGGCGCGTCTCCAGTCAACTGGGCGAAACGGTGACACGAGATACACACCGCCACGCGTAATCAGACGCCGCCGATGCCGCCGCTGCCGGCGCTGCCGCAGCAGAAGACTTCACAAAGGACACAGCTGCCGCTCTCCGAGCCAGAAGATCCAATAAAGAAACAGTTGTACCAAACTTTCAATAAAAGTGATCTTATGTAAAAATGCTGTTTCATTCTACCTCATACCCGAGCCAAGGAAGAACCCACCCTGCCCACATGTTGTTAAGAGAGAAAAATTAGTTTATTTAGTATTTTCATCCTGACATAATGCTTTAGAATTAAATGCCCATTGCAGTAATGCTCATCCTGACAATTGACTAGCACCAAAAGAGAAAATCCAGATACATTTAGTAGCAGAAGTGTTACAGTATCTAACGTAATAATATTCACAGCGACTTTTTTTTTTCTTTTCGATTAAGTGGTAGTCAGATAAACATCCATCAACTAATTTTTTTTTACATGGACACTCTGAAAATCACATTTAAATGCCTGGCAGAGGGTTCATCGAACCTGCTTCACAATTCTCTATTATTCCAATCTCGTATAACGCGCGGGAAGAATGAACACCTATATCTTTCTGTACGAGCTCTGATTTCCCTTATTTTGTCTTGGTGATGGTTCCTCCTTATGTGAGTTGGTGTCAACAAAATGTTTTCGCATTCTGAGGAGAAAGTTGGTGATTGGAATCTCGTCAGAAGATTCCGTCGCTACGAAAAACGCCTTTCTTTTAATGATTTCCAGCCCAAATCCTGTATCATTTCTGTGACACTCTCTCCCATATTTCGCTCTAATACGAAACGTGCTGCCTTTCTTTGAACTTTTTCGATGTAGTCAGTCAGTCCTATCTGGTAAGAATCCCACACCACTTAACAGTATTCTAAAAGAGGACGAACAAGCGTAGTGTAGGCGGTCTCCTCAGTAGGTCTGTTACATTTTCTAAGTGCCCTGCCAATGAAACGCAGTCTTTGGTTAGCCTTACCCACAACATTTTCTGTGTGTTCCTTCCAATTTAAATTGTTCGTAATTGTAATACCTAGGTAGTTAGTTGAATTTCCGGTTTTTAGATTACACTGATTCATCGTGTAACCGAAGTTTAACGCGTTCCTTTTAGCACTCATGGAGATGACCTCACACTTTTCGTTATTTAAGGTCAACTGCCACTTTTCGCATCATTCCGATATTTCTTCTAAATCGTTTTGCAATTTGTTTTGATCTTCTGATGACTTTATTAGTCGATAAACGACAGCGTCATCTGCAAACAACCGAAGATGGCTGCTCAGATTGTCTCCCAAATCGTTTATACAGATAAGGAACAGCAAAGGGCCTATAACACTATCATGGGGAACGCCAGAAATCACTTCTGTTTTACCCGATGACTTTCCGTCCATTACAACCAACTGTGACCTCTCTGGCAGGAAATCACAGATCCAGTCACATAACTGAGACGATATTCCATAAGCACGCAATTTCACTACGAGCCGCTTGTGTGGTACAGTGTCAAAAGCCTTCCGGAAATCCAGAAATACGGAATCGATCTGAAATCCCTTGTCAATAGCACTCAGCACTTCATGTGAATAAAGAGCTAGTTGTGTTTCACAGGAACGATGTTTTCTAAACCCATGTTTACTGTGTGTCAATAGACCGTTTTCTTCTAGGTAATTCATTATGTTCGAACACAATATATGTTCCAAAATCCTGCTACATATCGACGTCACCGATATGGGCCTGTAATTTAGTGGATTACTCCTACTACCTTTGTTCAATATTGGTGTCACCTGTGCAACTTTCCAGTCTTTCGGTAGGGATCTTTCGTCGAGCGAACGGTTGCATATGATTGTTAAGTATGGAGCTAATGCATCAGCATACGCCGAAAGGAACCTAATTGGCTGGTAAACCTGAAATTTGGGCTGTCCTACCAGTTCGCCATTTTTCGGATTTGCCGTCCTTCCAAACCATTAATTTTTCGGTTTGGCGTCTTACAAAATTACCATCGTTGCAGCCAGTTTTACGAATTTGCAGATTTCGCGTCCTACCAGTTACCAATTTTACAGCCAGTACTACCAGTTTCTAGATTTTATGCCACTCGACGTACATTTTGTGGAATATGCTATTATGTCACACAAACTGCAATTGCGAAGTATGTTACTTCACCATTTTTTAATCTCTGCGTATTTGGAAAACCAGTGTGATCCCCTAACTACAGAGCACATGATTCTAATGGGGAGGAGCTGTGCATGGTTGATAAATAATAGAGGTGTTTTTGCGCACTCAATTAATCAAGGGCCTCAGCAATGCGTTATGAACTTGGCTAATGTGATGCCAACACAAAGCCAGTGTGATGCCGGCGTAACGGTGGTGTGATGTAAGCAACGCCAGCATAACGCTGTGTGTGACGCTGTCATGACACTAATACGATGCCAGTGCGACATTGTCAGATAGTTCAGATACTTTTGGGCACAGATCCTCTCTCTGGATTTGGTGCCCCTAGGCTAACATATTGCGGGATATGCTACGGCGTCACACACATTGTGGTGTCGAAGTATCTCGCTATCTCACTGCTGCAAATGTCCGCCCCCGGAAGCTAAGTGGTCATCGTGACAGAATGTCAATCCCAAGGGCCCGGGTTCAATTCCCGGCTGGGAAGGGGGATTTTCTCCACTCATGGTCTGGGTGTTTCGTTGTCCTAATCATCATCATTTCATCGCCATCGACGCGCAGGTCACCGTAGTGGCGTCAACTCGAAAGACCTGCGCCAGGCGAACGGTCTACCCGACGGGAGGTCCTAGCCCCCAGTCATTATTATTATTATTACTACCGCGAATGACAAAATTCACCTAATAATAATGCACTACTTTGTTATAACAAATACTCAGGCACTGAGCTACAATGGAGAGCACATTTCCCAATGGCAGAAGGACCCTTCATCCTCGAACCACAAACACAAATTATGACACTGACGCAATCGAATTATAAAAATTAAAATTGCTCAAGAGTGAGGGGCTGAAAGCCGGCCGGAGTGGCCGAGCGGTTAAAGGCGCTACAGTCTGGAACCGCACGACCGCTACGGTCGCAGGTTCGAATCCTGCCTCGGGCATGGATGTGTGTGATGTCCTTAGGTTAGTTAGGTTTAATTAGTTCTAAGTTCTAGGGGACTTATGACCATAGCAGTTGACTCCTATAGTGCTCAGAGCCATTTGAGGGGCTGAATACGTGCGCCATTCGGTGAAACATTAGTGCACAAGAGTCCTAAGGCCCTTGGCTGAGAGCATGATATGCGTAACGCTGTTGGCCATGTTCGTGGTGAGAGGGGAGAGGGGGAGGGTGGACAGAATTCTGGGAAATGAGAGAGGAGGGGAAGGATTTCCAAGAATGATGATGATGACTTCAGTGATTCCAGAGATACTGATTCTGGCGTCAGAGATTTGGAACGGATATTATATATTTATGATTAAAAAAAGCGACAAAGTTCCCCAGGGTACCTCGAAAACATAAACAGTTCAAAAACCAAAAGACGCCAGTCTTCATACCCCCAAAAACATACGTTTTTCATATTAGGTGCATTGTGCTGTCCCCTACTGCCAGATACACCAATCAGCGACCTCAGTAGTCTTTGGTCGTCGTGTGAGAGCGCAGAACTCACGGGCTTCGAACGTGGTCAGGTGATTGGGTATCACTTGTATCGAAGCCTGTTCGAGAGATTTCCACACTACTAAACATCCCTAGGTCTACTGCTTCCAATGAGATAGTGAAGTGGAAGCGTGAAAGGACACGTACAGCACAAAAGTGTACAAGCCGACCTCGTCTGTTGACTGACAGAGACCGCCGACAGTTGAAGAGGGTCGTAATGTGTACTAGGCAGCCATCTATCTAGACCACCACACAAGAATTCCAAACTGCATCAGAATCCACTGCAAGTACTATGACAGTTAGGCGGGAGGTGAGAAAACGTGGATTTCATGGTCGAGCGGCTGCTCATAAGCCACACATCACGTCGATAAATCCCAAAGGACGCCTCGCTTGATGTAAGGAGCGTGAACATTGGACGATTGAACAGTGGAAAAACTTTGTGTGGAGTGACGACTCACGGTACACGATGTTGCGATCCGATGGCAGGGTGTGGGTATGGCGAATGTCCGGTGAACATCGTCTGCCAGCGTGTGTACTACCAAAAGTAAAATTCGGATGCGGTGGTGTTATGGTGTGCTGGTGTTTTTCATGGAGGGGGCTTGCACGCCTTGTTGTTTTGAGTGGCACTATCACAACACAGGCCTACACTGATGTTGTAAACACCTTCTTGCTTCCCACTGTTGGAGAGCAATTCGGGGATGGCTACTGCATCTTTCAACACGATCGAGCACCTCTTCATAAAGCACGGCCTGTAACGGAATGGTTACACGACAATAACATCCCTGTAATGGACTGGCTTGCACAGAGTCCTGACCCGAATCCTGTAGAACACCTTTAGGATGTTTTGGAACGCCGACTTCGTACCAAGCCTCACCGACAGACATTGATACCTCTCCTCAGTGCAGCACTCCGTGAAGAATGGGCTGCCATTCCCCAAGAAACCTTCCAGCATCTGATTGAAAGGATGCCTGCGAGAGTGGAAGCTGTCATCAAGGCTAAGGGTGGGCCAACACCATATTGAATTCCAGCATTACCGATGGAGGGCGCCACGAGCTTGTAAGTCATTTTCAGCCAGGTGTCCGGATACTTTTGATCAGATAGTGTAGGTTTCCGTCGGTTAAGACGATTCTGTGTCGTCAGAGAATATTCCCAGAGAGGAGAAAAAAGGGCAGGTTGGTCAGGAGCAGTGAAATATTGGTTGGGCCCCTGCTTTGCGGGATGCTACAAGGAAGAAAATAACTATTAAAATACAGTGCAAGATGGTTAAGAAGTCATCTGTTGACAATTTAATAAGATATTTTTTCGGTTATTAGAGTTAAAATCGAGAAGTTATGTAAAGGAACACGAACTTGTTGAACAAGCGCGAATTAGAATACAAAAGTATTAGTAATATAAATGACGAAAATATGTGTTTACTTACTACTTGAAACAGCAAGGAGCTGTCTCCGTAGGCCCCCACGCAGCATGATGAGATGTAAAAGTTTGTAGCGTCTGCACCGGCTTTGTGTGACAACAGTCGACAGGTGTCTCTTCAGATCTTCACCGAACAACTACAACTCGGTGTATATAAACGAGAGAAACGGTATCTGCCGTATCTCAAAAGCCAAGATAATCAGTCAATTCCGTCCTTGCGCAGGCCAGAACAATAGCTGGTATTTGCACTAACTGTTCAAGGCTAATGAGGTATTCATTAAATTCTGACTAAGACGACGAAAAAGCATTATACAACTTAATACCGTTCGATAACACTTTAAATCGGAAGATAATTACGTACCTTAAATTATAAATACCAGAGAACGGTAAAGAAAAGAAAGTAATCTTTGCTAATACTTAATACATTAAAATAATCATTGTCATATTTGTTCATACAGACTGGTTTTATCTATTATCACGGGATGGATTGAGAGTGAAAGTATTAATTTTCTAGACTAACAACTATGATCATTTCCAAACTAAACAAACTGGGAAACTTAAAAGATACTTAGTAGACTTAGTTTAGTGTAAGAATTTTCTGACATCGAATTCACTTTCATTGCATTCAATCCAAATTTTGCTGTAACACAGAAGCGGAAAGCGATAACAAAATTGTTTGTGGTAAGTATCCCAAACAAACAAGAGGAAGACTATAGAAACGGTAATGTAGACATCCTGAATTTCAGTGATAAAGCTGATATGCAAATCTGCGTAAAGGATCTTAACATCTATAAATGAGAGATAACTACGACGGGTATTTAAATACAGAAAAGTGACTAGGAAGTAAAAGAAGATGAAAGTTCAACAAAGCCAACTCGTGCTTTTCTCAAATGACATCTTGAAAGCCATTGTGGACTACGGAAATCGGAGAGATACAGTATTTCTTGAGTTCCAAATACTTGACTCGGTACGTTTATTTACGAAAATACCATCGTATGCGGTGTAAGATTACATCTGCAACTGAACTGAGAATTTCTTCGTCGGAGGACGCAGCATGATTTGTGGGATGGAAAGTCACCAACAGATACAGAAGTTAACTTCAGTCGTGCCTCAAGCAAGTATGTTGGAACCCTTGCTGTTCATGTTGCATGTTAATGATCTGGTGGACTATGTTAATAGAAACCTGACAATGTTCTCAGAGGATGCAGTTATCAATAATAAAGTACTCCCTGAAAAAAGCTCCACAAATGTTCAGTCAGAACCTGATAAGTATTCTAAGTATTGCGAAGACTGGCAAATTGCTTTAAATGTTGGCAAATGAAAAAGTGTGTACTTCACACAACGAAGAAAAGTGGTACCTCATGACTGGAAAATCAGTAAGTCACAAAATGGTATTGGTCAGCTCATATGAACATCAGGTTGTAACAGTTTGTAGGGATATAAGAGAGCATATGCTCAGTCAGAAGTAAACCAGTTCGCAGACTTCGGTTCACTGGTTTGCTATCGGGTAAATGAAATCATCCTATAAAGAGAGTTACTTAAAAAACATTTGCGATAGCCATCGTAAAATATTGACCAAGTGTTTCTCACGTATACTACACACATCAAAAATGCGTATGGCATCACCTCGGTTCCGAGAGTTCCGGAAGCTGCACAGAAAATTGGAATAGAGATCAACATAAACACCATTTCCACCCTTTTTATTGCTCATGAAAACCACACATTGTATGTTGTACCACCATACAACGAGACTTTCGGAGGTGGTGGTCCAGATTGCTGTACACACCGGTACCTGTAGTACCCTGCAGCACGTTCTCTTCCATTGATACATGCCTGTATTCATTGTGGCATACTGTCTACAAGTTCATCAAGGCACTGTTGGTCCAGATTGTCACACTCTTCAACGGCGATTCGGCGTAGATCCCTCAGAGTGGTTGGTGGGTCACGTCGGTCATAAAAAGCACTTTTCAGTCTATCCCAGGCATGTTCGATAGGGTTCATGTCTGGAGTACATGATGTCTACTCTAGTCGAGCGATGCCGTTATCCTGAAGGAAGTCATTCACAAGGTGTGCACGACGGGGGCGCGAATTGTCGTCCATGAAGACGAATGCCTCGGCAATGTGCTGCCGATATTGTTGCACTATCGGTCGGAAGACGGCATTCACGTATCGTACAGCCGTTACGACGCCTTCCATGACCACCAGTGGCGTACGTCGGCACCACATAATGCCACCCCAAAATAGCACGGAACCTCCACCTTGCTGCACTCACTGGACAGTGTGTCTAAGGCGGACAGCCTGACCAGGTTGCTTCCAAACACGTCTCCGACGATTGTGTGGTTGAAGGCATATGCGACACTCATCGGTGAAGGGAACGTGATGCCAATCCTGAGCGGTCCATTCGGCATGTTGTTGGGCCCATCTGCTATCGCGGTGCATGGTGTCGTGGTTGCAAAGACAGACCTCGCCATGGATGTACGGAGTGAAGTTGCGCATCATGCAGCCTACTGCGCACGGTTTGAGTCTTAACACGACGTCCTGTGGCTGCACGAAAAGCATTATTCAACATGGTGGCGTCGCTGTCAGGTTTCCTCCGAGCCATAATCCGTAGGTAGCGGTCATCCACTGCAGTAGTAGCCCTTGGGCGTCCTGAGCGAGGCATTTCATCGACAGTTCCTGTCTCTCTGTATCTCCCCCATGTCCAAACAACGTCGCTTTGGTTCACTCTGAGATGCCTGGACGCTTCCCTTGATGAGAGCCCTTCCTGGCACAAAGTAATCATGCGGAAGCGATCGAACCGCGGTATTGACCGTCTAGGCATGGTTGAACTACAGACAACACGAACCGTGTACCTCCTTCCTGGTGGAACGACTGGAACTGATTGGTGTCGGACCCTCTCCGTCTAATAGGCGCTGCTCATGCATGGTTGTTTACATCTTTGGGAGTGTTTAGTGACATCTCTGAACAGTCAAAGGGGCTGTAAAAGTCACAGGCAACGTCTATCTTCAGGAGATCTGGGAGCCGGAGTGATGCAAAACTTTTTTGATGCGTGTAAATACTACTTGAAGGAGTTATTGTAAAAACAATAGATGTGTGAACGCTTTACCCCAGAAACACGCTGTCTGACAACAAAGTGACGCATCCACAGGGGAGGAGAAAACTAAATGATCATTAAAGGGTTGAGATTGTATGTGTCACTGGTTACAAAATCGAGTCATATTTACGAATAAGTTGATACTATGATCCCAGTTATTAGTATGACTTGGATGCATGCACTGATCTGGTTGGAAAGGATGTCATAAAATCGTTGTATTCTCTCCTGAGGCAAGCTGGCCCACTAATGTTGTAACTGGTCCTCGATATAGTGGATATCTTGGATAGGTAAGATGGAGTTGACTTTCTAGCTAGTTCCACACGTGTTGTATGAGTTACAGAGCTGGGGCTCTTGCTGGCCTTAGGCGTACCTCACGTACCTCAACATGATGCCGGCAGTTCATAGAGACACGTGCCACGTGTGGAGGAGCACATGATGCTGCCGCATGAGAGGTAACGCAAGAGGATGTGGATGACGCACCATTGTGAGGGTGATTCAAAAAGAATACCACAACTTTAAAAATGTGTATTTAATGAAAGAAATATAATATAACCTTCTGTTATACATCATTACAAAGAGTATTTAAAAAGGTTTTTTTCACTCAAAAACAGGTTCAGAGATGTTCAATATGGCCCCCTCCAGACACTCGAGCAATATCAACCCGATACTCCAACTCGTTCCACACTCTCTGGAGATGTTAGAGAATTGGCTGTTCCCTCAGCTCGAACAAGAAGCACAACAATTCATATTTCAGCAGGATGGAGCGCCACCACATTGGCACTTATCTGTCCGTAACTACCTGAACGTCAACTACCCGAGGCGATGGATCGGCCGCCAGGCAGCCCGTGACAGAGCACTTCATCACTGGCCTCCAAGAAGCCCTGATCTTACCCCCTGCGATTTTTTTATGGGGGTATGTTAAGGATATGGTGTTTCGGCCACCTCTTCCAGCCACCATTGATGATTTGAAACGAGAAATAACAGCAGCTATCCAAACTGTTACGCCTGATATGCTACAGAGAGTGTGGAACGAGTTGGAGTATCGGGTTGATACTGCTCGAGTGTCTGGAGGGGGCCATATTGAACATCTCTGAACTTGTTTTTGAGTGAAAAAAAAACCTTTTTAAATACTCTTTGTAATGATGTATAACAGAAGGTTATATTATGTTTCTTTCATTAAATACACATTTTTAAAGTTGTGGTATTCTTTTTGAATCACCCTGTATAGTCACTGTTTCCTGATCCGCTACCACCGTGGCCTGAAGTCCAAACAGCGTGACTCCAGAAGTAACACTGTTGTGCCTCTCCAAAACATTGGAAGAATTCGACCTTTCTCCAGCTCGCCGGCATACTTGCTGACGATGTCCATGCAAAGAGTACAGAACCATCACGTCGCTGAACACAGTGCGACACCGTTCACCAGCACTCCTTGCTTCCCGCTCATGGAGTCTGTCAAAACGCAGTCATATGTGCTGTGTTGAGGGTCGCTAAGCATGGGGCGGTAGTCCCCTAATCCGGCTGCCGCTAATTACGACCATTGCTGCGAAACAACACTGCATGTTGCGGGGAGTCCAGTACTTGTTCTCTAAAGGCAGGCGCAGGTATGAAGGAGTTACAATACGCTTGGTGCACTGTGCGGTGATCCTGTCCCGTGACGGTCTAGCGGAACCTTGACCTCAAGTATGCCTACTGTGGGGCGGCGGGTACAATTTTATGACTTGTTTTGTTGTTAGTTTATGTAGTTAGTTAGTGTTTGTAGTTCGCCGTCTTTCTCATGCGAGCCTGGCATCTACTTTTGTGGTCAGCCAGAAAGCGATGGAGAAGATACTGACCATAATTTCCAGTCTGCACGTCCACATTCTTGTCTAGCCCACTGAAAGAAATTCTCTTTCTACGTAATGGGATCAGGACTATGATTATAAATGAAAGTAAGGAGTTCCAGTTCATATGTATATATATATATATATATATATATATATATATATATATATATATATATATATATACTCTACGACCGGAAAACTCTCTTCAAAATTCTAGCAGAATACAAAGTAGACAACAAAACACGGGCTATCATAGAGCAAACTTTAACCAACACGACCTCCAAAGTAAAGTTCTATGGGGAACTATCAGAGCCCTTTGAAATTCGCACAGGTGTCCGACAAGGCGATGGCCTCTCACCTCTCCTTTTCAATCTGGTGTTAGATAAGGTCATAAAAGAATGGGAAACATCACAACAGGGGATAACCTTAGGAAACCTACAGATTAAATGCCTGGCTTTTGCAGACGATTTGGCGATTGCCACGAAAGGTATAAAGGAAACAAAAGACGCTATTGAAAAACTGCACGAAATCGCTTCCAAAACTGGACTACAGATCTCTTACGAAAAGACACAGTTTATGAGCACAAAGAAACACTCATCTCTGAACACAAAGTATGGCACGATTTACAAAACAGCAAACGTCAAATACCTCGGTGAAACACTACAAATGAGTGGACATAACAGAGACTCAAACGAAGAAAGAAAGACTAAATTGGACAAGGCGTACAAAGTAGTGTGGAATCATTACAACAAGAAGTCTATCTCACAAAAAGCCAAATTACGCCATTACGACACGGTGGTGCTCCCCGAGGCACTATATGCAGCAGAGACCACACTAATCCTAGGGCTTACACGTATCAGACAATTAGAAAAAGTAGAACGGAAAATACTTAGGAAAATATTTGGCGCAACTAACAACAATGGAATATGGATCAAGAAACCTTCAGAGGAACTGTACAAACATACGGAGACAATCACAGAAAAGATTAGAAAACGCAGACTATAATTCTATGGACACCTATACAGAATGCCATCACACAGGCTGACCAAACAGATCTTTGACTGGGTAACCACTAGAAACAACAAATGGGTGGCAGAGGTAGAAAACGACCTGAACCAGCTCAACATAACAGCAGACACAATAAACGACAGAATAAAGTTCAGAAACATCACTAAGAAAAGTAAACTACATGAGATACAATGCGACAAACGAACAGGCATAAAATGGACCGAAGAACGCAAGCAAGATCACAGCCAGAAGATGAAAGAAATATGGGCAACGAAAAAGGCAATCAAGATGAAGCCGAAGACACAAAGCCGACAAGAAGCATGGACAGAGGACCGGAAACAGAAACACAGCGAGCGAATGAGGGAAGTTTGGGCAGTAAGGAAGGCAGCCAAAGGAACTGGCCATGTATGTAGTTTAGTCCAAATGCCAAATGCGCTCTTTAAGGGCAAAACACCAATAATATATATATATATATATATATATATATATATATATGTATATATATAGTGAAGCATCTCACGCACAACAATTTGAAAGTCACTATGTTCAATTGACAGTAAATCTTTGTATTCTAAACAGCACTATTATGAGTTCAGAGGCGACCTCTGCGGTACGTTCCTACCAAATTGTCTTTCGCTCTGGCTACTAATACTCCAATAAATGTTATAAATAAATGCTCGCCACAAAAGTGGAAATAATAGTCACCACTTGCCACGGGGATTTGAAGAATTATCACTGACGGCACACTAACAGATACTTTAGCACACATCTAAGCGGTTCAGGACGATGTACAGTCCTCGCGAGTTCAGTTATTACGGAAAATACCCGTTTTGTCACAGTCCGTCTCTGACGTCATTCGAGGGAGAGCGCAATCCGGCGTTTTAACAGACACAGATCTTACAGTGGCTGCGTGCGAAGTCAACCTTCTTCCTGCCTCTCGGGCTGTATTGATATATGTGCCGCAGCGGACGGCCAAGGGAACATCTGCTGTCAACTGCCTTATGCACACGGCAGCAGTCTCACAACGACCGCCTTCTCGGACACATAATATTTAATAGCCAAGTTATGAATTAATTTAGAATCTTCTTAATTTTACATAATTCTGGTAAGTTGTTTGAAATTACAAAACAAGTTTCAGCTTGAATAAAAATTGTGCCTTCTAGAATCTTTATAGTGGAGCTAACAGTAGATCGTTACCTCTGAACTATAAATTTAAAAGACCTTGTATTTGTTGTTATTAATATTTCGGTCCTAAAATTTGTTAAAGGTCTATTACTTAAAAAGTTTTCTCATGTGCTGTAACCAAATTTTCCTAGCATTAAAGTTACGGGAATTTAATCTACTACAAATGGGTATGTTTTAGTTACAAATCTGGTTTTCATTAAATTATTCGAAAACGTGGTTTCTTAGTTATTATTTTTAGGTTGAACTGAAGCATCATAAAAATTTTTACATTTTTAAGTCTAATACATGGCTCTGAGCACTATGAGACTTAACATCTGAGGTCATCAGTCCCCTAGAACTTAGAACTACTTTAACCTAACTAACCTAAGGACATCACACACATCCATGCCCGCGGCAGGTTACGAACCTGCCACCGTAGCTGTCGCGCGGTTCCACACTGAAGCGCCTAGAACCGCTCGGCCACACCGGCCGGCTAAGTCTAATATTTAGCGCCCTCAGCTTTTCTTAAAAAACCTGGATTCTGACTATAATGTTTATTCTATCCTGTTGAAACTTGCACCATTTATTTTTGGCATGCATTGGCACATTCTGACCAAATTCTGGCTTTGTAGCATTATTATTTACTGCCGCTAATTCTTTCTGAAAACGATATTTTTATGAACACTATTGATTTAATTACTTTAAGACTTGACATTTAAAACGTTGACCCATTAAAGTGTATATTGACAAAGTTTGAAAAAGAAATTTTGACATTTTAATCTTATACTTACTTATGATGCAATACTTGTCCGTTACGCGCAGACGCATTAAGGTGACGTGGTGCTACCAGCAGTGAACTGTGGTGAGTCCCGGCACACTCGCTCGCCTCTGTATTTTATAAACGATACAGCGCTGGTATCGACCCGCCAGGATAGCCGAGAGCGCTAACGCGCTGCTTCCTGGACTCGGGTGGGCGCGACGGCCCCGGATCGAATCCACCCGGCGGATTCACGACGGCGGCCGGTATGGCGGCCAGCCTGGATATGGTTTTTAGGCGGTTTTCCACATCCTCCTAGGTGAATACCAGGCTGGTCCCCGCGTCCCGCCTCACTTACACCACTCGCAGACATCTGAAACACATTCACACTTTTTCACAATTTACACTAGTCGCAGACAGCTGGGGTACACTAATTCCGTCCCGGGAGGGGGGTGGGGGGGATGGGGTAGCGGCAGGAAGGGCATCCGGCCACCCCTTAAGATTAACCATACCAAATTCGTACTTAACCCTGCCGACCCTGCACCCAATGCGGGATACGAGCAGTAGCGACAGAAAGAAAGAAATAGCGCTTGTTTCGCTTCACTACCTTCACGTTCCCATGCAGTCCAACATCAGCCGTCACGTGTGAAACTGGCGGAGATTTGAATATTGCACAATTCGACCAGCCTGCCAAAAGGAGACCCAAAATGTTGCTTCGCTCAAACTTTTTGAGCTGCTGATTACGCTGACACATAGGAGTTCGGGATATCGCTCTGTCCTCCACTGCGATCACACTCAACACGTGACTCTATTCGCATCCTAATATACCCTGCCTGGCCTGGTAACAACACCAAACACCAACAATACTACTGCACACTGGTGGCCGCTCTACGTGACTGATAATTGCAATAGTAACCATTTACATACACGCCTAATTTCGATCTCATGAAGCATCATGATGTTGGTCGAATTGCAGGGTGGGTGCAATGTTACATGTTGCGCTATAATGAAGGTAATCTGAGAAGAATTGTATAATGATCAGCGTACAAATTCGCACATATGTAAGTTATGGTGCAAGCATCTATAAGTGCAAAAAATGGCTCTGAGCACTATGGTACTTAACTTCTGAGGTCATCAGTCCCCTAGAACTTAGAACTACTTAAACCTAACTAACCTAAGGACATCACACACAATTTAAGAACCTTCAACATGGCAGCGCGTCAGCAATCGTTGGTTAATATATTTAAAAAAAGCTGGAAACCCGGCTCGATTGCGAAAAAGCACCTAGTGTTAACCTAGGTTTCCGCGTAGATAACTACACCTTGGTAGCTGCAGTTTATGGCGGGTCATGGCCCATCGAACATAGGCCAGTGTGAGGTGGAGGATACACCATTAAGTTAAGTAACGGTTTAGACTTTGTACATATGTACTGTTTGTGTTTCCCTTTTTTTCGTTTATAAATGTACAGCTATGGTGTTCTTTTAATCATTGACATAGGTCTTCTTGGGCACTTGTGGGTTTTATTGTTCTGAAGAAGGTGTAGTTATATACGCCGAAACCAAGGTTAACACTAGGTGCTTTCTCGCAATCGAGGCGGGTTTCTAGTTTTTTTTTTTTTAATACATCACACACATCCATGCCCGAGGCAGGATTCGAACCTGGGACCGTAGCGGTCGCCCGGTTCCAGACTGTAGCGCCTAGAACTGCTCGGCCACCCCGGCCGGCTATTAGTGCAACCGTAAGAACAGTTCTAGAGCACTTGCTTCTGTGACTGTCATATCACAAAATCAATTTAATAGAATTAAAGACATAAACAAAGTACCAACACGCATGGTACAGAACTGTCGGATAATAGGAGCTCTTGGTTTCAAGGTCGCAGCCTGCCAAATGGCAAACTCAAGTAAATGGTCTATAGGTAATGTTGTGACTATACGCCCACTGCTAATTTTAAAGAATTTTGTAGCTGACTATCTGATACGGATTGAGTTTATGAAGGATAAGGACGCAACGGCAGGCTTCTGCCAAGATAAGTGCTGCTTCTGAGTGAGAGTGAACATGTTGGAGTCGACTTAATATGAGCTCCAGTTAAACCTGGTAAACGCTATCAAGGAATACAAGTACGATTTTTAAAGACTAAGAGTGCACCTGTAGAAGAAACATCGGGTTACTGTTCTAGTAATTATTCCGATAACACTAATGTGCTTGATGATGTATCTAAATCACCAAATCTTGATGAGCAACAATAACAACAACAGCTGATAGAATTACTAACGGCACATTTATACATGTTCGATGAAAAACCTGGAGTAACAAACACTTATGTCTACGATATGGACGTGGCCCCACATGATAATTTTGGTAGGAAATCGTACCGCATCCCGTGGTCGAAACGTGAGGCTATATGTCGCGAGATTAGCAGAATGTTATCATGGAATTTTATCTGACCCCGTCGAAGTCAGTTTTAGGGAATTTAACCGATTGATAAAAACATGTGCAATTACGTAACACACGCGATGGGTAGAGTTTATACAATCTTTTGAGCAAATAGTAAATAAACTGCCAATTAACACGACACCGAATACGCCTGCTGAATTGCTGAGCAACAACAAAGAAGCAAACGATTAGATAAACCCACTGCCACGTCTGTCGAAAGAGGAAGTCGCTCTACAAGGAAAGGTAAGAGACACACTAATCGCCCTGGCAGGACACGCCGGAATTCGAAAGAAAACACACGATAAAGCGTCAGGACGAGATCAGACATACAATGTCGGACAAATAATTTTGCTAAGGTCTCATTCGAAATATTCTGCATTGCATAAACGCAATAGCAAATGGCAACTCCTCCGCTGCCCTGTCCATATAACATCGTTAGTGTACATAACGTTGGCAGTTATTTTTTGGCTTTTGCAATATCAGAGAAAATTAAGCGTTTACATTCCCGCCAGGATCTGAACGAGGAACATCGTAAAAATACCTATTTGATACGAATAACTTTAAGTTTCCTACATATACCTATACATTCTGTGAAAAGTCTTTATTGGCGGTATACTTAAGAAGTAGAATTGTTTGTATGAAAGAGTAAAGAACAGTCTAGAATGAGATTTTCACTCTGCAGCGGAGTGTGCGCAGATATGAAACTTCCTGGCAGATTAAAACTGTGTGCCCGACCGAGACTCGAAGTCAGGACGTTCGCGGGCAAGCGCTCTACCATCTGAGCTAGCGAAGCACGACCCACAGCTGGTCCTCACAGCTTTACTTCTGCCAGTACCTCGTCTCCTACCTTCCAAACTTAACAGAAGCTCTCCTGCGAACCTTGCAGAACTAGCACTCCTGAAAGAAAGGACATTGCGGAGACATGGCTTAGCCACAGCGGGGGGGATGTTTCCCGAATGAGATTTTCACTGTGCACTTGCCCGCGAAAGGCAAAGGTCCCGAGTTCGAGTCTCGGTCGGACACAGAGTTTTAATCTGCCAGGAAGTTTCATATCCGCGCACACTCCGCTGCAGAGTGAAAATCTCATTCTGGAAACATCCCCCAGGCTGTGACTGAGCCATGTCTCCGCAATATCCTTTCTTTCAGGAGTGCTAGTTCTGCAAGGTTCGCAGGAGAGTTTCTGTAAAGTTTGGAAGGTAGGAGACGAGCTACTGGCAGAAGTAAACCTGTGAGAGCGGGCGTGAGTCGTGCTTCGGTAGCTCAGATGGCAGTCTGCCTTCGGCAGTGACACAGTGCGGACCGTGTTGCCTGCCGGCCGCGCTGTGGTGCGCGCGCCTGTTTGTTTACGCCGGAGCAGCTTCGCGTGTGCGGTGTTGTGAGTCTAGAGCGAGATGGCACATTCGTACAGAAAAACGACTTTGAAGTTCAGTTCTGCGAACGACTATACACGACCAAAGGCACACGAGATTGAACGTTTCTTCAGAGAAGAGGTAAAAATCGATCCACAGGAAATCGTGGGAATCAATTTATCGCTCGTTTCAAGCGTCGTCTATGTCAAGCTTGTTGACGAGGCTGCTTGCGAAAGACTTCTACAACGATCACCGAACGGGTATCGTTTCTGTCATGCCGACGGGAATGTTGGTGCGGTTACAGTCGATCACGCGGGAATGCGGATCCGCACTATACGAGTCTTCGAACTTCCGTTTGAGGTCCCGTCTGAACTTGTTACCGACGCCTTTCGACCATACGGTACAGTTCTATCCCATGTGGCCGAAAACTGGACGAGTTTTACCACGTACCCCGTTTTAAATGGGGTGAGACAAATACGGATAGAACTGCGCAAGCACATCCCCTCTTATTTGTACATAGGAGGTTGTCGAGCGATTATAATCTATGATGGGCAACCTCGCACTTGCTCGGGGTGCGGGAAAGAAGGTCACGTCCGCTCGGAATGCCTCCAGCGACGTTTAGTGCAGACTCCACGGGATGACGTTCAGGCGCCACAATCGACGACTGTCTTACCGTTGACCTTTGTGGAAGCCCTGAGAGGCGACGTGAGGGAGACTTCCGTTGGGCACCAGCAGCTGCCCCCTATAGAGAACATGGACACCAACGGACTGGAACTCCGACCACCGGTTCCACCACAGCAGACACAGGACACCACACAAGAGATGCAGCTGACGGCCGCTCCAGGCTCATCCGTGGTGGCTGCCAGTGCTTCCACCGAGAGCGTGATAGGCCAGGCCCAAGACGGAGGATACGCAACCCCAACAGCCGATGCGGAAGCATGGCAACGGAAACAGCGTTCGCCGAAGAGAAGAAAGAAGCGTCGACTGACTTCTGCTGACGATAGCCATAGTCCCGAGGGGACAGTGGACGACAACGGCAGTATCGACCTGAGACCAGAGGATTCAACAGATACCGAGATGACGATGCAGGAACTACACAGCGACGAAAACTTGAACTCTCCTTCTGGTGACCGGAAGGCGGAAGTGGAGATGACAACTGTCCAACATCAGAGCGATGACAACGTTACCTCCCATCCTTCGACCAGTTCCGGAAATATGCTGGGGGACTGGGCGCAAGAAATGGACCAACAGGAACAGGATGAAAATACGAACGCGACGATTGAGGACAGTCCTGGCCAGAGGCCGGAAGGGGTCGGGAAATGTTGACCAACTTAGTGTGTTGAGGAGCGCCGGGGGTGCAGATGGACGCTTAATGTCACCGCCCTAAAACTGATGAACACAAGCCAGGTGTACCGCATTGCCACGATAAACATTAATGGCATACGGACACCGCTTAAAATTCAAATGCTGAAAGATATGTTACGCGCTGCGGACGTGGATATTGTACTCCTACAAGAAGTGCGTTTCACATCGCCGCCAGAGTTCTACGGTTACGCGGCACATTATTCAGTGCACGATGAAAGTGGATGCGGTGTGGCGATTCTCACCAAGGAAGGAATAGGAGTGGAGGACGTCAGGTCCCTCCTTTCGGCACGCGGCATAGCGATCACTGTCGACGGCGTTCGTTTCATCAATTTATACGCACCATCTGGCTCCACAAAACGAAGAGAAAGGGCGGCTTTTTACACCGAAGAGATAGCACCGTTGTTCGCTTGACGCTTTGATAACTATATAGTGGGCGGCGACTTTAATTGTGTCGTCGACAAAAAGGACCAAGTACCTCATTATGTGCCATGCATGAAACTGCGTGCGTTGATTACCGAAATGGCGCTTCTGAATACCTGGGAACTGCAGCATGGTGACAGACCGGGTTATACGTTTGTCACGGGACACTCGGCGAGTAGACTTGATAGAGTGTACGTGACACGAGCTCTACGGACGACGATACTGGATGCCGAAATCTGGCCAGCGGCTTTTACGGATCATATGGCGTACGTCTGTACGATTTCACTAACGCGTCAGAAGATATGGCGGAGTAAAGGTCAATGGAAAATGAATTGTGCACTTTTACGTGACACTGAATGTCACCGGTCGATAGAGGCGGCCTGGGAGACCTGCGTTCGCCGCCAACGAGCATACACCTCGGTTCTCCAGTGGTGGGTTAAATGCGCAAAACCAACGTTACGGCGAACGTTGATACGATACGGGCAGGACAAATCGCAGTGGAATCGCACAACGGCTGATTTTTTATTTTACAGCCCTGAGGGAGCTGATGACCCAACAACCATCGCCGGAAAGGCACACGGCCATGCGCAGGATAAAAGCCAAGTTATTACAGCTGACGAGACTAAGAATGGAAGGTATAATGGTCCGGGCGAGATTGACGGACACAGTTGCTGCCGAAACCCCCTCCATGCACCACGTGGTACGTGAACGCCAACGACGACGCAGGACATTGATCAGGGAACTAATCTCTGAAACTGGCCAGCAAGTTGTAAACCAGCGTGATATTGCGCATGTGTTTACCGACTATTTCCGCCAGTTATATGGACCTGTACATGTGAACCACGAGACACTACATGATGTCATCTCGGAAATGCCAGACAGAGGACCACCACTGGATGCAGAGACTTTCATCACAGCGATAACAGAGGACGAGCTGACAGACGCAATTGCCAGGGGGGCTCCGAACAAGTCCCCAGGACAGGACGGCTTCCCAATTGAATTTTACCGCGCCTTTGCATACCTCATGGGATGGACCTGGATTCAGATGTACAACAAACTCCTGTTACCGCAGACTGAGATACCTGCCGAATTCACGGAGGGTATCATCATCCCAATACCCAAACCACGCGGTGGCAGAAATCCAGGAGATTATAGACCACTCACTCTCTTGAACTGCGACTATAAGATTTTCGCGCGCATCCTTGGGGCTCGCCTGCGGTCTTCACTTTCTGATAGACTCCTCATAGATCAAACTTGCCTCGGCGGTAAGAGCAACGTACATACGGCGCTCAGTGACTACCGAGATATCATCGCATTAGCAGCGGCATGCCGCGTGCGTGGGGCACTCGTCGCTATTGACTTCGATCATGCGTTCGACAGAGTGGATCATACCTTTTTGCATGCGGTGATGGACAGATTGGGAATCCCACAGGCCTTCATCCTAGTGATCATGCGACTGTTACACGGCGTACGATCAAAGGTCTCGGCGAATGGGCGGGGCACTGACTACATTGTTATTTCAAGGTCAGTTCGTCAAGGTTGCCCCCTTTCGATATTTTTGTATGCAATGGCTTTGGAACCCTGTCTATATGGTCTCCGAAGACGGTTGGAGGGAGTGCCGTTGCCACAACTGACCTTTCATTGCCGCGCTTATGCTGACGATGTGATGCTGGTGGCACGGACCGGCGAAGAAGTACGTACGGCGTTGGCATGGATACAGCGATACGGGATGGCGGCAGGAAGCGTGCTTAATCTACAAAAATCACGCTGCATGAATGTCGGTCGAGGATTACAGCCGGGGGAGGAAGGCCCGCTCATGTTAGTTAAGACCATAAAGTGCCTAGGTATTACGTTCCACACGGATGTGCAGCGGACAGCAGCGGATAACTACCGACGCATATTGAAGCTGATGCGGACAATGGTGCTGTTACAGAAATTAAGAGCGTTGGATATGATTCAGAGGGTGACCTATGTTAACGTATACCTAGCACCGAGACTCACTCACGTAGCGCATGTCCTGCCTTTAACGCGCACAATGGCATCACGGATACTAGCAACTTTCGGAACCTACGTGAGTGTGGGACACCTGTTTAAGATCCGATACACAACGCTTACGCTACCACCTGGAGAGGGTGGACTTGGTCTAGTGAACGTATATGAAAAGGCACTGGCGTTATTCGTCAGTACGATGTTCCGACAGTGGCGCGGTCAATTTCGCAATATCTCGGGTGCGTTGGCCGATGTACTAGCGCCCACTTCAATGCTGCCCCCAGTCGATGTGGGCCATATTTCACCGAAGCTGTCACATTTCAAGTCTTTTTTTTTTTGGAGCTTAGCTATGTCAGAGATTCCTTCCCAACAACACGACTACCGACGACGCGAGACGTATACCAACTCTTACTGCGCCGGTGCCCCAGGAATACCCTGGAAAAGAAGTACCCAGACAAGAACTGGCGACAGATATGGCGCGTTATACGGAACGTTTACCTCCCAACGTCGGTACGCTCAACATGATATGTGGTGATAAATAGGAAGTTCGCAACGAATCAACGGCGGCACGCGCTTCATTTGGCAGACACTCCACTATGTTTAGGCTGCGCAACAGTGGACACTGATGAACATCGTTTAGCATGTAGTGGGACGGCTCCAGTGTGGCACTTGGCACAACAGATATTGGCGTTCCTGTTACGCTCCGCCCCTCACACAATTTCATCAGACACACTTTTTTTCCCCCAAGAATCTTATTTCCCGGTCCAAAAAACCAATGCAGTGACATGGGTGCGGGGAATGGTGGTGGGCTACGTGTATAACGAATCGGAAAAGGACAAAATTGATTTTTGGCATTTTCTCCTAGGTGGACACACGAAGCTGCAACAGCATAAGAAATATAGGCAAGACTTCGCTAATTACTTGCGACTTACATTTACCGACCCGCCGGCCAGATGGGGTGTGACGGGTGAGAGATGAGATAGACGAAGAAGCCGAGATAGACATCGATCACACTTACGGACCCTTCGAGAAGACGACCCAGTCTTACACCAACGTCTGGAGAGCGAGTCGATAGATGGCTCTCTTGCTCTATCGAACGTCGGGTCGTGAGCAGGTGTCGCCCCCGACACGAATTTCATTTCATTGCTACAGGAGAATGTTTCTTTTGTATTTGTGCTATCCGCAATGTCTTCATGTCTTTCATTTGGGCATTTTCAGTTTTATTCATTTCCTTAATTAATTAATTTTCTAATTAGCCACTATTTTTCAACATATGGACTTTGTAGACACTCTTTATGCGATAGTACGACAACATGTATGTCAGCAAAGGTGGTAAGCCTGACATTGGATACAAACAAAAAAAAAGAAAAAAAAACAAACAAAAAAAACAAAAAAAGTTGGTAGAGCATTTGCCCGCAAAAAAATTAATAATAATAAAAAAAATTTAAAAAAAAGATGGATATAGCGCCTGCCATGTAAGCAGGAGATAAAAAAAAAAAACCACGGCTTTCCGGGTTGGGAACGAGCGCCTGGTCAACGGCACGAATCCGCCCGGCGGACATATGTCGAGGTCCGGTGAGCCGGTCAAAAAAAAAAAAAAAAAAAAGAAGACGGTAGAGCACTTGCCCGCGAAAGGCAAAGGTCCCGAGCTCGAGTCTCGGCCGGGCAAAAAAAATAAAAATAAAAAAAAATATGGTAGAGCGCTTGCCCGCAAAAGGCAAAGGTCCCGAGTTCGAGTCGCGGTCGGGCACACAGTTTTAATCTGCCAGGAAGTTTCAAAGAGCAGTCTGATATTTAAAAGTCTATTCTCTACCTCTATTATTTTGTTTAGTATGATAAGACATGGACTTATGTTCTGAGATATCAGTCTCAGTTTCACTATTTATTTACGACATCGTGAAACCAACTGTGATGAGAAGCGAGACTTGAATGTGAAAAAGATTTAGTGTTTCCATGGTACTACTGTATATGCAATGTGGGCACTCGGAGCAATAGGAGCAACTTGTATGAGTAATACGTGACCACTGTGCTCTATGAATTAGAGGCATGAGTTAGACTGTCTTTAGTGACTACTATGACTTTACGTTGAAGACTAGTATGAGTATGGTTGTACATTCTAATTTATAAGTTTTACTATGCAGAGTAGTGCTGACTAAACTGCTATACGCCCATGACTACAAAAGACGTAAGCTCTTAGGGCGAAAACCAAAGAAATTTTCTTTACGTAAACGTTTTACGTTGAAGCAGTACTCTAAAAGTACTTATTTTGTTCTTGTGCAATTTTTCTAAGAAACTTCAGAACCTATTTGAGGCGTTATTCTGATAGCTTTAGGTAGAATAAAACACTAGCAGGGTCTGGTGGACGAACGTTTTATTGAAGTTGATTGTAGGTACACTGTCCAGTGACGCTCCATGTTTTAGCTTTTCTTTGCTTTGACTTAACTCACGTTGTCGGTTTCTCTTGCTCTACCGCGTGCAGACTTTTCAAGCGTGATACAGGGTTTGCCTTTATGTCTGCATTGAAATAGTGTGGCGCCCGTATCGTAACGAGTATTTAAAAACGCAGATCGACCTAACTGCTGTTTACTCGTCTTTACATGGTTCAATGAGATACAAATTATACACTTCTGTAAAGAACAAGAACAGAGTCATACATACAAAAGAAAACTGATTCAAAGTAGAATGCACGGAACAAGTGAATCTACACTCCTGGAAATGGAAAAAAGAACACATTGACACCGGTGTGTCAGACCCACCATACTTGCTCCGGACACTGCGAGAGGGCTGTACAAGCAATGATCACACGCACGGCACAGCGGACACACCAGGAACCGCGGTGTTGGCCGTCGAATGGCGCTAGCTGCGCAGCATTTGTGCACCGCCGCCGTCAGTGTCAGCCAGTTTGCCGTGGCATACGGAGCTCCATCGCAGTCTTTAACACTGGTAGCATGCCGCGACAGCGTGGACGTGAACCGTATGTGCAGTTGACGGACTTTGAGCGAGGGCGTATAGTGGGCATTCGGGAGGCCGGGTGGACGTACCGCCGAATTGCTCAACACGTGGGGCGTGAGGTCTCCACAGTACATCGATGTTGTCGCCAGTGGTCGGCGGAAGGTGCACGTGCCCGTCGACCTGGAACCGGACGGCAGCGACGCACGGATGCACGCCAAGACCGTAGGATCCTACGCAGTGCCGTAGGGGACCGCACCGCCACTTCCCAGCAGATTAGGGACACTGTTGCTCCTGGGGTATCGGCGAGGACCATTCGCAACCGTCTCCATGAAGCTGGGCTACGGTCCCGCACACCGTTAGGCCGTCTTCCGCTCACGCCCCAACATCGTGCAGCCCGCCTCCAGTGGTGTCGCGACAGGCGTGAGTGGAGGGACGAATGGAGACGTGTCGTCTTCAGCGATGAGAGTCGCTTCTGCCTTGGTGCCAATGATGGTCGTATGCGTGTTTGGTGCCGTGCAGGTGAGCGCCACAATCAGGACTGCATACGACCGAGGCACACAGGGCCAACACCCGGCATCATGGTGTGGGGAGCGATCTCCTACACTGGCCGTACACCACTGGTGGTCGTCGAGGGGACACTGAATAGTGCACGGTACATCCAAACCGTCATCGAACCCATCGTTCTACCATTCCTAGACCGGCAAGGGAACTTGCTGTTCCAACAGGACAATGCACGTCCGCATGTATCCCGTGCCACCCAACGTGCTCTAGAAGGTGTAAGTCAACTACCCTGGCCAGCAAGATCTCCGGATCTGTCCCCCATTGAGCATGTTTGGGACTGGATGAAGCGTCGTCTCACGCGGTCTGCACGTCCAGCACGAACGCTGGTCCAACTGAGGCGCCAGGTGGAAATGGCATGGCAAGCCGTTCCACAGGACTACATCCAGCATCTCTACGATCGTCTCCATGGGAGAATAGCAGCCTGCATTGCTGCGAAAGGTGGATATACACTGTACTAGTGCCGACATTGTGCATGCTCTGTTGCCTGTGTCTATGTGCCTGTGGTTCTGTCAGTGTGATCATGTGATGTATCTGACCCCAGGAATGTGTCAATAAAGCTTCCCCTTCCTGGGACAATGAATTCACGGTGTTCTTATTTCAATTTCCAGGAGTGTATTTCTTCCAGAGATCTTGCGAACTATCAGCCCTGAGATGTTCGGGCTCACATTCGGTTCCTCTTCGTCGAAATGTCTTGGCTCAAACTCATCTAGGGGTTGAACCGCACGTGTCGCATTGCACGCCCTAAATTAGACAAAATGGTTCAAATGGCTCTGAGCACTATGGGACTCAACTGCTGAGGTCATTAGTCCCCTAGAACGTAGAACTAGTGAAACCTAACTAACCTAAGGACATCACAAACATCCATGCCCGAGGCAGGATTCGAACCTGCGACCGTAGCGGTCTTGCGGTTCCAGACTGCAGCGCCTTTAACCGCACGGCCACTTCGGCCGGCTCCTAAATTAGACACTTGTGACTCTTTGGTTAAACAGTCTGGCTAATGTCAAGTTTGAGAAATACAAAGTTAATATAACATACAATAACAGTAATAAGTTGGACTGCTGAGGAAAGCAAAGCAATGGAATCCAGAAAAATAAACTTGAATTGGCCTTCCAACTAACAAAAAATACATACAACAAAAAAATCCCTTTGATGGGGGTCCAAAATTACACATTACAGGACAGTGATTAAGCCAGAAGCACTGTATGTAGCAAAAACACTTAACATGAATTTCAAAGGCCAAATGGAGAAACTTGAGCAAAAGGAAAGAAAAATTTTAAGAAAAATCATTGGGCCAAAATTTCAAGACAATAAGATTATACAAATCAAGAATGAAATTCTCTACAAGAAAATTGAAAAACTTTCAGATTCTATGCGAAAAAGGAGCATAAATTTTTATGGTCATCTTCTCAGAATGAGTTCCAACAGATTAACTAAACAAATCTTTGACTTCTTCCGTAACCGAAAAACGAAGCCCAATTAGTTTAAAGAAACTGAGGAAGACCTAGTGGAATTAAAGATTTCAGAAAATTCACTTATTGATCGAACTGCTAAATTAATTACTAAAGATGAAAACATAAGGTTCCAAGACAAATCCACGCAAAAGTCCAAACCCTTCATCTCGGAAGAAGAAAGAAGATCAGAAAGAATGAAGAAATACTGGGCCCTAAGAAAAGAACAACGCACAAAGAAATGATAGATCCAGCGTACCGCAAAGGGGGTGAAACGAAAGAAGAAGAAGAACAGTAATAACAATTTCGTGAATTAACGACCCATAAATTATGTAGGCCACGAAGTTGCGATTTGGTTAGAATAATGTTTATTCCGAAAGCAAACTATTAGCGAAAATGGTCGTATTTAGGGTTACTGCTACACTCGAGCACATATCCATTTGACACAGTTCGATCATTCGTAATGTAACCGCGAAACACAAGTCCAATACTCCACCTCCATATTCACACGAGAAGTTAAAGAGTTCACACCAGGCGCGCGGCTGCCCAACGCTCAGAGACTAATTCGCGATACCCTACAACGCGAAAGTTTCTAAGTCGTTTCACTTCCTACACTACTGGCCATTAAAATTGCTACACCAAGAAGAAATGCAGATGATAAACGGCTGCCAGCCGAAGTGGCCGCGCGGTTCTGGCGCTGCAGTCTGGAACCGCGAGACCGCTACGGCCATTTGAACCATTTTTTGATAAACAGGTATTCATTGGACAAATATATTATACTAAAACTGACATGTGATTATATTTTCACGCAATTTAGGTGCATAGATCCTGAGAAATCAGTACCCAGAACTACCACCTCTGACCATAATAACAGCCTTAATACGCCTGGGCATTGAGTCAAACAGAGCTTGGATGGCTTGTACAGGTACAGCTGCCCATGGAGCTTCAACACGGTACCACAGTTCATCAAGAGTAGTGACTGTTGTATTATGACGAGCCAGTTGCTCGGCCACCATTGACCAGACGTTTTCAATTGGTGAGAGATCTGGAGAATGTGCTGGCCAGGGCAGCAGTCGAACATCTTCTGTATCCAGAAAGGCCCGTACACGACCTGCAACATGCGATCGTGCATTATCCTGCTGAAATGTAGGGTTTCACAGGGATCGAATGAAGGGTAGAGCCACGATTCGTAACCCATCTGAAACGTAACGTCCGTTTTTTCAAAGTGCCATTAATGCGAACAAGGGGTGACAGAGGGGTGTAACCAATGGTACTCTATAGCATCACGCCCGGTGATACGCCAGTATGGCGATGACGCATACACGCTTCCAATGTGCGTTCACCGCGATGTCGCCAAACACGGATGCGACCATCGTGATGCTGTAAACAGAACCTGGATTCATCCGAAAAAATGATGGTTTGCCATTCGTGCACCCAAGTTCGTCGTTGAGTACACCATCGCAGGCGCTCCTGTCTGCGATGCAGCGTCAAGGGTAACCGCAGCCACGGTCTCCGAGCTGATAGTCCATGCTGCTGCAAACGTCGTCCAGCTGTTCGTGCAGATGGTGGTTGTCTTGCAAACGTCCCCATCTGTTGACTCAGGGATCGAGACGTGGCTGCACGATCCGTTACAGCCATGCGGATGAGATGCCTGAGATCTCGACTGCTAGTGATACGAGGCCATTGGGATCCAGCACGGCGTTCCGTATTACCCTCCTGAACCCATCGATTCCATATTCTGCTAACAGTCATTGGATCTCGACCAACGCGAGCAGCAATGTCGCGATATGATAAACCGCAATCGCGATAGGCTACAATCCGACCTTTATCAAAGTCGGAAACGTGATGGTACGCATTTCTCCTTCTTACACGAGGCATCACAATAACGTTTCACCAGGCAACGCCAGTCAACTGCTGTTTGTGTATGAGAAATCGCTTGTAAACGTTTCTCATGGCAGGCCATTGTAGGTGTCGCCACCGGCGCCAACTTGTGTGAATGCTCTGAAAAGCTAATCATTTGTATATCACAGCATTTTCTTCCTGTTGGTTAAATTTCGCGTCTGTAGCACGTCATCTTCGTGGTGTAGGAATTTTAATGGCCAGTAGTGTAGCTACCTAAAGACCGACCGTCCGCTTTCGCCTCTGCGCCAGCACTGTCCCTCTGCTCGTCCCCTGCCACGTTTCCCGCTCGCCGAACATCATCGCTCAACTGATTAGGGCAGTTCCCTTCCCTGAAGCCGTCCATCTGATTGGCTACAGCTTATTCTAGATTATTTTACATTTTAATTTACTTAAATAATCAAAGCTTGCCCACTTTCACGTCCTAAATAAAGTAACAATAATATCCATTACATCCTTGTTTTACATAAAATCAATACATTTTCCTTCTTAACTTTAAATGTCACAGCGAGTAGCATTGCACCAATTTGCTTTCTGATAAATAAATAAAAAACAAAAGTAACTATTATGCACTAAACTTTACAACAAATATTCTATTACCTAATGATTCAATAAGTTGTCATGGTGTCATCGTTCAATGTGTTTTGTGCGGAGGAAATGATGATCTGATGCTTAACTGAAAAATACCGATAATTTAAATTCACTATATCTTTTAAATAAATAGAATTACAGAGTTGGTATTTACAACATTTGTCAGTTTAATGATTCCCTTGTATATGAAATGTCGATCGTTAAGATGTACCAAAGCGTTCAGATTTTAGCATTCAGGTTTTGTAACAAAACTTCTTAATTTCTCTTTAACAGTAAATCCTAAATTATTTCAGATATGATCAATATTCAGGTTTTATTGGGATCATCATGAAAATTTATGAATGATGGCAGATTAAAGTTACTATGGCTTGATTCCCTGAATTATTACAGAATAAAATAGTTTTCATAAATATTTCCCTTTGTGACCGATCTTAGGTCCACCATATTTTAACACTGCTACGTCTCCCTGGCCACAAACGGCTTCTACTGGGTTTCCCTATGACATAGGTTCTCTTCTCTCTTACTCACACACTACAGCGCTTAGGCCTCATTCAGCACAATAGACGCCTGACTCTTTCGGCCATATACTTAAATGACGCCGATATGCCCGTTAACTCACAATCTGCAGGGATGAATTTGAACTGTTACGTGCCACGTAAAAACAACTACAAGAAGCTACAAAGTGAAAATACTATGTGGGAACTACAATAAAGTCTATGGGGAACCATTTTGCGAGTTTGCCTCCCGTGACGTGTTCGTGAAAGTAAAGATTCAAACATGGCCAGGGTCGAGTGTCTGGTGTACAGTTGCTCCCTGCGAACGATCTATATCCCCGACACTCAGATAAATAACGAACGTTTTGTTTACGTGAACTTTGTCCTGTCACCAGTTGACTACTCGTGGTTTATGGTATGAGACGATGGATGCCTATGGGCTCTTCACAGCGGCATCATCTTCGCATTTCTCACTCGGGAACATGTTGAACACTATGCGGCAGCACTGAATGATTGGTTCGGCCCCGTCAGGACGCTCCGCGACAATCCCATAGGTTGTTGTTGTGGTCTTCAGTCCTGAGACTGGTCTGATGCACCTCTCCATGCTACTCTATCCTGTGCAAGCTGCTTCATCTCTCCGTACCTACTGCAACCTACATCCTTCTGAATCTGCTTGGTGTATTCATCTCTTGGTCTCCCTCTACGATTTTTACCCTCCACGCTGCCCTCCAATACTAAATTGGTGATTCCTTGATGCCTCAGAACATGTCCTACCAACCGATCCCTTCTTCTGGTCAAGTTGTGCAACAAACTCCTCTTCTCCCCAACCCTATTCAATACCTCTTCATTAGTAATGTGATCTACCCATCTAATCTTCAGCATTCTTCTGTAGCACCACATTTCGAAAGCTTCTATTCTCTTCTTGTCCAAACTTGTTATCGTCCATGTTTCACTTCCACACATGGCTACACGCCATACAAATACTTTCAGAAACGACTTCCTGGCACTTAAATCTATACTCGATGTTAACAAATTTCTCTTCTTCAGAAACGCTTTCCTTGCCATTGCCAGTCTACATTTTATATCGTCTCTACTTCGACCGTTATCAGTTATTTTGCTCCACAAACAGCAAAACTCCTTTACTACTTTAAGTGTCTTATTTCCTAATCTAATTCCCTTAACATCACCCGACTTAGCCCGCATCTCGTGGTCGTGCGGTAGCGTTCTCGCTTCCCACGGTCGGGTTCCCGGGTTCGATTCCCGGCGGGATCAGGGATTTTCTCTGCCTCGTGATGGCTGGGTGTTGTGTGCTGTCCTTAGGTTAGTTAGGTTTAAGTAGTTCTAAGTTCTAGGTGACTGATGACCATAGATGTTAAGTCCCATAGCGCTCAGAGCCATTTGAACCATTTGAACCACCCGACTTAATTCGACTACATTCCATTATCCTCGTTTTGCTTTTCTTGATGTTCATCTTATATCCTCCTTTCAAGACACTATCCGTTCCGTTCAACTGCTCTTCCAAGTCCTTTGCTGTCTCTGACAGAATTACAATGTCATCGGCGAACCTCAAAGTTTTTACTTCTTCTCCATGGATTTTAATACCAACTCCGAATTTTTCCTTAGGTATGTCGGCGTAAGTTGATCCCTGACAGATGCAGTGGGCTGCGCGCGACAGCTTCTCGCGTCTGCCTTAGGGATGAGAAAAACCGACCGGTTAAAACCGATACAGGTATTTTAGTTCTGAATAACTGGTATTTCTCGGTATCTGGTTTCATTTATAACAGATGTTTTTTTCTTTTTTTTTTACTAATAACTGGGTAAAAATCCGAAATACCTATTAGCCATAGCAGCATTGTTAAAATTTTTCGATTTTAAATAATTTTTTAAGGAACGATTATTTTTTATTCGTGTCATTTGCATCGTTTCGAAATATTGCGTTATTATAGAATACGGCAATTAAGATATCAGTAATATTATTATAACAAAGCCGACGGAAACGAGAAAGAAAAGCATGGCATAAGAATTCGTACGGCATTGCTGAGACAATAATGTACCTGTTGCCATGTGGCGTAGCTCTTAGACGGTACGCATGTTAACATCGACATGCAGTGTACGAGACTTGCTCCATCTGGTGTACATTTCAATTTCTCACATTCGTCGTCGGACATCAGATATATTACAGAATGACACCATCCCTAGTCTGTAAGTATTTTGCCAAGGCAGTATCAATGAAGTACGATGCTCCATTTGCTTTAAAAGATTAAAAACTGAAGGAGCCACAACATCCTTGCGACATAATATAAGAAGAAAACTTAAAACTTAACAGTTCATGCATAGTTTACAGTAAAAGTAGAAAGCAGCTGACCTGCCGCCTCTGGCTCCATAGTATGCCTTTTATCTGCTTATGGCCCCTGAAAACGGACAAATTAACACGAAAAACAGTTCTTCAACCTGATCCCCGACTAAAACGTGATATTTGTGGAGAATTTCAAAAAAAATTTAATCATTAGGACAATACTGGTGATTTTTGTAGTCGTCAACTGCTTACCACCTATAGAGAAAAGCCGCCCGGGGTGGCCGAACGGTTCAAGTCGCTACAGTCTGGAACCGCGCTACCGCTACGGTCGTAGGTTCGAATCCTGCCTCGGGCATGGATGTGTGTGATGTCCTTAGGTTGGTTAGGTTTAAGTAGTTCTAAGTTCTAGGGGACTGATGACCACAGCAGTTGAGTCCCATAGTGTTCAGAGCCATTTGAACCATTTGTAGGGAAAAGCTGCCGATGGTGCGCGGACTGTTTCCTTTTATTGGCCTATTTAATTTAATATTTTGATTATATTTAGCTTGAAACTGAGGGAGTCAAAATTTTTCAATCTTTGCTCGATTTTACGTTTATTACAGCGAATAAGAGGAACAAAAAACCGAAAATCAGTTATTTCAGAAACCAGTCATTTTGAGCGGTTTTGACAGTCCGGTTAATCCACCGTTAAAAAAAATAATAATAAAAAAACCATTGCAACAGAATATCTTTTGTTCCAGCGATAACAGCCATTCCAAGCCTGCCTCAAACAATAACGTAATGCGATTCTTTAAAGGTCTCTATGGCAACGCCTCAGTGTTAGCGTAGTTGTATTTAGGCGGCCCTTGTTTCGATATGTACTGGTATTCTCCGAGAGGTTTGCGTGTTTTCACGGTTGTATTCCGTCAGTGAGTATGTTGAGTTTATTGTGATAATGTTTCTTGCAGTACAGGAAAGACCATGTTTGGAAGAGATGTTGTGCTTAAAGGACAAGTAAGCGAATTTCTGTTTAGGCTACGTGGTTACTCTCAAACGGAAAGAGATAATGATGATCCGTTTACACCAGTGGATAAAGTGATTGACAGAGTGGCAGAAGCGTTGAAGATTACTGCGACAGTGAAGAGAGTGACGAAAGAGAAGGAGAGTGTGAATACAGCTGGAATCCCTCCTTTTCTGACGCTCGGAAAGACAAGGAAGAAACTGTGTCGTGTGACAAATACTGACAATTTTCACGAAAGTGCAATTAGACGGCATATGCGTATAAGGATATTACGGCAGGAAAGAGTACCAAAGTGCTTCAAATAGCTCTGAGCACTATTGGACTTAACATCTGAGGTCATCAGTCCCTCAGAACTTAGAACTACTTCAACCTAACTAACCTAAGGACATCACACACATCCATGCCCGAGGCAGCATGCGAACCTGCGACCGTAGCGGTCGCGCGGTTCCAGACGGTAGCGCCTAGAACCGCTCGGCCACTCCGGCCGGCCCCTTTTAAAATTAGTGAGAAAATACAAACCACAGAAAACGCACTATGTAACTGATTCATTAGCAGAGAAATGCGACCACCGAGTTATAATTCTTCCCCCGTATCGCTGCCACTCCAGTGGCATTGAACTTGTCTGGGCTCAAATTAAAGCACATATGGTAGAGCGGAAGACACAGACCCAGAGAGACTGGTGAACAAGGCTGTTACACAAATTATGGTTCAAATGGCTCTGAGCACTATGCGACTTAACTTCTGAGGTCATCAGTCGCCTAGAACTTAGAACTAATTAAACCTAACTAACCTAAGGACATCACATACATCCATGCCCGAGGCAGGATTCGAACCTGCGACCGTAGCGGTCACGCGGTTCCAGACTGAAGCGCCTTTAACCGCACGGCCACACCGGCCGGCCACAAATTATGCCCAATATTATGAAGAAGATCGTGAACCATGTGTGGAACACCATCAAAGGATCAAAGGAAAAAGAGGACTTAAAAGAAGGAACAATACCAAACACATGGTGGATCACGTAAAACATACACCGCAGGTATTACAGAAATGGAAAGTGCTATTAATGTGCAGCTTTTAGAGAATAGATTGGCAGATTGTAATATACTTACGAAGCGTATTTCTTGTGGAAACATACATTTATTAAACGGAAGAGTGCCTATTGACATTAACGAACTAAACTTAGGCTAAATTAGAATGTCGGTGGTGTCTGCTGCAGGAGTCTAGTTCGAGTCGTTTACGAGATATCGTACTTTGAAAAGTTTCCACAACTACCTGTGACAGCACACACTAAAGAACAACAGAAGTGCATATACTAGTTATGTGGATTCTGCCCAGTAATGAGACAATTGACTATCACAGGTTGTGTTCAGAATTACCTCCGACAGCGGCAGTAAACGTTGCAGTCTGGTATGGAACGACCGCTGCACACGTGCTAGAGTTTTGGGCGGAGATACCCGAGCGGGCTGTAGCAATATATCGTTGCGTATCATCGGATGTAGTTGATATGTCCTTGTAGACAGCATCTTCCAGCTTTCTCCCAATACAAAAGTCTACAGGCGTCAAATCTTGGAAATGCGCCGGCCAAGGTGCAGGTTCTCTGCGTCTAATCCAACAGTTTGGAAACAATCCGTGAAGACATGAAGTAGTACTTCATGCCATTATGGGCTGGGCAGCCATCGTGTTGTTACCACGGGTTCCTCCTCGTCTGCGGAGGAACTTCTAACAACCATGGTAGATGGTCTGGTAGGAAGCTGTGACACTTGAGCGTGTTCAGTCTACGAAAAACGAGCCCGTGAGCTGATCGATGCTTCAGTATCCCACACCACACGTTTACCCTCCATGGACTCTGACGTTCCACCTGACGAAGCCAACGGCGATTGTCAACAGACCAATAGAGCGTGTTTCGGTGATATACCTGGCCATGACAGGCAAATGTGGCTTCATCACTTAACAAGATACATGATAAACTGGAGTAACCTGTCTTATGTACAAAAGTTAACACGATTCACTTAATAGTTTCCATGGAGCTCTTGATGGAGAGAGATGTGATAGGGATGGAACATATGTCGATGATGAATGCGGAGGCCGCTTTACTGACTCATGTCACTTCCTCGTGCGATTACGCGGGAACTAACATGCGAATCAACTGCAATAGCAGCATGAGCGTTAGTTTTCCGTTCTTCTGTCGTCACTTGGTTCCTTCTGTTGCGTTATCTACCACTTTTACGCAACTGGTTGAAGGCGCTGATAGATAATTGCCGAGATGGTTGACGCCTACTGGGATGTCTTGTCGCTTACACCCTACAAGAACGAACTGCATTCCTCCTGCACTCTCCGTACACCACGGGAATGTCGGCTTTTTCTACATTGGTAAATCATATCATCCACTCACGACCTATTGTTTGGACGGTCACACACTAATTGTCTAGCAAGTCGCAGAGCACTCAAGGAACACAAAAGCATATCGTAGGCAAACATAGCAACATAGTACCTAGCGACAACGTAGGCTGAATGGCTCAAACAAGTGTCGGTGTGGAAACTTTTCAAAATACGGTATCTCGTAAACAACTCGCACAAGGCTTGTAAGTAGGCTGTTTAGGTTTTTTTTATTGGTAACGCCACCTCTGTATAAAAATCACTGGCTGTGCTGTGTGCAGTCTGTGTCTAGTTTGCATTGTTGTCTGCCATTGTAGTGTTGGGCAGCGGCAGCTGGATGTTAACAGCGCGTAGCGTTGCGCAGTTGGAGGTGAGCCGCCAGCAGTGGTGGATGTGGGGAGAGAGATGACGGAGTTTTGTAATTTGTCATGAACTGCTATATATATTATGACTATTGAGGTAAATACATTGGTTGTTCTCTATCAAAATCTTTCATTTGCTAACTATCCCTATCAGTAGTTAGTGCCTTCAGTACTTTGAATCTTTTATTTAGCTGGCAGTAGTGGCGCTCGCTGTATTGCAGTAGCTTGAGTAGCGAAGATTTTTGAGAGGTAAGTGATTTGTGAAAGGTATAGTTTAATGTTAGTCAGGGCCATTCTTTAGTAGGGAATTCTGAAAGTCAGATTGCGTTGCGCTAAAAAATATTGTGTGTCAGTTTAAGCACAGTCATGTATAAATTTTTCAAAGGGGACGTTTCAGGCTCCTGCAACAAATACTAGGCATTCTAGTTGACCATATTTTTAGTTTGTTAATGTCAATAAGCATTATTCCACTTAAAAACCTGTATATTTACACAACAAAAATATATTTTCTAAGTGTTATTACCATCTGTTTATTGGGTGACTAACAATCTATTCTGTGAAAATTGCACGTCAATAGCCTTTCCGTTTCCGCAGTATACGTGGTGTAAGTTTCATGTGACACAACCCGTATAGTTGTTTCTTTCTCGGACGATGATAGCAATGAAGGTAACGACGCCAGAGCGCTCCTAACATAACAATACCAAACTGATTATGACGATCTTAGAGTTGCCGTTCTCCCGGAGGAAAATTAAAGGTAAGGTCACCGTTGTTATTTCTCGCGAAATTATCTTCGTCTTTGCGCTTCCTGGTCAATATCTAAGAGCAACCGTTCGAGCACGCAGTCGTTGGACCCGATAAGCCTGTGTTTATTACAGTTTCTTTGGCAGCCATTTCGACGGAATCACTGCACGAACAGAATTCTTCCCACATGCTACACTTTTCTACAGTGTTAATCTCAGTTCTCGGCAGTAACAGATTGGAAGTGTCTGCAGGATTCCGCATACGGCATTTGTGGCAGAGTCCCCTGATACACAGGTATCTCCAAAATGCCGTTTGATTATGCTAATACTATGGTGTTTCGATAGTAATCATAAGGCCGCAAGCAAACGACATTATAGTCTTTGCTTTGAGCCTACACGTCAACAGCATACGACTTCTTGGCTCTTTTATTTGTTTAAATTAACAATGAGATAAAAGTTATCTCTAGGGACATGTATACGTTGCAGCCACTCAGGAGGGATGGTGGGACATTATGATACAGTGTTTACCGAAGCTCACGCATACGGATCGACGTCTTCATGCATCAGGTTGTCATCCATCGTACCGACGCAAAGCGGTCCTACGTACATTGTTAAAAAGAGCTTACGCCGTCTGAGACGCAGTTAGTTACACACAGGAACTGGATCATCTAAAAACACCGTTCAAGCAGAATCGTTGTACCGACAATGAGGTCCGTCGTGCTCTACAGATTCGGCCTTAGCGGGAACCAGCGCAAGTTACAACCAAATCGGTGGCATTCCTACTTTTTTGCGGGAAGCATGTCTTCAAAATTAAGAACAATTTTAAAGAGATTTGACATTAAAATTTTATTTCATCCACCATGTATGACTAGAGCACTGCTTGGCTTTGTGAGGGCTGATTTTGGTTTGAGGAAGCCGGTGTCTACAAAATTCTCTGCCAGAAAAATCTGCGGTTGCATACATTATCTTACTGAAGAACATAAAATCTTGTATGATGATACACAAGTTGATTACACCTATGTCGCGACATTGGGATTGTGTAATGAAAGAAACTGTTCAAATGGGGCTATCTGAGCAAATTGTAAACAAAGATAAGATCATTTAAGAAAGAGTAGGAATCCGGTTTTGTTTGACATTAAAAACCAACGATCTTTGTTTCGGTCATCAATAGGTGTCTACAGTGTTTGATATCGATGTATCGCTTCCGCGAGTTTTCACCATCAGTGCGCTGTCGCGCTTTGCGCTAGAGGGCAGGCGGGGTACAAACGAACCGCCGCTACGGTTTGATTTCAGTTCCGGCGAGTTAGTGTGAGGGCTTATTCACCTGAAGATGGTGGCCAGGTGGACCACCCAAATATTGTGTCAAGATGACACTACGTTCCGGCTATAGACCCGATCTGAATATCAAGATATTTACATTTTTGAACGTGGTACAAAAGGTTTATATCGTTCAGATACTTCTAAACGTACTGCAACAATATTGTTATCTTACTGCAAAGTTTGGTGCTACGTGCACGCATGTGCGATAGTAGGTAATAATATAGGTCTTCTAAATAATTTTGAATATGGCATCTTCTTGCATTGGAACGTCAAAGCACAACTGGGCTAGTTCCGGCCCCCTTTGAATTTTCAAAAAATCTCTCCCAACTGCCATTTTCAATTTTTAAATTCCCTGCAACCGCCATCTTGGAATTTTTAATTCCCTCCTCCACAACACGCATTTTTTCAGCGGTTGTAGCACTGAGTAAAAGAGGATGCTTAATCTCTGTTCTGGGGTCGGCATGGCCACACTGCCCATGCATATGGGCATTCAGGTTTCACTGTACAATATACGAATGTACTAGGCAGAAAATCGCTGATACCGGTACAAAGCAAACCCAGCCATGCTCTACACATTGGCTTCGCGAGTTCATACACAGAGTAATGATGAGCAGCTTCACTTGCTATTAGTTACTTTATTAAGGGGCTCCGGAACGCCCTGTACTTGCAATGTTAAAATAACGCTTATAACTTACGTCTTTCCTCACAAAGTATTTGAGGTAGGAAGTTGAACTTTTTACAGATTATTTATTGGAATATGGGCTACAACTTAACACAGGGATTTTACAAAATTTTAGTTCAGTTATTAAAGATGATTTTTTTCAATTGTAATGAAAATTCACAACATTTTTTTTGCAATTTTTTATTTATATATTCAAAAATATACAGTTTTTTGGGAAAAGGCTGTGTTAAATTATGCAGAAGGTACTGTGTAACATTTACTGAAAGTTTGAAACAAATATGTTTGGAAGATCCTTAGAAAACATGCAATTAGTATGAGAAAATAAAAGTTTTGGGAATCGAGCGCCAAAGATTGGATTAACTTTTTAGTGCATTCCAGGTCCATAGGATGGATTATCTTCATCCTCTGCAAACTCCTCCTCCAGCTTCCTCTTGTTCCTCCTCCTGTTTACTCTTGCTTGTATTTCTAGACTCTTTACAGCCCTGTCTGCAGCCCGAAGGCGTTCCTTGTCTAAAGCAAGCATCGCTCGTTGTTGTGTTCGTAGATTTTGCTACCATTTTCTTCAGTTGCAGTTACTGCTACACTGTTCCAAAAGGTGGTCATGTATGAACACTTATCACATTTCAGTTGTATTCCACTAGCAAGTCCTACGTGCTTTATTATGGAGAGTTCCAGACCAACTTCACTACAATCAATACATCTTACACACTTTGAAAAAATTCCTTTGAGAACCGACATATCAAATATTTTATTCACATCCGATTCGCCCATAAAACATTCATAGTTTTCACTCATTGAACCAAGCTTCTTCTGTGAAGTATTTTCGTTCCCACTTTGACTGCTATGGGCAGGTGTACTTGAGAGGTTAGGTTCACTCACTTGGTTATCGTCTTTATTGTTTACAGTAATAACACATACCTTTGGCTTTCCAACATTTCTCCTTTTCTTAAAAGCCTTCAGAGGATTTCTAATAACTTTACTTTTACTCATTATTATACTTCAACAAAACAGAGACTCAAGAAACAGAATTAATTACGAATATTTTCGAGATAACGACAGAGTAAATAAACATTAAACAATCGACAATCACACCAGCGATATATATTGAACCATCACAGGTTAGCCACAACACATACTTTATCTCACATCACTAAAATGTACCTGATGAACACGGACGTTAATAATAACACCATTTGACAGCAGTTTAACAGCGCCACAGTGGGTGACGCCCATGTAGAACACATTTCAAAAAAAAATTTAAAATAGTTGTAGTCTTCGGAATTGAATAAATTATATATCTATTAAAAGGTAATAGTCTGCAGATTCAGAAAACGCAAAAAAGTAAAAATTGAACTTTTCATGATTTTGAGCCTTTCTGGAGCCTCTTAAGTCCATTACCCGTTTTGGTCTTCACAATCAGGTCATTTCCAAGTGCATCTGAATCTGTTACTATTAGGTGCAATACATAATTTTACGTAACAGAAGAAGAAAAATAAAGCTTAGGCTACAAATGGTTCAAATGGCTCTGAGCACTATGGGACTTAACATCTGAGGTCATCAGTCCCCTATAACTTAGAACTACTTAAACCTAACTAACCTAAGGACATCACAGACAACCATGCCCGAGGCAGGATTCGAACCTGCGACCGTAGCGGTCGCACGGTTCCAGACTGAAGCGCCTAGAACCGCTCGGCCACTCCGGCCGGCCTTAGGCTTCTCTTGTGCAGTATAGGTGCACAGAGAATATATAACTTACATTGTGTTGTAGAGAAGCAACGCCAAGGAATAAAACAAGTACAAGTCAGGTAGATGAAAAAGCTGTGTGCTTGATGGTACCGTGAGAAAAATTGGCATGTCTTGATTATGAAAACTATACAGTTCGATACATTGAAAGTACGAGTATTAGCAACCTTTAGCATTAAAAAGGCCTGTTTTTTGACATTTTAAAATTTCAAACTGCGTGCCTTACCAGTAAAAAACTATGAAAAACTAAAAGTATATTTTAGATTTGATAAAAATCTAGGATAGTTGGAGTGGACGGTGCGTGTAGTGCACAGTTACATTCTCTAGCGTGAGCAGCCGAAAGTTAAAGCACAGAAAACTGTATAGCGTGCTAGTGTAGGTTGGACGCAACGTAGGTTGCTTACAAGAGCATATTTATAAACACAAGATACAGCTTCGAGTTTGCGTTGTTTCTTTAGAGCGCTGTGCATACCGGGGCGGCACACTGGTGTTTCTTTAGTGTGCACTGCTTGTTGAACGCCATTTCCTTAGATTTTTTCAGGTGGGCGTACATTTCTGCGTATTTATTCATATGTATTCATAATGTATCACTTTTTATTGTTAAAGCATGCATTCTGAAATTTTGAATATACATGAATACAGCTTCTTTCAAAGCGAAAGTATTGTAATAATTTGTTGTGTCGAAATGCACAGTTTTATAAGCAAAACAGGCTCATTTTTCTGACGATAACATCGGGAACGTTAATTTTTTAAATCCACCCGAATTCGTTTTTTGTCTTTTGTCACGTAAATTATCATATCATGCATTAACAGTCGTGATTTCAGATCCGCTTGAAAATAGCATGATTGTATTGGGTTGGTACATAAGTCCGTAGCGTTTTTCCATGTGTTTAATGAACACAACGTATTCATATGCATATACATCAATAATATACCCTCCCGCAGTATTTACAACAGTCTGCCAATTCTGGGGTAACATTTCGATTCCGCGACTGTAGAAATTATGTGGTTTTGAGGCGAAGGACTCGTGAAGCCATGTTCGGAATGCACTTTCATCTGAAAAGAAAGTTCCTCCAAGATTGTTCGATAGAGAACGGAAAAATTGAAGATCTGAGGCTGCAATATCAGATGAATGAGGCAGGTAGGCGTGAGTTCCCAACACAACTCCTGTATAGTGCTTTTTGTCCATCCAGCAGAATGGGGGCGGCTGTTATTAAGGAGTAACATCACTCCATGTACTCTTTGTGGTCTCTATTCTTGGACTGCGTCTGTAAGACGTCTCGGTTGTTAACAATAAATGTCAGCAGTGATTCGTAGAACACCACAGCGTCGCTCTTCCACCAGATGCATAACATTATCTTCTGAGGATGCGCGCGGGTCTTTGTATGGGGATTTGCTACTTTGTTTCGGCTCAACTATTCTTTTCTTCTCCTTGCATTAGCATAAAGACACTATTTATCGCCATCAGTAATGATACAGGATAAAAATGGTCGATGTTGTTCACCAGCCAATTGATGACGAGCAAGGAGATATATGGCCAACGGCTGATCTCTGTGATTTTGGCTTAGAGCATGCGGTACCCATATGCCCGACTCTTGAGCCTTCCACATTGTGTGTAAATGTCACACGATGGTGGAATGGTCACAGTTCAGCACATTTGCCAGTTCTCCAGTACGCTGGTATGGATCATCGTGGATTAATGCGTTTAAACGATCTTCATCAAATCCTGAAGGTCTTCTCGAATATGGAGAGCGACTAAGGCCGTATCCTACGTGAGCGACAGAAGCGAACGACAGCGCGCGACAGCTTCAGGCGACAAAACACAACCGCAGGTGTAGTTACGAAAGTGTCATACCTGAGCGACATCTGTCTCTCCCGCTGCAACTGGCGACGTTTGAATTCAAACGTGTTTGAATCCTGTCGCTGCAGCACGCGCGACAGGGAGCGACAGCCACGTGTCCTCTCGGGCAAAGCGGACGCGACGGCAGCTATAAATTACTTAACATCCGATTTCAAGAAAACTATTCGGTGAACAAATTTGATTCTTCCGCGACCTATAGCTTGACATCCTTAAATGATAAAGGTCGGAATTTATTTTCATTATTCGTTATAGTTACTATGCTGCACGAAATTGAGTACATGGCTGCACGAAATTTTTAAGAATTTGCAGAGGTAAAATCACATTGTGTAGACTTTCCGTATAGTTCATTTAAGGCCATACATTATTGCGTATGAAATATAACCAATATATCCAAACTGTAATTAAAGTTGAGACCGGAATGATATCTCTTTTCATTCTTGAGATATTGGTTGTTACATCCGCGGACGGGTTGCTCGCAGCGCGTCCCAACCTTTCCTGCGCTTCGGGAATCAAGTGGTCGTAAAAATCGTTGTATCTCAAAAAAGGTTCAAGATATCGAAACGACGATTTTTGGAAATGACAGCACGCAGAAAGGACTATTTTATCATATGATTAACACTCGATATGTTTTTGTAAACGCATGAGCAAAGCGAAAACAAGACTCCCTATAACTTACACCATGAGGTTTTTTCCAAATTTTCATAGACAAAGAAAGGGAGAGAAACAGGTAAACGGGGTATCAAAGTGACCAGCATGAGGTCTAGTTTGGCATGAAAATATTTAACTGCTTGAAAGTAATCACGGTAATGAACCAAAACTTAATTAATAAGGTGAGGAAAAATTGAAATATATCACGAAAAGCTGCTTTAAATGAAGTGTCAAAAATGTCATCTGTTCAAGACCTAGCTATTTTGCACATAAAAAGATACATTGATGCGGTATTTAATTGTCAAAAAGGCTTCCTTCGAATCAAGTACGTCAGGAAGGCAAACGAGGAGTCAGTAAGATGATGCTTTATGAATGAAACTTGAAATTAAAGAATGGAAGAAATCACTCAAATATTTTATGAAATTATTTGTGCAAAAGAAATAAGTAGGTCAGAGAAACGTTCTACGTGCCTTTGAATGGTGCTCGAAGTCATAAACAGAAAATGAGGTGCACCAAACGTTTCCCTAATATTTTTTATTTGATACTTTTAGACAAATCATTACACAAAACGTTTGACTTTCTTTTCAAAAATTTTGTAAGCTTTACTTTTACAGACTATTTAGAGTAATTGAAACGTTTGGTCTTAACAGTGACTGCTGATGAATTACGTTCGCAACGTGAAATATCTGTAAAATTTCATGGTTCATTGTAATTTATTAGGAATTAAATGTGTGCGATATACTGGGATAGGTGTGAAGAGCAAGTTCTTTGCAAAGACCTTAAAAATATACTTAGCGATGCAATGTGAACATTATACATAAACCTTAGTATGAAAAATCACAACTGAATCAGTAAAAATATAACAATTGGCGCGAATCGAACTCAGGACCTTACCGTGGCATGTAATTTCGAACTGTACACGCCACCTCTACACCATAGCTACGTATTATCCGTGCAGGTCATTTTTTGTCCTTATGTTTGTATTTAGCACAGTTAGTCATGTAATAATTATTCCTCCGCATTTATTGGCTGTTAAAAGTTCTTGATCATGTAAAAAACATTCATATTTAATTTGTTGATGATATAGTCGAATGCTCCTCTGCTCATTCACGTGTATTCGAAGAACTTGTCTGGCGATCTTCATAGTTGACGATACTTTTGAAATTCTCCATGAAGATTCCTCCATTTGTATATTTCATGCAGAGCATTCCTTTTCGCTTTATTTTCTTAAGTAAACCTAATTATGTAGCCTTACTCTCCAGCTACAGTATTCTACAGGTTAGGGACGCCGTTTTATAGAAACAGCTGGTTGGCTCTAAGCAGTCATCTTGTAGCACGATATGGTCGCTCGCACGCAGGACACCCAAGGTTGTCGCCCGATGCTGCTGCTCGTCGCTGGAGTGTCGAGAACCAGAAGTCGCACGATTCTGTCGCTCACGTAGAACACGGCCTAACGTCAAAAAGGTCCTTGAAACGAGAGAACCATTTTCTTGCCATGCTCTGTCCAATGGTATTATATCCATACGCGACGAAAGTGTGTCTAAATGGTTCAAATGGCTCTAAGCACTATGGGACTTAACAGCTAAGGTCATCAGTCCTCTAAACTTAGAACTACTTAAACCTAACTAACCTAAGAACATCACACACATCCATGCCCGAGGCAGGATTCAAACCTGCGACCGTAGCAGTCGCGCGGTTCCGGACTGCGCGCCTAGAACCGCTAGACCACCGCGGCCGGCTGGCTTAAGGACTCTGCTGACCACGGACAAGAACTGGTCAGCAGATGTTGTCTGGTACGCTGGCTACTGCAGAGCGGCGTTAGGTTGAACAATACCGCTCACTGCGTGTCAGAAATACTCCTTGGTTCTTCCAAAAAATATCGCTTCAAACGAAACTATATTGAAAGCAAGGACTCTGATGTTAACTATAGACAATCACTTGCCGATCCTTGGAGCGCACTACAGCACTAGGAACTTAAAAATAATGTTGTCTAATTAAATTCTTGTCACCATTTAGCCAATCAGTTTCCGATCCTTGGAAGCCGTTACAATAGTAACGACACAAAATAATGTTGTTATTTGTTTAATGAAATTCCTGTTACGACGTCGACTGCAACGACATGTGGGTACTGTCCTGTACACAACACAATCGTCCAATGTATTTATCGTGCATTTGTACACACTTGCACCATCGTTGAACTCAGGCATGAACACCAATTTGAAATATTCAGAGATTTGCTACCAGGGCCACGATTTTAAAGCAGTTTTCACCTCATGTAGCTCAATGAATCTGTGCCCATATAGATTGCCTTCCACAGGTAAAGTTCAAGCGGTGACAGATAAGGGCTGTAGGGTGCATGAGGCACCACGGACCAGATCATTTTTGTAATCGGTTGGGTTGTGAAGGTGAATTGTTGCCTTTTTAAGTTTCTTAAGTGTGGTTTCATAGGTTTCCCCGTTGACTGTGAAATCTGAAGTGTCTTTCTCCTTGGATCGCCTCAACAGAACGTCCTTGACTGCCATCTGTGGGATGTCGGGCGGCTGCTGTGTGGTTCATCTGCAATGTCCGTTTCTCCATAACCAAACTCCTTCAGACGATGCTCCACTTTGCTGATGTCTTTTACACCGTCCCCATGCACTTTCTTCATGGACGAGTTTAAGAAAACTTTAAAATCATGAGTCAATAAGTGAAACCCTGGATTTTTTCAAACTGATTTTGATATCTGGTTTCAACGACAGCGAAAATGTACACAAATGCGTGATAACTGTTAGTAATATATAATATGAAAAGGAGAAAGCGATGTTATATAGATTTCTTAAAACTGAAAATAGGACTACAAAAGTTTTTAAATTGTCTAGATCGCGTACATTATATACATGAACTTTACCTATGCTGCCTATCTTTACTTTCTTCCTTACAGAACCTTCCTTTAGCACATGTAAGAACAGCTCAATGCAACGCCCTTAAATCATAAATCTGAATCACAAACAAAAGAATATCTGTTTTGTAATACAATACCGCCAGTGAGAAAACAAATTAGGAAAGCAGGGTTATATTTATTTTTAGATGGTTGCCTAACCAGGATCGTTTCAGGACAATAGTTTGGTTCTGGGGTTCAAATAAAACCCGAGTTTAATTAATCATAGATTTACTCTAATATCTCGCCACATACCACTTTAAAATTACGGAGAGAAGTAAGTTGGGAAGAAAATGAACGTAAAGTTTGGTGACGTTGGCTGAGAAATTGTTCCAACACAAATTCCCCTAAAACATTGAAACACAAGCTCTCTAGAGGATCAGTTTAACCACAAATGTCCAGCTAACATTGCGGGGAGGTGTCTTCTGTACGTGAAAGACTGATCCGAAAACTTTACAAGTTTCCCTAATCCGTGCAGCAGGCAATTGCAAAGTATATGAGTCTAAGTGCCACGAAGTAACGCAGGGTGTCCGGAAATGTACACCCCGGTAACTAAACAATGTAACTTTTCATTAGGTACAGTAAATGAAACATGTATTATACCACATATGCCTCTACTAGTTACGTTTTCAAGCTTACATAAACATTTAATACAGATAATACACTTCAACATTTAAATCACTTCAACTTGTGCACCCCTAGTAACCCGCAAAAATCGATCCGATAATCAATCTCTTGCCACACATTCTTCAAATGTCTGGTCTGATCGTACCAATGGCATCTCTGACACGGTGTTGCACCGTTAATTTCAGGAACTACTGTTTTGTACACAGTATCTTTCACGTACCACTAAGGAAAGGAATCTAAGCGGGTAATGTCAAGTTACTTTTTTTGTGGGAGGGGGGGGAATGTCATGGAATTGTGCCGTCTCAGTCAGTCTACCTATTGGGGAAGGTTTCATTAAGAACAGCAAGGACTTCTACAGCCGAAAAAGCGGGAGCGCAATCTTGCTGAAAAACGATATTTTCTTGCATATCTGTAGCTGGGTAACGGCATAATTCACCAACATATATAGGAAAACACATCCAATTACATTGCTTTCAAGGACGAAAAATGGGCCAATCACTCGATCACACATTAATCAACACCACACATTGACTTTTATTCACCAACATTTTTTTTTTTTTTTTGTCATCAGTCTACTGACTGGTTTTATGCGGCCCGCCACGAATTCCTTTCCTGTGCTAACCTCTTCATCTCAAAGTAGCACTTGCAACCTACGTCCTCAATTAGTTGCTTGACGTATTCCAATCTCTGTCTTCCTCTACAGTTTTTGCCCTCTACAGCTCCCTCTAGTACCGTGGAAGTCATTCCCTCACGTCTTAGCAGATGTCCTATCATCCTGTCCCTTCTCCTTATCAGTGTTTTCCACATATTCCTTTCCTCTCCGATTCTGCGTAGAACCTCCTCATTCCTTATCAGTCCACCTAATTTTCAACATTCGTCTATAGCACCACATCTCAAATGCTTCGATTCTCTTCTGTTCCGGTTTTCCCACAGTCCATGTTTCACTACCATACAATGCTGTACTCCAGACGTACATCCTCAGAAACTTCTTCCTCAAATTAAGGCCGGTATTTGATATTAGTAGACTTCTCTTGGCCAGAAATGCCTTTTTGCCATAGCGAGTCTGCCTTTGATGTCCTCCTTGCTCCGTCCGTCATTGGTTATTTTACTTCGTAGGTAGCAGAATTCCTTAACTTCGTGACCATCAATCCTGATGTTAAGTTTCTCGCTGTTCTCATTTCTAGTATTTCTCATTACCTTCGTCTTTCTCCTATTTACTCTCAAACCATACTGTATACTCATTAGACTGTCCATTCCGTTCAGCATATCATTTAATTCTTCTTCACTTTCACTCAGGATAGCAATGTCATCAGCGAATCGTATCATTGATATCCTTTCACCTTGAATTTTAATTCCACTCCTGAACCTTTCTTTTATTTCCATCATTGCTTCCTCGATGTACAGATTGAAGAGTAGGGGCGAAAGGCTACAGCCTTGTCTTACACCCTTCTTAATACGAGCACTTCGTTCTTGATCGTCCACTCTTATTATTCCCTCTTGGTTGTTGTACATATTGTATATGACCCGTCCCTCCCTATAGCTTACCCCTAATTTTTTCAGAATCTCGAACAGCTTGCACCATTTTATATTGTCGAACGCTTTTTCCAGGTCGACAAATCCTATGAAAGTGTCTTGATTTTTCTTTAGCCTTGCTTCCATTATTAGCCGTAGTGTCAGAATTGCCTCTCTCGTCCCTTTAGTTTTCCTAAAGCCAAACTGATCGTCACCTAGCGCATTCTCAATTTTCTTGTCCATTCTTCTGTATATTATTCTTGTAAGCAGCTTCGATGCATGAGCTGTTAAGCTGATTGTGCGATAATTCTCGCACTTGTCAGCCCTTGCCGTCTTCGGAATTGTGTGGATGATGCTTTTCCGAAAGTCAGATGGTATGTCGCCAGACTCATATATTCTACACACCAACGTGAATAGTGGTTTTGTTGCCACTTCCCCCAATGATTTTAGAAATTCTGATGGAATGTTATCTATCCCTTCTGCCTTATTTGACCGTAAGTCCTCCAAAGCTCTTTTAAATTCTGATTCTAATACTGGATACCCTATCTCTTCTAAATCGACTCCTGTTTCTTCTTCTATCACGTCAGACAAATCTTCATCCTCATAGAGGCTTTCAATGTATTCTTTCCACCTATCTGCTCTCTCTTCTGCATTTAACAGTGGAATTCCCGTTGCACTCTTAATGTTACCACCGTTGCTTTTAATGTCACCAAAGGTTGTTTTGACTTTCCTGTGTGCTGAGTCTGTCCTTCCGACAATCATATCTTTTTCGATGTCTTCACATTTTTCCTGCAGCCATTTCGTCTTAGCTTCCCTGCACTTCCTATTTATTTCATTCCTCAGCGACTTGTAGTTCTGTATTCCTGATTATCCCGGAACATGTTTGTACTTCCTCCTTTCATGAATCAACTGAAGTATTTCTTCTGTTACCCATGGTTTCTTCGCAGCTACCTTCTTTGTACCTACGTTTTCCTTCCCAACTTCTGTGATGGCCCTTTTTAGAGATGTCCAATCCTCTTCAACTGTACTGCCTACTGCGCTATTCCTTATTGCTGTATCTATAGCGTTAGAGAACTTAAAACGTATCTCGTCATTCCTTAGTACTTCCGTATCCCACTTCTTTGCGTATTGATTCTTCCTGACTAATGTCTTGAACTTCAGCCTACTCTTCATCACAACTATATTGTGATCTGAGTCTATATCTGCTCCCGGGTACGCCTTACAATCCAGTATCTGATTTCGGAATCTCTGTCTGACCATGATGTAATCTAATTGAAATCTTCCAGTATCTCCCGGCCTTTTCCAAGTATACCTCCTCCTCTTGTGATTCTTGAACAGGGTATTCGCTATTACTAGCTGCAACTTGTTACAGAACTCAGTTAGTCTTTTTCCTCTTTCATTCCTTGTCCCAGGCCCATATTCTCCTTTAACCTTTTCTTCTGCTCCTTCCCCTACAACTGCTTTCCAGTAGCCCATGACAATTAGATTTTCGTCCCCCTTTACATACTGCATTACCCTTTCAATATTCTCATACACTTTCTCTATCTGTTCATCTTCAGCTTGCGAAGTCGGCATGTATACCTGAACTATCGTTGTCGGTGTTGGTCTGCTGTCGATTCTCATTAGAACAACCCGGTCACTGAACTATTCACAGTAACACACCCTCTGCCCTACCTTCCTATTCATAACGAATCCTACACCTGTTATACCATTTTCTGCTGCTGTTGATATTACCCGATACTCATCTGACCAGAAATCCTTGTCTTCCTTCCACTTCACTTCACTGACCCCTACTATGTCTAGATTGACTCTTTGCATTTCCCTTTTCAGATTTTCTAGTTTCCCTACCACGTTCAAGCTTCTGACATTCCACGCCCCGACTCGTAGAACGTTATCCTTTCGTAGATTATTCAATCTTTTTCTTGGCAGTCCCCTCCCGGAGATCCGAATGGGGGACTATTCCGGAAATTTTTGCCAATGGAGAGATCATCATGACACTTCTTCAATTACAGGCCACATGTCCTGTGGATACACGTTACGTGTCTTTAATGCAGTGGTTTCCATTGCCTTCTGCATCCTCATGTCGTTGATCATTGCTGATTCTTCCGCCTTTAGGGGCAATTTCCCACCCCTAGGACAAGAGAGTGCCCTGAACCTCTATCCGCTCCTCCGCCCTCTTTGACAAGGCCGTTGGCAGAATGAGGCTGACTTCTTATGCCGGAAGTCATCGGCCGCCAATGCTGATTATTTATCAAAATAGTGGCGGGGATCGAACCCGGGACCGAAAACGCTTTGATCTTGAATCAAAGACGCTACCCCTAGACCACTTACGTATTTTCTGATCCCCAGGTCCGGAGATTATGGCGTTTAACTGAGCCGCAGACATGGAAGATAGCGTCATCGAGAAAGCAAACACGCTTCAAGAAATCGTTGTCCTCATCTACACGGTTCAGCATGTCCGTTATATATTCTTCACTTTTTGGGCTATCACCTGATAACAATGCCTCAACAATTTGGATCGTGTGTGCATACAATTCCTTGTATGCAAGACTTTTGCGAACCGCTTTATGCACTGTACTCTTTGGCACCTGAAACTCCCGCGAAGATTGTGTAATCGATTTCTGTGGCTACCTCGTGAATGTGTTTTGAACAGCCTGCGCAGCCTCCTCGGAAGTAGATGATCTGCCGCTGCTTGTCCCTTTTTGAACCGAACCCGTTTGCTAATAAAACTTCCATCCATGTTATTATTAACTTAACATAATGTGCTTTCGTTCCAAATCATGGAACACAAACTTTCGTTGCACAGTAGTCAATGATTTGATAGCCGTACAAGATACTGAGCTTTTCCTGGGGGGAATACATGTCAGACAGCGCTCCTTGTGACGAAAGTGCTGAATGAGTCCAGCTGTACAGAAACTTTTCTAAGTGTTATTACAATCTTTTTATTGGCTGACTAACAATCTATTCTGTGAAAGCTGCACTTCAGTAACCTTTTCGTATCCGCAGTATTTGCGGTGTAAGTTTCAGATGACACAACCCGTATAGTTGTTTCTTTCTCGGACGATGATAACAGTGAAGGTAACGACGCCATTGCGATCGTAACAAAAGAATACCGAACTGATTATGACGACCTTAGAGTTGCCATTCTCCCGGAGGAAAATTAAAGGTAATGTCACCGTTGTTATTTCTCGCGTAATTGTCTTCGTCTTTGCGCTTCCTGGTCAATATCTAAGAGCTATCGTTCGAGCACGCAGTCGTTGCACCCGATAAGCCTGTGTCTATTACAGTTTCTTTGGCAGCCATTTCGACGGAATCACTGCACGAACAGAATTCTTCCCACATGCTACACTTTTCTACAGTGTTATTCTCAGTTCTCGGCAGTAACAGATTGGAAGTGTCTGCAGGATTCCGCATACGGCATTTGTGGCAGAGTCCCCTGATACACAGGTATCTCCAAAATGCCGTTTGATTATGCTAATACGATGGTGTTTCGATAGTAATCATAAGGCCGCAAGCAAACGACATTATAGTCTTTGCTTTGAGCCTACACGTCAACAGCATACGACTTCTTGGCTCTTTTATTTGTTTAAATTAACAATGAGATAAAAGTTATCGCAAGGGAAATGTATATTGCAGCCACTCAGTAAATCGCGCCTTAACGTAACACTTTGTGGGAGTTTTTCTGCGTCCACCTCATATTAGGGACTGGAAAAACCGACCGGTTAAAATCGATACTGGTATTTTAGTTCTGAATAACCGATATTTCTTGGTATTTGTTTGGTCTCTGTTACAACAGATGCTTTTTATTTTTTACTAATAACACAGTAAAAAACTAAATATCAGTCAGTCATAGCAGCAGTCCTAAAATTTTCCGTTTTTAAATAAACCTGTTTCAAACAAGTATAATTTTTATTCGTAAAATTTGCATTGGTTTGCAATATGAAAACGAGAAAAGCGGTCAGTGATATTTTATGAAGAATGCCGATAGAAACGATTAGCAACCACATGGCACAAGAATTGCTACAGCATTCCTGAGACAGTAATGTTCCTGTTGCCTTGTATCGGAACTTACGATCTTAATTTTATAAAATTAATATTTATTAAATTTGATAGAGATGAGATATTATTATTGTATTTATTTCAGGGGTTAGTTTACTAAAATATCGGTTTTGGTATGCGTGAACGTACAGTGTCCAAGACTTGTCTCCACCTGGTCTATACGGTAGTTTCTCGCCGTCGTCGACGGACATCCGTTGTATTGCACAATGACACCTACCCTAATATGGAAATAATTTTACTAAGTCGCATGGCAACGAAGTATAATGCTTCACTTGCTTTAAAAGATTAAAGACTTGTCTGGCATATCTGTGAAGTAATAAAAGAGGAAGGACATTATGGTAACAGTAATAAATTAAAAAATTAACAGCAATTCATTCATAGTGTACAATAAAAGTAGAAAGTAGCGGACCTTCTGCCTGCGTTTACATAATATGACTTTATCTGCTTCTAAACATTGAAAATCGACAAATTATCAAAACCTTAGTTTTCACCCATTAGCACTGACTATTCGTAATGCCCAAATATTGATATGATGCTCAATGACAACGTGATTTTTGATCAGGGTTTCATAAAATTATAATCAGTAGGGGAATACTAATGATTTTTTTTTGTAGTATTCAGTCAATTATCACCTTTCGACAAAAGCAGAGAGCTGTGGATGGACTAAATTTTATTTTATTTGCTTATTTTATGTGTGCCTATTCTATGCGTGCCTAAAATGAGAGAGCAAAAATGTTTGAATCTTTGTTCTATTTCTATGTCTGTCATAGGAAATAATAGAAAATCGATTATTTTAGAAACCTGTTATTTTGAGCTGTTTTGCCACTCATGTTAAACTGGCATGGAAAAGAACTGATATACCTGAAAACTGGTTGTTTCATCGATAACCACCATCCCTACCTCTTACAGTAATTTGGGTTACAAGTAACAATAACACAGCAGAAACAATTGCCACAACACACAGTCAGCTGCGACGAGTGCTGCAGTTGTTAGCTGGCAACACCGCTGCTAGCTTTCAGGGTCTTGTTACGCCGGCTGGGCTATTAACTACGTACCACACACTAGATTGTTGAGGCAAGTAGCATCTCGCAGAATTTCAAATGACATTAAGTGCCAATTAACGTAATGATCAGGAATAACAAGGACACTGATACAAAGTGCGTGCTGTGAACATGTATAGTGAATTGAGATGATAAAGACGGCATTGTGTTGTACAGGAAATGCAGAGCGTGCGTGGTTACACGACGTAGTGAAGTAGTAACAAAAAATTAGAACTTTAAGGAAGGTCTTGCCCCTCGGCAGAAAACTTAACGGATCTCTAATACAGTATATAAAAAGTTTATTATCTTTATATCTCTGTCCTTGATGTCAAGAACGACAATTTTGAAGTTTTTTGACTAATGTTTTTCTTTCAGCACAACCGTCGTGCGTTGTGTAGAGCCATCACTGATCCTATCGTATGACTGTTTCATGATTCATGAACTTGTTGAGCACCTGAGACTCACCTGAATGATATCCTGGTCATCCTACAACGCCATGTGCCAGTCCAGATATACAACTCCTAACTTGGATCCTAACCCCTGGGTTGGTAACACTCGTCTTTCTGTCTCTTCAACCGGCACGTGTGGTGTGTATGTCGACAACGGTACAACGTCTAGACACATAATATATTGTGATACCCATAATATACTGTGACAAAGAATCAGTGAAGACTCTGAAACATCAACCCTTATTCCTTACGTAAACCCTTCTTTTTGTTAACAGTGGCATCAAATATCGTCAAAGAATGGGTGGTTGAGAACTTTGTACTCACAAGGGAACCTCCCCATCGCACCCCCTCAGATTTAGTTATAAGCTGGCACAGTGGATAGGCCTTGAAAAACTGAACACAGATCAATCGAGAAAACAGGAAGAAGGTTTGTGGAACTATGAAAAAAATAAGCAAAATATACAAACTGACTAGTCCATGCGCAAGACAGGCAACATCAAGGATAATGTGAGCTCAGCAGCGCCGTGGTCCCGTGGTTAGCGTGAGTAGCTGTGAAACGAGAGGCCCTTGGTTCAAGTCTTCCCTCGAGTGAAAAGTTAAATTTTTTTAATTTTCAGACAGTTATTATCTGTCAGTCGGATGCGCGGTAACTCCCATTGGAGAGGCACGTCCTTTCGTCTACTAATCGCACGGTTTTGCGGTGCGGTCGCAAAACACAGACACTAAACGCTATCCATGGTACCACGGCGTTCCTGAGTTCGCAATGTCCTTGATGTTGCCTATCTTGCGCATGAACTACTCAGTTTGTATGTTTTGCTTATTTTTTTCATAGTTCCACACAACTTCTTCCTGTTTTCTCGATTAGTCTGTGTGCAGTTTTTCAAGGTCTATCTACTGTGCCAACTTATAACTAGATCTGAGGGGGGGTGCGATGGGGAGGTTCCCTTGTCAGAAGAAAAGGAGAAAAGGACAACGCAGCTCCAAAGTGAGAAAAGACAGTACATCTGTACATAAAACTACCATTTGTTACTTAGGAACTCAGACTTATAAGAAGCGAAAACTCTGTGCGATGTATTGTAAAGGAAATGATTGAGTTATTAGTGTGAATACGTATTATTGAGAAATGATTATGAAGGTGACAGACAGCTGCCAGCATCCATCTCACTACTTATTAAATGGCATCGCCAAATTAGGTGATAGATTATGTCGACGCCATTCAAGGGGGGCCTTATAATACGAATACCTCATTTTCTAAATTAGTTGGACAACCTACCGCACCACAGATGGAACGACGCAACGCAGTATAAAATTGTGTAAGAGTATTTCGTTGCACTTCAAATGTGTTCTGTTTAAAGAAGTGATTGTAGTTGTTTAGCGAGCGATATTGTCTCACCCACTGTCTTGTGTCTTTACTTCCCATGTAGATGCACGCTTTGATAGAAGATGCGGTATTTTAATTACAGATTCTATGTCAATATATCAGTTAAACTCTGAAACTCTCTTATTTAAAGTGAATTACTGCGTCTACCTTGTCCTAACCCGTATTTTTTTTTGTTTCAGCCTTTAATTTGAGACAGGGCGACGTGGAAGTCTTGATAAGGTAATGCACTTGATTCGTTACCATTGTAGCAGCCTACATGCAAACTTGCATGATCAATCATAGAACCTACCATCATTATCTTTTCATCATTTACAAAGTCCGGTTACAGTTGTACGCATTTTATTTACGCCTGTATTGACGATTCAGACCTTTATTACCGACACACTGTCTAGCTTCATCCTGTTAATGACTGACCACGAAAACCATTTTCTTTACCATAACTTTTCCTATTTCCTTATAATATGGCTGCTCCCGTCACTTCCAGTTAGTAAACATTTTTAATGCTTAACTCTGAACTGCAGCAGAAGTATTATGTATAGGTCTGCCGCTCCAATTCGCTCCTCCCAGCTACTGTTTCCAGCAACGTCTGATATCGTAATGTGCGCCACCCATTCTGTTACTTACTAGGTGTTTTTACTCACAGCCTCGCTGGAGACTAGATGTAGATGCAGAGGAAGTTGCAGAAGGACACCTACACAATGGCGTACCCAGGATCTGAGCTAGCCTTCCAGACCAGATAAACATAATGACAAAAAAAGTTTCAAATGGCTCTGAGCACTATGGGACTTAACTTCTGAGGTCATCAGTCCCCTAGAACTTAGAACAACTTAAACCTAACTAACCTAAGGACATCAAACACATCCATGCCCGAGGCAGGACTCGAACCTGCGACCGTAGCGGTCGTGCGGTTCCAGACTGTATCGCCTAGAACTGCTCGGCCACCCCGGCCGGCGAACGTAATGACATGTTGAAAGGAATGTGATACAGGCTTAATATAGGATGTAGCTTAAGGATAACCAGAATTAAGACAAATGTTATGAGGAATAGTAGGAAGGAGAATCATAATTGTCTTGTACAGCAGAAATAGGAACAACACAGTCTTGGAGGAAATTTCCTATCTTGAAAACAAGATTGCACGTGATGTCCGTACCAAGGAAAATAGACTGCCATAGGCGAAAAACAACAAAAGAGCTCTACCAATACGAGATATTGATAGAAAAAAAGTTCCTGAGAGTGTTCGTCTCTTGCACAGCATTGTATGGAAGTGGAACATGGAGGATCGGAAATCCAGTGTTATTGAAAAATGTTAAAATTCAGGTGGAAAGATGAAGTACGAGATGAAGGTATATTGAAAGAGGTGAGGATAAAAGCCTATGGAAAACGCTTACCAGGAGAAGAGATTTATTAGTTGGACGTCTATTACGGCATCCAGGAATAACCTGGCGTTAGAGGGAGCAGTAGAAGAGAAAAAATAAGAGAAGCAGATCAAGACCAGAATGCGCAAAGCAGATCATAGAGGGAGTTGGGCGTGATAGTTGGCTTTTGAATTGCGAATTTTAATGTTCAGTTTTGCTGTTTTACATTTCAGTAATTTTCCCTTACTAGTCATCGCAAGGATACTGCAAAGATGTAGCTATACACCTGGCATCGACTACCAACAATTTAATCATCTTTGGGAATTAGCCTGTGAGGCACCGTGGAAGCTGTAATTGGGTTTCCGGGTTGACGAGCCAGTGAGATCACCAGGGAAAGCTGGGGGCTTGCATTTGAATAGCACTATCTCACGTTCCATAACGTAGAGGAAGAAGATGTTTTGGGGTCGAATGCCGCTGGTCGCTGAGTTTCTGAACGACGAGATGCTAATACGTAGGTGGACTGCACGTAGGCAATGCACGCTTGCAAAATGACATACTTTTAATTCATGCTTCACTTTTCCTAGATTCGCGCCGCAAAATCCCTAGGGCATTCAGGTGTTGGGACCGTATCTCACACGTGTATGTCGGCTTTTTGTGTCTTTATGAAGCTAACGTATTTCGAGGCTTGGTACAGAATCTGCAAAGAGCTAGGTGGCGCAATGGTTAGCACACTGGACTCGCATTCGGGAGGACGACGGTTCAAGCCTGTGTCCGCCTATCCTGATTTAGGTTTTCTGTGATTTCCCTAAATCGCTTCAGGCAAATGCCGGGATGGTCCCTTTGAAATGGTACGACCGACTTCCTTCCCTAATTCGATAGGACCGATGACTTCGCTGTTTGGTCCTCTCCTCCCAACCACCCAACCAACCAACATAATCTGCTCCCTACAAAACAACTGATCCAAATTGTGTTACAGTCTGTAACCTCCCCCCTCACTTATCGACCTTAATGACAGTGAAAAATTAAACCGCGTGTACCTAATGGAAATTTGGGAAAAGCAATCGTCACCGAAGTTAATCTATCGGTAAAGAGGGAGGAAAGGGTTACATCTAAATGAAAGGAAAAATGCAAATGAAACTGGTGGAAATTAATTTTGAAAAGGGGTAAAGTTAATAAAGAAAGTAAATGTGCGGCCGTTACGTTAACAATTAACTAGCGGTAATTAGATATTTGAGATTTGGGGGAAATCACGGTCGCCAGTCCTAAGGACAATTGCTATAGTAACTGAAAAAGAAAGGTTATTACACATATAATTAACGCTAGAAGCGTGGCAACTGAGGGTTGACACGTGTAGTGTGAAAACTGAAAGTTTGTCAGAAGTAATAAATTTCGCTACACTCTGACTTAATTTAGCAAAAGAATTAATAAAACCGGAAAATCGAAAGTTAATTTAGTGACTGAAGTTAATAGTGAGCTTTCTTTCTGAAGCACATCGAAATCCAGTAAAATACGGTTAGTCTTGGACTACCTCAACAATCATTTCAAAAGCTACTTGAATCTACGCAATTTAGAAATAAGAGAATTAACTTTGAACTTGAATTAAATGATTCTGAACAATTAACAATAGTAAAGTTTAGTACGTACCAAGCTGAGCTGCAGTCACAGGTAACTAAAATACGGTAACAAAACTCGCACTCTTAACTTGTGCTTGTGCAATCTAAATATTGTAGCCAGCTGAACTTTGAAATTAAAGCAGTGAAATCGAATGATGCTGGCGTTTGAATTTCAACGACACTCGGGTTCATTTCGGAAAAGGAAGGGACCCTGCTTGGCAATGCAATTGGGACAATGAGCAACAAAGGTTCATGCTAAGTTGCTGTAATTTTGCGAGGCAAATGGAACAATTTGAAAAGCTGAGGTCTGCCATACAGTTCTGAAACTTTACGTGCTTTTAGTCTTCCTTGTTGGTTGATTGAAGGTTTGAAGCCGTCGATCGAGGAGGTGGCGACAGTCACTCATTGTCGGCCGTCGCTGTTGCAGAAGCTGGATGTTGGCGCGCCTTCTTCTCGACACGGTCACCAGGCGAAACGGGCTCTTGATGTGCGCCAGCTAATGCTTCCCGTCCGCGACACCATGTCAGAAACTATCATCGCGAGTCGAGCGCAATTACATGCTGCCAAACCCCGAAAGCGCGGCAACTCGCGGGAGCGTCACACAACACCTGCTCCACTCGCTACTCCCGCCAGACTCTCCCTGCCCTGCCCGCGCTCCACGCGGCAGAGTTAACACTACCAAAGATCCTACACACTTTGAGTCTTCACACGACCTATCGATGTAATCGTTCGATAGCAGTTTTCCCTAGGCAAGACCCAGCGTAAAAATACAAATAATCTTTACACAACAAACCAATTATACATCGACATAAATGGATAAATATATATATATCCAAACAGTAAAGCAATTACAATATATAAAGAGACAGAAATGTCATATCTTGAGGTAACAAAACAAGGAAAAAAAATAATAGTACAATAGATGGAAATAGGAGGATATGCATTTCCGGCGTTACACGTGCCCCACATTGTCTGAGGATGTTCGTGTAACGTAAACAGACTCAGAAAATGTCCCAAAAAAGAAACAGCGGAAATGCATATGCTCAAAACATCAACAAAATTTAGCATTCGTCTAATTAACCATAAATCCATTTTCAGACAATAATAATTGAGTGGAGAAACTCCTAATCTTATTCCACTCTGTCATCTTGCACAAAATAAAACAGGTTGACAACATATCAAAATTCATAGAAAACATAGAAAACGGTTTAGCTATTCCAAAATCATTAAAATTCGTAACACTATAAGAAATGGAATACTATTTGCAAAATTAATCAGAGTACATGGTCATAAAAACAGGTAGATCAAAATACGCAAATTAATAATTAATTACATAGAATACACATTTTTACGTAATCCTTTCATAATTAATATTCTCGTCATGGGAGTCCATTAAACGCTAAACGAGAAAATAACACACATCAGATCGAAAAAAAAACATAAATATTGAGAGCAGAATTCTTTCACATCAGCTGTCCGGGAAGAAAAACAATTCCGCCTTCCGTACTCGCAAGTACAAAGAATGCCGACAGCGGCACAAGAGCCAACAGCGGCACAAGAGCCGACAGCGGCTAGCCTCGCCAGTATTGTTGCGCCCGCGTGTGCGGCACGCTTGATCTCACTCGCCCTTGTGACGGCGTTTCCAGAACGTCCGTTTCACTGAATTCTTTAGGAAAAACTCACTCCCGAGTAATCTCAAGGAGTCCCTTAATACTATCACAGTGGATAACTCAACACTGTCCATCATCACACGCATGTACTAGCCTGAAACTTAAAACAGCGTCTAAGTACATCGGCAATGACTAGTAAATCACATATTTATGGAATCTTACAGCTATTTACAAAATCATATTTACATTCCTTAATCTACTGTGACTCAGCTGAAAACTTAAACTAGCAGCTTGGCTTTTTCAGTTGATTAGATCATGATTAAATTGATTAAAATTAAATTGATTAATCAAAACGCGCTTTAGTGTCATGACGACGTATGCGAGCATCGGCTTTTAGCTTCATTACTTCTCGCAAACGATCCTTTTTCACACCAATACTAATGTCAATCCGTGGAGGGAATTTGATTATCTCTTCCACTAAACTTGTACTTCTGTCACCCAACAGGATTTCCTCTGGAGAAAATTCCGTAGATTCATGTCTCAAGGTGTTCATAATTCTCTCAAATACTGCTACATATTTGCCCCATGCCCTATGGTTGTGATGGCAATAGATACGGGAAAGTCGGCCTCGTCTTTGTTCGTGTGTTACGTTTGACATACCGTCTACAATACTTTCCAATTCAGTTTCTACATTATTGTCAATGCCGAGATTCTACACATTACAGTAGTTCAGATTCATACCTACGTCAATACCATCCGGCCAGTTAACAATGTGTATAGGCTGGTATTGCCTAAGCACACCGTCTCCTGCCTCGTCAAAACTAACTACTATTGTTTTATCTTGGGACGTACATGTCAACGTTTTGCTTTCGCAGTTAATCACTGCACGGTACTTTAATAGCCAATCTAACCCGATAATTACTTCCGTAGTTAAGTCTGGCACGACGACAAACTCTTGTTCAAATCGTGCCCCACATATCTCGAAGTTGACAAAAATCTGTTTTGTGACCGGTTTACTGGCCTTCCCAGTAGCACCGATAATTTTCACTCCTGTTACTGGCATAACTACGATGCCAGGTCTGTCTTTCAGTAACTCAAATATTTTCCCAGATACAGCACTCAATTCTGCACCGGTGTCAATCAACACGTTTAGTTGTAGGTCGTGCATATTAACAGACACTACTATCTGTCTACACTTGTCCTCGACTGTTTCTTTATTTTCCCACAGTAAATCCTCGTCTATATCCAGGTCATTCCAGAAAAAACCATCCGGCTTTGATCCTAAATCCGGTTTATCTGGCGGCTTTTTCAGCCTCTGTTCACATACAGTTTTAATTTCAACACGTTTGTCCTGAGGCTTAGTCTCTAGCTTCGCCTCCAATACCGAAACCTTTTCCTGTAACTCGTCAACTAGTGAGTGTTGCTTTGCTATCAATTCACTAATTGTCACCTTCGTTGATTCCACTTTGGTCAGATTGATCTCATCTGCCAATCTACCTGGAGGAATGTGCCCAGTCGCATCTGAAATTACTTCCTCTGGATCTGCGCAACCCACACTGCTACCGTCTGACCGCATAACGTCAGCTCTAACCTCATACACGCTGAAATCTACGTGCTTTTCTACCAATTGTGTCCGGCTATCACTAAAATTTTCGTAATCTTTCTCCTTAATACTCTCGCAACGTTTAAACTGGATATTCGCGTCGGATGGGTCGGCTACTTCTACCATTACAACTTTCGGTAAAGTCTGCCGGTTAGGGCCAGAACTTTCCGTTACTACTTCAACATTCAACTCCTGCGGGACGAAACACGACGCATCTTGCTCGTGCTCCCCATTAACATCAACTATTTCTAGTAAAGTCTGCCGGTTAGGGCCAGAACTTTCCATCACTTCACAATCACTATCTTCCTGCGGGACGAGACGCGGCAAATCCTGCCCGCGCTCCCCATAAACACTTCTCCCGTACAGGCCCCTATAATCTCTTAGTTCGTCGTATAAGCGACCGAACTGCCTTAACCAGACCTCATCCCTCTCTGCATCCCCTCGCTCGATGACGGACGCTTTATCCGACATCTGATCTTCTTTCAACACTTGCGAATCATTCTTAAACTCAATCTCCAGTTCCGCTGTGGGTATTACAGCTGCCACTTTATAGTCGATTTCCGGAACACTACTTAAATTGTTCTCACTGACAGTGAATGTATTTTCTACTGCCGTGTCTACAGCTGATCTACTACTTGTGGGCGCACTCCTTTCTCCTAACACTGGCACACTCTCCCGCCGTTGATTATTCCATACGGAATTTTCATAACGACGACACCTGGGTTTTCTCCTGTTATTGGGCCGCCAAAATTTCTCCACGCCCGGTCGGCACCTCACCGGCGCGGCTAATGGTTTCCCTGTCTCGTTCCAGCAGATACGCTCCCCGGATGCTGCTGAGGCGGCTGATCACACCCTCTGGCGTTATTACTATTCTGTGAAGCCCGTATCACGTTAGTATGATACTGGTTTCCGTCATTCCTGTTATTATTTGCATTGTACCGATTGTTATTACGGTCCGAACCATTATTGTTATTGCTGCCATGGTTGCGGTATGCATTATTCCCGTGGTTATCGTTGTTGTGGTTGCTGTGGTACCCGTTGTTGTTACCACGGCCTCTGCCACTGTCGCGATTATTGCGCCAATTGTCCTCGTCCTCCACTCTTTCCAGGAAATCATTGATTGTCCTGTAATTGCTTCCTACGTATCGTTTTGTATCATCTGGAAGCTTCTTGTAGAGTTCCCAGACTATTTCGGATTCCGAGCGGCGGTCACGCAAATATTCCAACTTGCGGATCCAGCCCTCACAAAACTCCTTCATCGAACCGCGCGAATTCGCATCGAAAGGCCTCGATACGACAAATTCGCGCCAGACTCTTTGCTGTTTTTGCTCTGACCAGTATTCAGCCAGAAACAAATTTTTAAATTCGTCAAAAGTCAGGTTCGTAATGTTGAGGTTTAAGCCCCAACGCTTGGCATCACCAGCCAACACATCAATAACCGCATTAATTTTTCTCTCATTAGTCCATGATCTGGGTAAAACTCTTTCACAATTTTTAATGAAATCCGTCGGGTGTATACCGCCTTTTTTCAAGGGGTCGAACCGCTCCTCTTTCGTCAACAACTCCGAACTATGTGCACAGATTGGCACATAGCTCTGTTTTTCGTCAAGTTTCCTTTCTAATTCCGACACCCTCGTAATCACTTGGCAAGTGGTTGTCGCAAGCGTTTCCACTTCCCTCTTTTTCTCTTCGCAGGTGTTAGCCTGCTTCGTCACTTTGGTATCTACTTCGGATACTAAAGCCTTTAAAGTTTCCACCTTCTGTTGATCCTCTTTTCTCACTAATTGAATTTGTTCCGTCACCTTATTCTCGATGATCGGAGCAACTGCGTCTCCTACACTTTTCTCGATTCTGCTAATTTCGGAATCAAAACGAGTATTTATGCTCGCAATTTCCGCCTGAACGCCTATCATTTCCTGTTTAAGGTTACCGATTTCGGTATTAATCACGACAATATCGTCTTTGATTTTATCAACTTTTGTGTTAACAACTTCAACATTGTAGTTAACAACATTAATAGCTTTGTTCTGATTGTCTAGCATTCGTTCAATTTTTTCAGACTGAGCTACTTGCTTGGCAGCCTGAGCTGCTTGCTCGGCAGCCTGAGCTTCTTGCTTGGCAGCCTGATCTTTAATTTCTGCCGATTGACTCTTGATTTCGTTAATCAAAACATTCAATAAATCAGTTAAATTCCCGGAAACCACCGGTTTTACTTCCGTAGCGGCTTCCTCTTTCATTGTCCCCCCGTATACGTCATCAAGGGATTCAGATTTGATTTTCACTTCCGATTCCGAAACATTTTCTAAAGTCTGGAATTCCATTTCTGCTCTTTGTTGCGTTTCGGCGGTCGCATCTTTCATGCTAGCCGCCTGCCCCGGAACAATGGGTACCGCTGTGCGCGTTTCCCACTGTTCGACCGATTGTTCCGTATCCAAGTCTACCAAATTTTGGTAATTGTTGCCTTCACTCATTTTAATAATTTTCAATTTAAATGCAAAATCTCAACTCTAATTAGGATTCCGCACACGAATATTCTCGCTGACGTATCGACCATTTCGTAACCAGTACTTTGTTACGAGATTTGCACAATGCAAAATTCATGTCCAGAACAACCTCAAATTTGAAGATTGTCCTGTCACGGTCGCCACGTGTAACCTCCCCCCTCACTTATCGACCTTAATGACAGTGAAAAATGAAACCGCGTGTACCTAATGGGAGTTTTGGAAAAGCAATCGTCACCGAAGTTAACCTGTCGGTAAAGAGGGAGGAAAGGGTTACATCTAAATGAAAGGAAAAATGCAAATGAAACTGGTGGAAATTAATTTTGAAAAGGGGTAAAGTTAATAAAGAAAGTAAATGTGCGGCCGTTACGTTAACAATTAACTAGCGGTAATTAGATATTTGAGATTTGGGGGAAATCACGGTCGCCAGTCCTAAGGACAATTACTATAGTAACTGAAAAAGAAAGGTTATTACACATATAATTAACGCTAGAAGCGTGGCAACTGAGGGTTGACACGTGTAGTGTGAAAACTGAAAGTTTGTCAGAAGTAATAAATTTCGCTACACTCTGACTTAATTTAGCAAAAGAATTAATAAAACCGGAAAATCGAAAGTTAATTTAGTGACTGAAGTTAATAGTGAGCTTTCTTTCTGAAGCACATCGAAATCCAGTAAAATACGGTTAGTCTTGGACTACCTCAACAATCATTTCAAAAGCTACTTGAATCTACGCAATTTAGAAATAAGAGAATTAACTTTGAACTTGAATTAAATGATTCTGAACAATTAACAATAGTAAAGTTTAGTACGTACCAAGCTGAGCTGCAGTCACAGGTAACTAAAATACGGTAACAAAACTCGCACTCTTAACTTATGCTTGTGCAATCTAAATATTGTAGCCAGCTGAACTTTGAAATTAAAGCAGTGAAATCGAATGATGCTGGCGTTTGAATTTCAACGACACTCGGGTTCATTTCGGAAAAGGAAGGGACCCTGCTTGGCAATGCAATTGGGACAATGAGCAACAAAGGTTCATGCTAAGTTGCTGTAATTTTGCGAGGCAAATGGAACAATTTGAAAAGCTGAGGTCTGCCATACAGTTCTGAAACTTTACGTGCTTTTAGTCTTCCTTGTTGGTTGATTGAAGGTTTGAAGCCGTCGATCGAGGAGGTGGCGACAGTCACTCATTGTCGGCCGTCGCTGTTGCAGAAGCTGGATGTTGGCGCGCCTTCTTCTCGACACGGTCACCAGGCGAAACGGGCTCTTGATGTGCGCCAGCTAATGCTTCCCGTCCGCGACACCATGTCAGAAACTATCATCGCGAGTCGAGCGCAATTACATGCTGCCAAACCCCGAAAGCGCGGCAACTCGCGGGAGCGTCACACAACACCTGCTCCACTCGCTACTCCCGCCAGACTCTCCCTGCCCTGCCCGCGCTCCACGCGGCAGAGTTAACACTACCAAAGATCCTACACACTTTGAGTCTTCACACGACCTATCGATGTAATCGTTCGATAGCAGTTTTCCCTAGGCAAGACCCAGCGTAAAAATACAAATAATCTTTACACAACAAACCAATTATACATCGACATAAATGGATAAATATATATATATCCAAACAGTAAAGCAATTACAATATATAAAGAGACAGAAATGTCATATCTTGAGGTAACAAAACAAGGAAAAAAATAATAGTACAATAGATGGAAATAGGAGGATATGCATTTCCGGCGTTACAAGTCAGTATAATCACACTTCCTTTTAGCGAGGCTTTGCAAGCCTTTCGCGAATTATATTCTATCATACTCTGGTAGATTTCTTGCACTTTGGCCTATAAGTGTGCTACGTTTTCTTTCGGCACAAATGGTGCCTGCGTTGTTGCGACTCACTAACTTTTGAGATTGGTTATATGACTTTACTTTTAAATAGTCCTTACAATCATTCTCAGTGCCATTTTCCTGTTTCATTGAATTAGCTCGATTTGTAACTAACAGTTGATACCTGACAACTTGGTCCGCCACGTGTTATTTGTTTAGCTCAAGTGATAGTTTGAATATGAGTAAATAAATAAAAGAAATAACATGCCACTCATGGGAAAACGTATGTCAGCATATAGCGTATGGATAATCTTACATCGTCTATATAAAATGGTTCAAATGGCTGTAAGCACTATGCGACTTAACATCTGAGGTCATCAGTCCCCTAGACTTAGAAATACTTAAACCTAACTAACCTAAGGACATCACACACATCCACGCCCGACGCAGGAGTCGAACCTGCGATCGTAGCAGCAGCTCGGTTCCAGACTGAAGCGCCTAGAACCGCTCGGCCACAGCGACACATCGTTTATATAGCTGAAAGCTATTTAAGAGAACAAAAATGACCGTCAGATAAGCGTAGACTATATATGAATTAACAATTTTACACCAGTGTGGTAATGTGCAAAACTTATATATCAATGTCCCTATTAAATAATATCTATTATTAAAAACAATTTACTATTGCATAAAAAAACTTAATATTGGAGGAGCGATGGAAATGACAGAGCTGCTTGAATCCCCGTCGTCGTACAACTACACTCCTGGAAATTGAAATAAGAACACCGTGAATTCATTGTCCCAGGAAAGGGAAACTTTATTGACACATTCCTGGGGTCAGATACATCACATGATCACACTGACAGAACCACAGGCACATAGACACAGGCAACAGAGCATGCACAATGTCGGCACTAGTACAGTGTATATCCACCTTTCGCAGCAATGCAGGCTGCTGTTCTCCCATGGAGACGATCGTAGAGATGCTGGATGTAGTCCTGTGGAACGGCTTGCCATGCCATTTCCACCTGGCGCCTCAGTTGGACCAGCGTTCGTGCTGGACGTGCAGACCGCGTGAGACGACGCTTCATCCAGTCCCAAACATGCTCTATGGGGGACAGATCCGGAGATCTTGCTGGCCAGGGTAGTTGACTTACACCTTCTAGAGCACGTTGGGTGGCACGGGATACATGCGGACGTGCATTGTCCTGTTGGAACAGCAAGTTCCCTTGCCGGTCTAGGAATGGTAGAACGATGGGTTCGATGACGGTTTGGATGTACCGTGCACTATTCAGTGTCCCCTCGACGATCACCAGTGGTGTACGGCCAGTGTAGGAGATCGCTCCCCACACCATGATGCCGGGTGTTGGCCCTGTGTGCCTCGGTCGTATGCAGTCCTGATTGTGGCGCTAACCTGCACGTTGCCAAACACGCATACGACCATCATTGGCACCAAGGCAGAAGCGACTCTCATCGCTGAAGACGACACGTCTCCATTCGTCCCTCCATTCACGCCTGTCGCGACACCACTGGAGGCGGGCTGCACGATGTTGGGGCGTGAGCGGAAGACGGCCTAACGGTGTGCGGGACCGTAGCCCAGCTTCATGGAGACGGTTGCGAATGGTCCTCGCCGATACCCCAGGAGCAACAGTGTCCCTAATTTGCTGGGAAGTGGCGGTGCGGTCCCCTACGGCACTGCGTAGGATCCTACGGTCTTGGCGTGCATCCGTGCGTCGCTGCGGCCCGGTCCCAGGTCGACGGGCATTGCACCTTCCGCCGACCACTGGCGACAACATCGATGTACTGTGGAGACCTCACGCCCCACGTGTTGAGCAATTCGGCGGTACGTCCACCCGGCCTCCCGCATGCCCACTATACGCCCTCGCTCAAAGTCCGTCAACTGCACATACGGTTCACGTCCACGCTGTCGCGGCATGCTACCAGTGTTAAAGACTGCGATGGAGCTCCGTATGCCACGGCAAACTGGCTGACACTGACGGCGGCGGTGCACAAATGCTGCGCAGCTAGCGCCATTCGACGGCCAACACCGCGGTTCCTGGTGTGTCCGCTGTGCCGTGCGTGTGATCATTGCTTGTACAGCCCTCTCGCAGTGTCCGGAGCAAGTATGGTGGGTCTGACACACCGGTGTCAATGTGTTCTTTTTTCCATTTCCAGGAGTGTACTTTGAATTGAATGGAAAAGTATACTATCAGAGCCTGTGGAAAACGCTTACCAGGAGAAGAGATGTATTAGTTGGACATCTGTTACGGCATCCAGGAATAACCTGGCGTTAGAGGGAGCAGTAGAAGAGAAAAAGTAACAGAAGCAGAACTGGAATGCGCAAAGATCATAGTCTTACCATGGGAAACAGCCTGCAAGGTGCTCTGGCAGAAATGTTTACTAATGACATAGAAAATTTGTTTCGAAAGTATGATATTTCAAAAGAAAACACAATTTATTGTAAAAGTTACGCAGATGATGTCCTAATTCTATTCAAAGGAGATGAGTGTGAATTTTGCGTCCCTATTGAACCCTCTGCACCTAGAATTTAATTTCACTTTAGAATTGGAACAAGGTTGCTCTACTAATTACTTCGATCTGACCATTACAAGGAAGAGCAACAAACATGTATTTGGAATTTACAGAAACCGGCTTCCACTGATCTAATTATAACCGCCCATTACTCTCATCCAGAGCGGTAAAAAAAACCTTCTTCTGCTTTATGATTAATCTTTTTTTTACTTTCGCCATTACAACAGGATCAGACTGATGAAGAGACTGGTGTCCTGGAGCAGGTTGCACTAGCCATTGGATGTAAAATATCCCATGTTACCAATACGTAGAGTGTCCACCCGCAGTAGCTGAGTGGTCAGCGCAACACAATGTCAATCCTAAGGTCCCGGGTTCGATTCCCGCCTGGGTCGGAGATTTTCTCCGCTCAGAGACCGGGTGCAGAGTTGTCCTATTCATCATCATTTCATCCCCATCGACGCGCAAGTCGCCGAAGTGGCGTCAAATCGAACGACTTGCACCAAGCGAACGGTCTGCCCGACGGGAGGCCCTTGTAGCACGACAATATGTACAGTAAAATAGTAACACAGAAATGTACATATAATAATAACAAAGCCTCGCCAACTAAAGACAGCAATCAGAACACTAAAACTCGGTTTAGAGCAGTGGCCTGTAATGGTCCAATTCCACATAAGATCGAACAATGCTTTCGTAAGACAGATGTAAGGACTGGTTTCCAGGCAATCAGTAAATTAAAAATTCGCCTGTGTCACCGAATAGACCCAAGACGAGATACGTTCAACAGGTCGGGAGGACGTAGGATCAGTTTTAATGACTCTGACCGTTATTTCGTTGGTCAACTGGATCATTCCTTCGATGTCTGCTTTAGAGAACATACATGCTCCCAAAATAGGCCAGCCTTCGGTGCACACATAACTGTGGAGGGACACACAGTGCAAAATATTGGACGTCGCACCAATGTGCTGCACAGTGCTCTGCCACGACCGATTTCTCCACCTGCCCCAACCTGCAATGTCGCTTATGCTCTTTGAGCCTGGTGTTGAATGATTGTCCAGTCATTCCAACATAAACTTTTCCGATTGTTGTTGTTGTTTTGGGGAAGGAGACCAGACAGCGAGGTCATCAGTCTCATCGGATTAGGGAAGGACGGGGAAGGAAGTCGGCCGTGCTCTTTGAAAGGAACCATCCCGGCATTTGCCTGGAGCGATTTAGGGAAATCACGGAAAACCTAAATCAGGATGGCCGGACGCTGGATTGAACCGTCGTCCTCCCGAATGCGAGTCCAGTGTTTCACCACTGCGCCACCTCGCTCGGTTTTTCCGATTGTGCATGGTTCTCATTGTTCATTGTAGCAATGAGTCGGTGTCCTCCCCTCTATGTAGAATTTTTCAAAAAGTCGGGAGTGAGGTTTAGAGAAGAAGATTTTTGGGCGCTTGTCATGGGCAAGGCGTCTGGCACACTCCTGGTCCTTCAGAGATCATCGGGGGCAGCCTTTATCTGGAGCCCTTGTCAGCGGTCTTTTGCGGTGCTGTCCGGTGCGTTCTGGCATTTTTGCTGACTTGTGAATAACTGTCGCTTTCCGCATTAGCGCTATCCACTTTCTGAGCAGCTCACAATTTGTGGGAGCTGCTACGCTACCTGAGTTGCTTGATTAACTGTGCAAGGTGTCCGTAAATGTCAACAGTGATTTCGAGATTAAATATTAAATATATTTTTGTTGGTAACTTTTGTTTTTGTTTCATGTGTACTATGGGACTCACGAACTTTCTGTGCAGCTTTTCTCTTTCTGCACTTTCGTCACAACGAGCGCTTTCTGAGCTGTATCGTAAAAATAGATTCCCACTCCCTGGAGGAAGCTCAGTATCCCTCAGGAGAAAGCTCAGTATCTTGTACAGCTAGCGAAAGCCAAACCACAGACTACACTGCAATGAAAGTTTGTTTTCCATTATACAAAAAGAAAGCAGCTAATGTTATGGTAATAGTAACATGAATGGAAACTTTTTTAGCAACGGTTCAGAAATGGACAAGCATAGGCAGACCATCTATTTTCGAGGAGACTGCGCAGACAGCTCAAAACGCATTCAAGAGATCGCCGCATAAAGCGGTTACACAAGCTTCTCGGGAGCTTCAAGTGTCAAAGAGCACAGTGCATAAAGTAGTTCGTGAAAGTCTTCCATACAAGGAATTGTGTGCGCACAAGATCCAAATTGTTGAGGCATTGCAATTAGATGATATTCCAAAAACTGAAGAATCTGCAATAGACATGCTGAACCGTGTGGATGAGGACGATGATTTCTTGAAGCATGTTTGCTTTATGATGACGCTATCTTTCATGTTTGCGGCTCAGTTAACAGCCATAATGTCCGTATTTGGGGATCAGAAAACACTTATGTCGTACGAGAACACATATGGGACAGTCCAAAGGTCAATGTGTGGCGTGGGTTAATGTGTCATCGAGTGATTGGCCCATTTTTCGTCCTTGAAAGCAATGTGTTTACTCATTTACTTTTCAGCAATATGACCCTCCCGCTTTTTCGGTCTAGAAGTCCTTGCTTTTCTTAATGAAACCTTCCCAACAGGTGGATTAACTGGGACGGTCCAATTCCATCGTCCTCACACCCCACCCTCAAAAAAAAAAAAAAAAAAAAAAAACACTTGACATTAACCCCTCAGATTTCTTTCTTTGCTGGTATGTAAAAGACAGTGTGTATAAAACAGTAGTTCCTGAAATTCTGACATTGCAGCAACGTATCAGAGATGTCATCGACACAATCGCACCAGACATTTGCAGACTGTGTTGTAAGACTTTGATTACTGGATCGATTTTTGAGTGTTACCAGGGGTGCACAAGTTGAAGTGATTTAAATGTTGAAGTGCATTATCTGTATTAAATGTTTATGTAAGGTTCAAAACGTAACGACTAGAGGCATATGTGGTATAATGCATGTTTCATTTACTGTATCTAATGGAGAGTATATTTACGGGCACCCTGTTTTACTTCGTGGGACAGACTCATATACTTTGCAATTGCCAGCTGCACAGATTAGGGAAACATTTACAATTTCCGAATCAGTCTTACACGTACATGAGACACCTCCCCGCAATGTTAGCTGGACATTTGTGGTTAAACTGATCCTCTAGAAAGCTTGTGTTTCAATATTTTAGGGGAATTTTGTGTTAGAACAATTCCTCAGCCAACGTCACGAGACTTTACGTTCATTTTGTTCCCAACTTACTTACTCTCCGTCATTTTAAAGTGGTATGTGGTGAGATCTTAGAGTAAATCTGTGATTCATTAAACTCGTGTTTTATTTGAATCCCAGAACCAAGCTATTGTCCTGAAACGATCCTGGTTAGGCAACCGTCTAAAAATAAATATAACCCCTTGTTTCCTAATTTGTTTTCTCATTGGCGATGTTGTATTGCAAAACAGGTATTTTTCTGTCTGTGATTCTGATGTATGATTTAAGAACATTGCACGGAGCTGGTCGTACATGTGTATAAGGCAGGTTCTGTAGGGAAGAAAGTAAAGACAGGCAGTATAGGTAGAGTTCATGAGTTATAATGTACGCGATCTAGACAATTTAAAAACTTTTTTAATTTTATTTTCAGTTTTAAGAAATGTATATAAAATCGCTTTCTCCTTTTCTGACAATGCCATATATTGTTGTTGTTGTTGTGGTCTTCAGTCCTGAGACTGGTTTGATGCAGCTCTCCATGCTACTCTATCCTGTGCAAGCTTCTTCATCCCCCAGTGCCTACTGCAACCTACATCCTTCTGAATCTGCTTAGTGTATTGATCTCTTGGTCTCCCTCTACGATTTTTACCCTCCACGCTGCCCTCCAATGCTAAATTTGTGATCCCTTGATGCCTCAAAACATGTCCTACCAACCGATCCCTTCTTCTAGTCAAGTTGTGCCACAAACTTCTCTTCTCCCCAATCCTATTCAATACCTCCTCATTAGTTACATGATCTACCCACCTTATCTTCAGCATTCTTCTGTAGCACCACATTTCGAAAGCTTCTATTCTCTTCTTGCATGGCTACACTCCATACAAATACTTTCAGAAACGACTTCCTGACACTTAAATCTATACTCGATGTGAACAAATTTCTCTTCTTCAGAAACGATTTCCTTGCCATTGCCAGTCTACATTTTATATCCTCTCTACTTCGACCATCATCAGTTATTTTACTCCCTAAATAGCAAAACTCCTTTACTACTTTAAGTGTATCATTTCCTAATCTAATCCCCTCAGCATCACCCGATTTAATTTGACTACATTCCATTACCCTCGTTTTGCTTTTGTTGATGTTCATCTTATATCCTCCTTTCAAGACACTGTCCATTCCGTTCAACTGCTCTTCCAAGTCCTTTGCTGTCTCTGACAGAATTACAATATCATCGGCAAACCTCAAAGTTTTTACTTCTTCTCCATGAATTTTAATACCTACTCCAAATTTTTCTTTTGTTTCCTTTACTGCTTGCTCAATATACAGATTGAATAACATCAGGGAGAAGCTACCACCCTGTCTTACTCCTTTCCCAACCACTGCTTCCCTTTCATGCCCCTCGACTCTTATAACTGCCATCTGGTTTCTGTACAAATTGTAAATAGCCTTTCGCTCCCTGTATTTTACCCCTGCCACCTTCAGAATTTGAAAGAGAGTATTCCAGTTAACGTTGTCAAAAGCTTTCTCTAAGTCTACAAATGCTAGAAACGTAGGTTTGCCTTTTCTTAATCTTTCTTCTAAGATAAGTCGTAAGGTTAGTATTGCCTCACGTGTTACAACATTTCTACGGAATCCAAACTGATCCTCCCCGAGGTCCGCTTCTACCAGTTTTTCCATTCGTCTGTAAAGAATTCGCGTTAGTATTTTGCATCTGTGACTTATTAAACTGATAGTTCTGTAATTTTGACATCTGTCAACACCTGCTTTCTTTGGGATTGGAATTATTATATTCTTCTTGAAGTCTGTGGGTATTTCGCCTGTCTCATACATCTCGCTCACCAGATGGTAGAGTTTTGTCAGGACTGGCTCTCCCAAGGCCATCAGTAGTTCTAATGGTATGTTGTCTACTCCCGGGGCGTTGTTACGACCCAGGTCTTTCAGTGCTCTGTCAAACTCTTCACGCAGTATCTTATCTCCCATTTCATCTTCATCTACATCCTCTTCCATTTCCATAATATTGTCCTCAAGTACATCGCCCTTGTATAAACCCTCTATATACTCCTTCCACCTTTCTGCCTTCCTTTCTTTGCTTAGAACTGGGTTGCCATCTGAGCTCTTGATATTCATACAAGTGGTTTTCTTCTCTCCAAAGGCCTCTTTAATTTTCCTGTAGGCAGTATCTATCTTACCCCTAGTGAGACAAGCCTCTACATCCTTACATTTGTCCTCTAGCCATCCCTGCTTAGCCATTTTGCACTTCCTGTCAATCTGATGTTTGAGACGTTTGTATTCCTTTTTGCCTGCTTCATTTACTGCATTTTTATATTTTCTCCTTTCATCAATTAAATTCAATATTTCTTCTGTTACCCAAGGATTTCTATTAGCCCTCGTCTTTTTACCTACTTGATCCTCTGCTGTCTTCACTACTTCATCCCTCAGAGCTTATATATTACTAATAGTTATCACGCATTTGTACACATTTGCGATGTCGTTGAAACCAGATATCAAAATCAGTTTGAAAAAATTCTTGACTCTTGACTTTAAAGTTTTTTTAAACTCACCCATGAAGAAAGTGCAGCATCGTGTGAAGGAGTTTGGTAATGGAGAAACGGACACTGCAGGTAAACCGCACATCAGCCGACCGACAACATCCCACAGATGCCAGTCGACGACTTTCTGATGAAGTGATCCGAGGAGACAGACGAGTAAGATTTAACTGTCAATAAGGAAACCTATGTGACCACACGTAAGAAACTTAAAGAGGCAACAATTCACCTCCACAAGCCAACTGATCGCAAAAATGATCTGGTCAGTGGTGTCTCATGCACCCTACAGCCCTTATCTGTCACTGCTTGAACTTTACCAGTTTGGACCCTTGAAAGACATTCTACGTGGGTACAGATTCAAAATCGTGGCCCTGGTAGCAAAACTCTGAATATTCCAAATTGGTTTTCATGGCTGAGGTCAACGTTGGTGCAAATGTGTTAAAAGGCACGATTAATATGTTGGATGGTTGAGTTGTGACCAGGACTGTGCCCTCATATTGTTGCAGTCGATGTCGTGACAGGAATTTTATCAAACAAAGAATAACATTATTTTGTGTCTTTACTATTTTAATGGGTTCCAAGTACCGGAAACTGATTGCCAAGTCGAGATAATGTATCGTCTGACTAGGGCTTCCCGTGGGGTAGACCGTTCGCCGGGTGTCTCGATTTGACGCCACTTCAGGGACTTGCGCGTCTATGGGAATGAAATGATGATGATTAGGACAACACAACAGCTAGTCCCTGAGCGGAGAAAATTTCCGACCCAGCCGGGAATCGAACCCGGACCCTTAGGATTGACATTCTGTCGCGCTGACTACTCAGCTACCGCGGGCGGACAGTCGCGATAATAACTTCATTAGATAACAGTAAATTATTTTTAAGTCCCTAGTACTGTAATGCGTTACAGGAATCGGCAAGTGGTTGCCTCTGTTAACACCAGAGCCCTTGTTTTCAATTTAGTTTCGTTTGAAGCGATATGTTTTGGAAGAACAGAGGAATACGAGGTGCGGCTAGAAAAAAACCGGACTGATGCTGGAAAAAACATTTATTTACAATTATTTACAATTTCATGTTATCTCCTTCAATGTACTCTCCTCCTCGGTCTCTACACCGCTCCATACGAATTTTCCACTGTTCATAGCAATGCTGCAGATCATTTTCGGTAAGTCCATACATTACTTCCGTCGCTTTTTCTTTTACTGCTTCAACAGTCTCAAATCTAGTTCCTTTCAAAGCTGACTTGACTTTAGGGAAAAGAAAAAGTCACAGGGGGCCAAATCAGGTGAATAGGGTATGATCTAAGATGGGAATGTTGTGTTTTGCCAAAAACGTCTTCACTGACAACGCACTGTGAACTGGGGCATTGTCTTGGTGAAGGATCCATGACTTTTTTCTCCACAAATCGTTCCGTTTTCTCCGTACTCGCTCACGTAGGGTAGCCAGGACGCTAATGTAGTAATGCTGATTCACTGTTTGTCCCTCTGGTACCCAATCAATGTGCACAATCCCTTTGGTTAGACACTGGACTCGCATTCGGGAGGACGACGGTTCAATCCCGCGTCCGGCCATCCTGATTTAGGTTTTCCGTAATTTCCATCAATCGCTCCAGGCAAATGCCGGGATGGTTCCTTTGAAAGGGCACGGCCCACTTCCTTCCCCATCCTTCCCTAACCTGATGAGACCGATGACCTCGCCTCCTGGTCTCCTTCCCCAAACAATTCAATCCAATCCACAATCCCTTTGATGTCAAAAAAAAACAATCATCATTGCCTTGAATTTCGATTTTGACATTTGTGCTTTTTTTTGTCGTGGAGAACCAGGAGTTTTCCAATGCATCGATTGGCGTTTAGTTTCGGGATCGTAAGTAAAAAACCACGATTCATCGCAAATAATAACATTTTGTAAGAAGGTGGGATCACTTTCAATGTTTTCCAGGATGTCAGAACAAATCATTCTTCGGCGTTCCTTCTGTTCAATTGTGACACACTTTGGAACCATTTTTGAACACACTTTGTTCATGTTGAAACTTTCATGAAGAATCTGCCTAACACTTTCTTTGTCAACTCCTGTTAACTCAGACACTGCTCTGATTGTTAAACGGCGATCTTGTCGAACAAATTTACCGATTTTTTCAATGTTTGTATCAGTTTTTGCTGACAATGGTCTGCCAGTGCGAGTGTCATCACTGGTGTCTTCGCGGCCATCTTTAAATCGTTTAAACCACTCAAACACTTGTGTTCGCGATAAACAATCATCGCCGTACACTTGTTGTAACATTACAAACGTTTCACTTGCAGATTTTCCTAGTTTGAAACAAAATTTGATGTTAACACGCTGTTCTTTCTGTACACTCAACATTTTCCGACGCACAGACAAAACGTCAACTACTTAAAACAGACGCCACGGGCAGACTGAGTGCAGGCGGCAGATGAAACTCGAGCAGTAGGCGGAGCGAGAGTCACGTGACAGGCCACGCGACTTTCAGCCTTATTGCATTCGTTTTATTGTTTCACCAGTACTAGTCCGGTTTTTTTCTAGCCACACCTCGTATTTCTGACTCGCGGTGAGCGGTATTGTTCAAGCTAACGATGCTCTGCAGTAGTCAGCGTGCCAGACATTAGAATTATATTAATACCTTCGGCTGCTGACGGGCGTTGATATATATCAACGGGGACAGGTGAAGACGTGTGCTCCGACCGGGACTCGAACTCGGAACCTCCTGCTTACATGGCAGACGCTCTATCCATCTGAGCCACCTAGGGCACAGAGGATAGCGCGACTGCAGGGACTATCTCGCGCACACCTCCCGCGAGACCCGCATTCTCACCTTGTATGTCGACACACTACATTCGTAGAGTCCCAGCCCAACAGACTCATTACTCGTGGAAGACATTCTTACCAAGTCCCGTAAGAGTTCGGCGAATATGTGTGCGTCCGCACAGAAGAAGGAGGTCATGGCCGGTGTTGCCAGAACTATATACTTATATGGATATGGTGTCTGTTCTTTTGGACATGTCCGAAAGAACAGACACCATTCCGTATATCTGCTGACTGGTTGTTGTCCGTGGTCAGCAGAATGCTTAAGTCAACGGTTGTGAGTGTGCTGTGAAAGTGCACTTGAGACGCCCCAAGCTCTGGCTACTAGGAACGTGTGACACGTTCCGTTAACCGCGGCCCACGTAACGGTAAGCGAGGGAAGCTACCAAACAAGAAGTCGCAAGATTTAAGTGTTTGGCTCTGAGCACTATGGGACTTAACATCTGACGTCATCAGTCCCCTAGACTTATAACTACTTAAACCTAACTAACCTAAGGATCACACACATCCATGCCCGAGGCAGGATTCGAACCTGCGACCGCAGCGGTCGCGCGGTTCCTGACTGAAGCGCCTAGAACCGCTCGGCCACACCGGCCGGCGCTTCACAAGTCCTTCGCCTCAAAATCACATAATTTCTACAGTCTCTAAATCGAAAAGTCACCCCAGAATTGGCAGACTTGTAATTAGTGAAGGATGATATATTATTGATGTACATGTATATGTTGCATTCAGTAAACATATGGAAAAATGCTAGGAATTATGCACCAAGCAAGTACAGGTAAGCTGTTTTCAAGTAGATCTGAAATAACGATTTTAATTTATGACATGATAATTTTACGAGACTAAAGACGACAAACGAATTCGGCTGGATTTAAAAAGTTAATGTGCCCGATGTTATCGTCAGAAAAATGATTGTGTTTTGCTTATAAAACTGTATAGTTCTATCCATTAAAAGAATCAAAACTCTTTCACTTTAAAAGGTGTTACATTGAGACATATTCAAAATTTCGGAGTGCATCCTTAACCACTAAAAATGGATACACTATGAATACATATAAAGAAATAGGAATTTACGCCCATCTGGAAAAATCCAAGCAAATGGCGCACAACGATAGTTGCTGACTAAAGAAACACGACTCCGTCGCACCGGTATGAACAGCGTTTTAAAGATACAACTCACACTCGTAGCTGTATCTTGAGTTTATAAACATGCTCTTGCTAGCAGACCACGTTGTGTCCAACCCACACTAGTGTCCTTCACAGTTCCCTGTGGTTTTGGAACGGAAAGATATTCGACGAATGGACTGGCCCGCTCGCTCGCCCGACCTCAAATCCATCAAGAACGTGTGGCTTACGATAGGGGTCATATTGCAGCATGTCCACAAACAGCCATCCAACAGTTATCAACTGCTCTGGTTGAGAAATGGAACGCCCTATCAAAGGAACTCCTTAGCGTCCTCATGTTTCAGAGCATGCATTGATACCCATGGTGACCACAAACACGATTAAATCTTTTGTAATGTCCAGGTGGCCATCATAAATCGCGATGATTGCATTGTACCTACTGTCTTTCAATAAAAGTGTCATTTCGTATTTTCACTGCACATCACTTTCTGTTATCTTTCGTATTATTGTGTAGCAGTTCTTTGTATGTATGATCCAAGTTTCATCGAGGTAGAAGTTACTTTCTTCCTTAGTTTTAGCACATCGTCGTATATTACAAGAGGGGAATGGAACAAAACTAAAAAACTATGGTTTTATTATAAAAAGGATGACATTCCAAAGAAAAGTTTGCTGCACACTTGGTTGACTGTTCACTATTTAAGCCAATCAAGTGTATCATGCCTAGTGGCAGGAATGAATAAATCAAACTTACCACGTTTATCAAAAAGCTAATATGCCCTTTATAATTTACGCTGCTACAGAACGACAGCTAAATGAGCTGCTACTTTCCCTCGTAGTATTAACTCTAGTTCTCACTGCGATCAAGTACGTTCCCATACAGCATTCAGTATAGCTTGTTACATATAACGTACCTATGATTATGGGTATTCAGAAATTAAATTGTACAAAGTTCCTACATTTTTACTTATTTACAAAAAAGAGTTACAAAGAACATTTAATATTTTACTTTTTTGAGCGGAAGTGACCTAAAGCTTAAGTATTCTCATCGGTTACAAGGCACATTAGTTACAAATTACATTTAATGGTTATCATTTTCACATGTACACAAAAATCAGTTAATAATCACATTTAATGTTTGTACATTTTTCAGATGGTAGTGACATGGAGCAGTTACAAGTCACATCAATTTCGTTTTCCACACGTAAGCTAAATTCAGTTACAAATCACGTTTACATATATACGATAAAATCAATCATCATCATTTTTTTCAGGTGTTAGTGACAGTGAGATTAAGGTATTCACATCAATTACAATTCACATTTGAGGTTTTTACATCTTTCACACATTCACGAAAATCAGTTAAAATAACTTTTATATATTTCACACTTACACAATAAAATCGGCTAAACGTCCTCAATTGGTCTCAAGTGCACACATCTTAGCTTGTAGACGGACATATTCCATGACAGGTTAACCATTCAACTCGTCTTCCACTAATCCAATCCTATTTTTATTTTGAAATGGAATGGTATATCTATTACTTACAGAGAAACTATAGCTGTCAAACAATGTGTTTAGATCGCTCTTGATATCCCCATAAACATTTGGTGTTTTAATATGAAATGGTTCAAATGGCTCTGAGCACTATGCGACTTAACTGCTGAGGTCATCAGTTGCCTAGAACTTAGAACTAATTAGACCTAACTAACCTAAGGACATCACACACAACCATGCCCCAGGCAGGATTCGAATCTGCGACCGTAGCGGTCGCTCAGCTCCAGACTGTAGCGCCTAGAACCACACGGCCACTCCGGCTGGCTTTTAATATGATAATTAGATTTTGCACCCTATGCAGTTGGTGCTTACCTGCCTTTCCAGGATGTCCCCTGTTTTATGCCACTCACCTTTCGCACATTCTGCGATGTTTTACCAACCACGGACGTATTCATCAGCTTGAAAGACATCTGTGTCAAAATTATTGCTTGCCCTCATATATTCCAGTGCATTAATCTCAGTGTATTTCTTCGTCCAGGGAGTTTATCTAAACTATAATTTGGTGAATTTTTTTAATACCAATTTATTCTGCAAACGTTCTTTTAGATTTCTGCAGTGGAAAACAGTTTCTCTTATCATATACAGTCAAAATTAATTTTGTTTGTTTGTTACTGTCAGATGGTGGTGTTATTTTTTCAGGACACATCTGGATGAAAATCGTGAATGCTCTCAGGATATTCTATCGCTACTTCTAAAAAGTATAAACTAGCCTTGGAATCAACACGGCAGCACCAATGCCACCGCTAACACATCAAAATCAGAAGAGGCGCTCCTTCTGGAATCGACGCTTCCGCCGTCGACACTTCCGTTATGTTTTCACTGTGGCTTGGCTGACCTACTGCCGTTTACGCCATGCCTCAGTCGCTGTCCCGCTTCAAACGCTTCACCGACCCTGAATCGCAGCGCTTCTGCAGCAGTCAGCACTGACCAGTAGGATTTAAACTCTCAAAACGGTCACTCGGCCCTGAATCGGGGCTCTTCTCCAGCAGTCAGCACTGACCAGTAGGATTTAAACTCTCAAAACCAGTCACTCGGCCCTGAATCGGGGCTCTTCTCCAGCAGTCAGCACTAACCAGTAGGATTTAAACTCTCAAAACGAGTCACTCGGCCCTGAATCGGGGTTCTTCTCCAGCAGTCAGCACTGACCAGTAGGATTTAAACTCTCAAAACGAGTCACTCGGCCCTGAATCAGGGCTCTTCTCCAGCAGTCAGCACTGACCAGTAGGATTTAAACTCTCAAAACGAGTCACTCGGCCCTGAATCAGGGCTCTTCTCCAGCAGTCAGCACTGACGAATAGGATTTAAACTCTCAAAACGAGTCACACGGCCCTGAATCGGGGCACTTCTCCAGCAGTCAGGGCTGACCAGTAGGATTTAAACTCACAAAACGAGTCACTCGGCCCTGAATCGGGACTCTTCTCCAGCAGTCAGCACTGACCAGTAGGATTTAAACTCTCAAAACGAGTCACTCGGCACTGAATCGGGGCTCTTCTCCAGCAGTCAGCACTGACCAGTAGGATTTAAACTCTCAAAACGAGTCACTCGGCCCTGAATCGGGGCTCTTCTCCAGCAGTCAGCACTGACCAGTAGGATTTAAACTCTCAAAACGAGTCACACGGTCCTGAATCGGGGCTCTTCTCCAGCAGTCAGCACTGACCAGTAGGATTTAAACTCACAAAACGAGTCACTCGGCCCTGAATCGGGGCTCTTCTCCAGCAGTCAGCACTGACCAGTAGGATTTAAACTCACAAAACGAGTCACTCGGCCCTGAATCGGGGCTCTTCTCCAGCAGTCAGCACTGACCAGTAGGATTTAAACTCTCAAAACGAGTCACTCGGCCCTGAATCGGGGCTCTTCTCCAGCAGTCAGCACTGACCAGTAGGATTTAAACTCTCAAAACGAGTCACACGGTCCTGAATCGGGGCTCTTCTCCAGCAGTCAGCACTGACCAGTAGGATTTAAACTCACAAAACGAGTCACTCGGCCCTGAATCGGGGCTCTTCTCCAGCAGTCAGCACTGACCAATAGGATTTAAACTCTCAAAACGAGTCACTCGGCCCTGAATCGGGGCTCTTCTCCAGCAGTCAGCACTGACCAGTAGGATTTAAACTCTCAAAACGAGTCACTCGGCCCTGAATCGGGGCTCTTCTCCAGCAGTCAGCACTGACCAGTAGGATTTAAACTCACAAAACGAGTCACTCGGCCCTGAATCGGGGCTCTTCTCCAGCAGTCAGCACTGACCAATAGGATTTAAACTCTCAAAACGAGTCACTCGGCCCTGAATCGGAGCTCTTCTCCAGCAGTCAGCACTGACCAGTAGGATTTAAACTCACAAAACGAGTCACTCGGCCCTGAATCGGGGCTCTTCTCCAGCAGTCAGCACTGACCAGTAGGATTTAAACTCTCAAAACGAGTCACTCGGCCATGAATCGGGGCTCTTCTCCAGCAGTCAGCACTGACTAGTAGGATTTAAACTCTCAAAACGAGTCACTCGACCCTGAATCGGGGCTCTTCTCCAGCAGTCAGCACTGACCAGTAGGATTTAAACTCTCAAATCGAGTAACTCGGCCCTGAATCGGGGCTCTTCTCCAGCAGTCAGCACTGACAAGTAGGATTTAAACTCTCAAAACTTGTCATTCAGCCCTGAATCGGGGCTCTTCTCCAGCAGTCAGCACTGACCAGTAGGATTTAAACTCTCAAAACGAGTCACTCGGCCCTGAATCAGGGCTCTTCCCCAGCAGTCAGCACTGACCAGTAGGATTTAAACTCTCAAAACGAGTTTCTCGGCCCTGAATCAGGGCTCTTCTCCAGCAGTCAGCACTGACCAGTAGGATTTAAATTCCCAAGACGAGTACCTCATTGTTCGTCCAGCGGGGCACTATGTGACGCCCAGTGTGTGTCACCCAGAGCCGTCGCTGTCACCACTGCCAGGCACGCGACCTCTGCCTCCCTGCATACTATGGGCAGCCAACGCTGCACAAAACGCCCATTCCTATTCTTCACCAACAGTCCTGACTTCGGCTAAGGTAAACGCCATCACCGTGTAGCTGCTGACCCCACCAGCATCGTCCACTGCAGAAGGCCATGAGTGGTGTTCGCCCACTGCTGTCAGCATACCACAGACGCCAGCTCAATGCACCTTTACCTGGGCAACATGCATCCCCTACCTGCTGTGCTACCTCACCTGCAGCCACAGTGCCAGAAGATTATTAGGGATAACCGAACTGTGACGGAAAATGGAGTGTACCCAGAACACTGCCTAAATTGCATAAATGAAAAAAAAATTTTTTTGTATGGACACTGCTGGTCCGCAGCATCTCCAAACGTCACACTTCTCATTTAGGGTTTATTTATGGACCCTACAACGCCACAAGAAGACTCGAGCACGTCCTTGTAAGCAATAACGTTTCATGTGCCATTTCCGAATGGATATATTTTGGCGCATTTCCGATCTGTGAACCGATATATTTTGGTGACAGAAGTATGAGTGGATTGGGGACAGATGGCCCGACAACGACCAAGTAGAAGATTGTAAACAGTGATTCAGCAGCCACAGCAGCCCAGCAGCACATATGTATTTTTACTTTCACTTGTGCGATTCCCTATATTATTTGGTTTGACCTTCCCGTACTTTTCTCTTGGGGTCATGGTTGTCTTGTAGTGTTCTGTAATGGAGCGAGAGCTGAAACGCTATCTCCAGTAATATGCACCCAGCGTAGTTATCTTGGGAATTCTGCTCCAAGCGCTGAGCCACATCCCAAACTGTTTTGGGTTTATCATAAAAAGGGTATACTGCCAGAGAGTGCAGAGAGTTTGCTCGTCTCGGGCATGGAAAACAGTGGATACCCCGAAAACTTCGGTATTTTTCTTAAGGGTAATCCACAATGACCTTAAGATGAATACAAATTGTATAAAGTAAATATATCAGTAATTAGAGATGGACATAATACAGGATTAAAGGTCATGGCAAAGTCAGGATTATAAGAAGATGATGCAAATATGATGCACAAGAGAAATAGTTCACAGGTATTACTTAGCTAGTTAAGCCAGGTTTAAGCCATGGTACAACGCCGATAAATTAGAACTGGAATAGAGAGTACTAATGGTATTGTTTGGTTCGGTTTTACTGTCTTCACATCATGCGGCATTGTCTCTCAAAATAGCCAAAACACTAAGATAGAACGCTGATGCGAGATTCGTTATTGGCTGTGACGTCGTCGATAAATTGCTCCAAGTCACTCAAGAAGCGATGTTCTTGATAGAGTAAATCCACCAGAAACAGCCAACCACGTGAAAGAAATGACACAGTCGTTAAACATGTAAGAATTTGGAAGAAATGTGGAAGTAAAGAAATGCTATGACAGAGGTGAAGCTGACATAGTGCCTAAAGTCGAGAATTAAGGCACTCGGCATATGTGAAGCTATTATAGCGCCTGCCACTGGGAAAATGTTAGGATCACTGTACAGCACATGTTGGGCTGGTATGGTACCACAAGCTGGGTCAGTGGTGTTGGAGAAAAGAGCAATTGAGTTATGGATGTTCAGATAGATTTCCCAGCCACGATGCCGTTGGAACTTGACCAAAGCTTAGTTACCATGGATTTCCTACTGTTTGTCTGCTCCCGGTAGCTGAGTGATCAGCGTGACACAATGTCAGTCCTAAGGGTCCGGGTTCGATTTCCAGCTGGGTGAGAGATTTTCTTCGCTCAGGGACTGGATGTTACGTTGTCTTAATCATCATAATTTCATCCCCATCGACGCGCAAGTCGCCGAAGTGGCGTCAACTCGAAATACTTGCACCTGGCGAACGGTCTGCCCGACGTGAGGCCCTAGTCACACAACATTTACATTTTATTCCTAATGTTTTAAATAAAATTTTCCGAATTGCTAAGGTACAAGAATACGGAGGAAAAGGTCAGTATACAGACCACAGATTTCACACAGGCTAGAATCGGCAAACAATAGGACAATACACAAAAGATTTTATTTGCATTGGTCTATTCTGCTTCATCTAAGTTATGGTAAGATTTAGTTCACAGATCATGTATTCGCCGTGTTAGCTAATAGCGACAAGTTGTAACATATTATCGTAAACCAGCTAAGTTCTATTGCTAAAGTAAAAGGATCAACAAAAAGATACCTTAACAGGTCAAGAGCGCCTGCTTTTTTAACGTCGGATAATGTGTCATATTGTTTGTGTACCTGCGAGCTGCGACTTAACGTTGTTTTTTGGACTTCTATTCGAGTTGTTAGAGTAACGTTGTGTAAGTAGCATGGGAATGTGAAAAGACACGAATTTAGCGTGCGAGGAGTAAGTAGGACACTAAGCCCATTCCCATTACCTCCCTACGATGTGAAGGACTAAAAGTGAATCAGTCGCAAAGGACAGCGTGACGCCGTAAGTGGAGGTGGAAATGTGAGCTGTAGATAATCTTAAATCAACGAGTATCTGTGTTTGAGCAAACTTCGAGGGCGAATTTTCTTCACAGAATGAGCTGTACCTAATTTGATGTTGCATGTGAACGTCAATAGGTTTAAAAAGAAAACAAGAACGACCAGGCATTTAATAGACTTAACAGGGGAAAATCCGCTGTAGGATCGTTACTAGTTTTCTCAAAGGCTCAAATTCTACAGAACGATCAGAAGAAGTTTTACAAATCTACTTATTCACCGGATATACTACCGGTTAGCACAGTTCGATTGAAGCGCAATATTACAACGAATTCATATCAGAACGACAGATTTATTCATCCAACATAGAGATTCTTCTGTGTGATCAGCTGAAAGTCAGATTGCGTTGCGCTAAAAATATTGTGTGTCAGTTTAGTGTTGATCAGCATAAGTAAAGAGAGAAATGTCTGAGTACGTTCAGTTCTGCTCAGCTGTCTGAAAATCAAATAACGTAGAGGTTTTCCAGCACTGTCAGTTATAAAATTTTTCCAAGGGGATGTTTCAACACGAAGTTTACATGTACACCGTAAATGAAATGTAGGATGAAATGCTTCGGTTCTTAATTCGAGAAACAGGTACACTTGATACTTCCTGGCAGATTAAAACGGTGTGCCCGACCGAGCCTCGAACTCGGGACCTTTGCCTTTACGGGCAAGTGCTCTACCATCTGAGCTCCCGAAGCACGACTCAGGGCCGGTACTCACAGCTTTACTTCTGCCAGTACCTCGTCTCCTACCTTCCAAACTTTACAGAAACTCTCCTGCAAACCTTGCAGAACTAGCACTCCTGAAAGAAAGGTACTGGCAGAAGTAAAGCTGTGAGTACCGGCCGTGAGTCGTGCTTCGGCAGCTCAGATGGTAGAGCACTTGCCCGCGAAAGGCAAAGGTCCCGAGTTCGAGTCTCGGTCGGGCACACAGTTTTAATCTGCCAGGAAGTTTCATATCAGCGCACACTCCGCTGCAGAGTGAAAATCTTATTCTGGAAACATCCCCCAGGCTGTGGCTAAGCCATGTCTCCGCAATATCCTTTCTTTCAGGAGTGCTAGTTCTGCAAGGTTTGCAGGAGAGGTTCTGTAAAGTTTGGAAGGTACGAGACGAGGTACTGGCAGAAGTAAAGCTGTGAGCACCGGGCGTGAGTCGTGATTCGGTAGCTCAGATGGTAGAGCACTTGCCCGCGAAAGGCAAAGGTCCCGAGTTCGAGTCTCGGTCGGGCCCACAGTTTTAATCTCCCAGGAAGTTTCATATCAGAGCACACTCCGCTGCAGAGTGAAAATCTCATACAGGTACACTTGATATTTGTTGATTATAACGCCATCTACCAAGAAAGGGAAATAATGGTTTGAGTAAACCGTACATATTTTTTTGTGTAGAATTAGAATACGCAGTAGAAAATGTAGGCTTATCCCGCCCACGTTGGAGAGGTGTTTACGAGGTTGTAGCGCAGACAGAGGTCACTTTTACTAATACTAATTTTTCACCTAGAACTTTTTTTTCGTACGTTGCGTCGTTTTCGAGATATTTAGCTGTCGGAAGTTAAAACAAACTATTGTTCTGATGTATACTTAATCAGGGTAGTTGTTTTGTTTGTTTTAGTAATCCAGATGCAAGGTATAGTGCGTGTAATCGGCTGCTAGATCCCGGTAAGCCTTCCCGCGGATGATGATGACAATGTTGATGATGATGCGAATAGTTTGACTGCCCATAATGAGTTAAGAAATATCTAATTCTGTGTTTGTAGAATGTGACTAAGCCGGCCTGTGTGGCCGTGCGGTTCTAGGCGCTTCAGTCTGGAACCGCGTGACCGCTACGGTCGCAGGTTCGAATCCTGCCTCAGGCATGGATGTGTGTGATGTCCTTAGGTTAGTTCGATTTAAGTAGTTCTAAGTTCTAGGGGACTGATGACCACAGATGTTAAGTCCCATAGTGCTCAGAGCCAATGTGAGTAATGGCTTCTAATAGAAATGTTGGTATCACTACAGAAGAGATGTATGTGGAGAAGTATTTGACTGGTAAGAGAAAGGCAACAATATTTTGTGCTACTTATTAGTAGTGGAGAAGGCTATTTTGATTTTGTATACTTGGCAAAATAACCACTTAAAAGTAAGTTGCCGGTACAATAAATACAAACGATAGCAATGATATCTGAAACCTCACTTTCTTATATACCAGGTGCATTCAAGTTCTAAGGCCTTCGATTTTTTTTCTCAGGACTGGAAAGTGATAGAAACATGCGCATTGTTTTAAAATGAGGCCGCGTTCATTGTCAATACGTCCCAGAGATGGCAGATGAAATTTTACCGCCAGCGGCGAGAATGAGAACTGTTTTAAATACTTAAAATGGCGACGTTTTCCTTACTTGAACAGCGGGCAATCATTCGTTTTCTGAACTTGCGTGGTGTGAAACCAATTGAAATTCATCGACAGTTGAAGGAGACATGTGGTGATGCAGTTATGGATATGTCGAAAGTGTATTTGTGGGTGCGACAGTTTAATGAAGGCAGAACATCGTGTGACAACAAACCGAAACAACCTCAGGCTCGCACAAGCCGGTCTGACGACATGATCCAGAAAGTGGAGAGAATGGTTTTGGGGGATCGCCGAATGACTGTTGAACAGATCGCCTCCAGAGTTGGCATTTCTGTGGGTTCTGTGCACACAATCCTGCATGACGACCTGAAAATGCGAAAAGTGTCATCCAGGTGGGTGCCACGAATGCTGACGGACGACCACACGGCTGCCCGTGTGGCATGTTGCCGAGCAATGTTGACGCGCAACGACAGCACGAATGGGACTTTCTTTTCGTCGGTTGTGACAATGGATGAGACGTGGATGCCATTTTTCAATCCAGAAACAAAGCGCCAGTCAGCTCAATGGAAGCACACAGATTCACCCCCACCAAAAACATTTCGGGTAACCGCCAGTGCTGAAAAAATGATGGTGTCCTTGTTCTGGGACAGCGAGGGCGTAATCCTTACCCATTGCGTTCCAAAGGGCACTATGGTAAAAGGTGCATCCTACGAAAATGTTTTGAAGAACAAATTCCTTCCTGCACTGCAACAAAAACGTCCGGGAAGGGCTGCGCGTGTGCTGTTTCACCAAGACAACGCACCCGCACATCGAGCTAACGTTACGCAACAGTTTCTTGGTGATAACAACTTTGAAGTGATTCCTCATGCTCCCTACTCACCTGACCTGGCTCCTAGTGACTTTTGGCTTTTTGCAACAATGAAAGACACTCTCCGTGGCCGCACATTCACCAGCTGTGCTGTTATTGCCTCAGCGATTTTCCAGTGGTCAAAACAGACTCCTAAAGAATCCTTCGCCGCTGGCATGGAATCATGGCGTCAGCGTCGTGAAAAATGTGTACGTCTGCAGGGCGATCACGTCGAGAAGTAACGCCAGTTTCATCGATTTCGGGTGAGTAGTTAATTAGAAAAAAAATCGGAGGCCTTAGAACTTGAATGCACCTCGCAGTTGAATGTGGTTTTCATACTTACTTTTATATATTATGTTCAAATTTACCTCGATAAAAATAATTGTAAACAGAAATGCCATGTTCTGTTAAACATTTCTCAAATGAAAATAGTCACAGACTTTCTCACAATCAGTACATTTACAGAATGCTTAGCCCATATTTTAGTCCAAAATATCCAACACAATGTGATAAGAATGCACTGCAGTTCATCAATAGTGTGTCGCATTCTTCACATGGCTTCACATTCGGACGAACAACTACGAGTGAATTCTGATTTAGCGTTCTTCATCCTCTTGGCCTAAAAGAGAATACTTCTTCACTATAAGCCCTGAGTGTTAACGTTAATTTTCTCGCCTTGCTCTCGGTCAACGACACATTAATAGAAATTAATACTGATCAATGCCCTTAAAAACAGTTTTCACAAAATAAAGGTGAATGACATTCGCCGTCATTTCTTCTAACAGCGTCAGACCCCTTTTAAGAATTGTGCTCGGTGTCAAGCGTTAACTTTTGCTCCTTCCGATTCTGTCGTGGACGATTTCATCGAGCACCAGAGGCGAAGCTGTTCCAAAATAAAATATTTGTCAGTCTCGTATCTCTTCAGCAACATGCTCGGACGGGCCTATCGCTTTCAAGCATAACCTGTATCTCTTCCAAAGTCTTCCCCTTCGTTTCAGGCAGCAAAAAGTACACGTAGAGGGACGCTAGTAAGGAGCAAGCTGCGAACAGAAAGAAGGGCCCGTAATTGCCAACGGCGATGGAAATGTCCTCGAAGAACCTCGTCACCAGGAAGGACATCGTCCACGAAACGAAGACAGCTGCGGGTAGAGCCACAGACTTGACGTTCTGCGCGAAGATTTCCCCTGTAACGGTGAACGGTAGACCGCCGTAGCCTGGAACAAGAGAATGGTGCCGTAGATAAGGAACAAGCATTTCTGAATACACACGAATACAATCATCATTTATGGTGCTTTTCGTATAAATTTCGTAACTGACTTTCTAAAACCGCGCATCGACTTTACGATTGCTATACAATTATTTTACCAAAGTAATGGGGAGGCACTAGATACGATAACAGTCATCGGCTGCTGAAACCTAATAGATTCCATAGAGTAATGTAGAATTGGGTTCCTGACGCCCTACAGTCATACACATTTAAAGTCAGCGGCGATCTGTTTTTCAGAAGATGGTCTATCGCCCTATATGGATCTGCGGAGATGTTACGTCCTTCGCCAAACACTTGTGATAGTCCTGGGTGGCACTCTATGCATGTCCCTACGATACTGATGATATGCATCGCAGTTAGACACATCTGACATTGCAAACCGAATTTTTATGTAATCTCCGGTATACACTACTGCCCATTAAAATTGCTACACCACGAAGATGACGTGCTACAGGCGCGAAATTTAACCGACAGGAAGAAGATGCTGTGATGTGCAATGCTTAGCTTTTCAGAGCATTCACACAAGATTTGCCACGGTGGCGACACCTACAACGTGCTGACATAAGAAAGGTTCCCACCTGCTTTCTCATACATAAACAGCAGTTGACCGGCGTTACCTGGTGAAACGTCGTTGTGATGCCTCGTGTAAGGAGGAGAAATGCGTACCATCACGTTTCCGACTTTGATAAAAGTCGGATTGTAGCCTATCGCGATTGCGGTTTATCGTATCGCGACATTGCTGCTCGTGTTGGTCGAGATTCAATGACTGTTAGCAGAATATGGAATCAATGGGTTCAGGAGGGTAATACGGAACGCTGTGCTGGATCCCAACGGCCTCGTATCACTAGCAGTCGAGATGACAGGCATCTTATCCGCATGGCTGTAACGGATCGCGCAGCCACGTCTCGATCCCTGAGTCAACAGATGGGGACGTTTGCAAGACAACAACCATCTGCACGAACAGTTCGACGACGTTTGCAGCACCATGGACTATCAGCTCGGAGACCATGGCTGCGGTTACCCTTGACGCTGCATCACAGACAGGAGCGCCTGCGATTGTGTACTCAACGACGAAGCTGGTTGCAAGAATGGCAAAACGTCGTTTTTTCGGATGAATCAAGGTTCAATTTACAACATCATGATGGTCGCATCCGTGTTTGGCGACATCGCAGTGAACGCACATTGGAAGCGTGTATTCGTCATCGCCATACTGGCGCATCACCCTACGTGATGGTATGGGGTACCATTGGTTACACGACTCGGTCACCTCTTGCTCGCATTGACGGCACTGTGAATAGTGGACGTTACATTTCAGGTTTGTTTTGACCCGTGGCTCTACCCTTCATTAGATCCCTTTCAGCAGGATAATGCACGACTGCATGTTGCAGGTCCTGTACGGGCCTTTCTGGATACAGAAAATGTTCGACTGCTACCCAGGCCAGCACATTCTCCAGATCTTTCACAAATTGAAAACGTCTGGTCAATGGTGGCCGAGCAACTGGCTCGTCACAATACACCAGTCACTACTCTTGATGAACTGTTGTATCGTGTTGAAGCAGCATGGGCAGCTGTACTTGTACACGCCATCCAAGCTCTGTTTGACTCAATGTCCTGGCGTATCACGGCCGATATTACGCCCAGAGGTGGTTGTTCCGGGTACTGATTTCTGAGGATGTATGCACCCAAACTGCGTGAAAATGTAATCACATGTCAGTTCTAGTATAATATGTTTGTCCAATGAATACCCGTTTATCATCTACATTTCTTCTTGGTGTAGCAATTTTAATGGCCAGTAGTGTAGTTTCAAAAATATTATTTATTTTTTAAAATGTGGAATTTTGTAATTGCTCAGCTTTTACGTTATTTCTAGTCTGTGCAGAAGGAATCGTCACAAGGAAGTGTTTCGGTGTCTTGTGGACGTTATTCATTTAGGAACGTTATCTTTAAGGACCAATTTTCCGAGTTCTCATTATGAAGGAGTCGACAAATTCACGCCGTCAAACTGCATAATCGGTACATACATGTATCTCTGAGGCAAAGTGTAATCTGATTAAACAATGTTGCTTCGATAATGTATTTTAGGCGGAAATAGAGGGTGTGGTCAGGACACAGGGAGCTGCACTGTAGTGACCTCACTGGAGGACATCACAGCAATCGAAGATGGCAGCAAAACGAGCCTCTGAAACATTTTTCTTTTGGAAAATCTTTCTGCAAAATTTGAAGTAATGCTTATGGGTTCCGCCACACACATACAATATTTTGAAATAAATTTGTGTGTTGCAAATCGTATGCTGTTTAACATCCCAAACCGTTACTCAAAACCAACATAGCCATTCTTTACTTTTTCTTACGAACAGCTGCGTGTTAATCGTTCTTCGGAAGCCTGCGGTAAATAAAATTCTGTAAAATTCAGGTAATAATTTCACGGCATTGGAACAAAATCAGTTGCGTTGCTTAATCATCTCACCAAGATGAGTTACTTTTCCGTTTTGGACTATCAAGTATTTGTCATTTACGCATATCGACTACACATATCGAATTCTACCCGCAAATATTTCGTTTCTACGTCCATGCTGTTTCACAGGCAAAACAGAAGTAAATCGTGTGTTGTTTCTCCATTTTTTTTTATGTTGGACGAGAATGTTTTATGATCTGTGATAGTTGTTGATACAGATAAAAAGTTGCCTAATCGATGGGAACAAAAAACAACACATAAATAAAGGTGCTGTGAAAAATGGTTCTGTTGCCTGTATGTACGGCAATAAATGCTAGCCATACAGGGCTATTACAAATGATTGAAGCGATTTCATAAATTCACTGTAGCTCGATTCATTGACATATGGTCACGACACACTACAGATACGTATGAAAACTCATAAAGTTTTGTTCGGCTGAAGCCGCACTTCAGGTTTCTGCCGCCAGAGCGCTCGAGAGCGCAGTGAGACAAAATGGCGACAGGAGCCGAGAAAGCGTATGTCGTGCTTGAAATGCACTCACATCAGTCAGTCATAACAGTGCAACGACACTTCAGGACGAAGTTCAACAATGATCCACCATCTGCTAACTCCATTCGGCGATGGTATCCGCAGTTTAAAGCTTCTGGATGCCTATGTAAGGGGAAATCAACGGGTCGGCCTGCAGTGAGCGAAGAAACGGTTGAACGCGTGCGGGCAAGTGTCATGCATAGCCCACGGAAGTCGACGAATAAAGCAAGCAGGGAGCTAAACGTACCACAGTCGACGGTTTGGAAAATCTTACGGAAAAGGCTACCGTTTACAATTGCTACAAGCCCTGACACCCGATGACAAAGTCAATCGCTTTGAATTTTCGGCGCGGTTGCAACAGCTCATGGAAGAGGATGCGTTCAGTGCGAAACTTGTTTTCAGTGATGAAGCAACATTTTTTCTTAATGGTGAAGTGAACAGACACAATGTGCGAATCTGGGCGGTAGAGAATCCTCACGCATTCGTGCAGAAAATTCGCAAGTCACCAAAAGTTAACGTGTTTTGTGCAATCTCACGGTTTAAAGTTTACGGCCCCTTTTTCTTCTGCGAAAAAAACGTTACAGGACACGTGAATCTGGACATGCTGGAAAATTGGCTCATGCCACAACTGGAGACCGACAGCGCCGACTTCATCTTTCAATAGTATGGTGCTCCACCGCACTTCCATCATGATGTTCGACATTTTTTAAACAGGAGATTGGAAAACCGATGGATCGGTCGTGGTGGAGATCATGTCATGGGCTCCACGCTCTCCCGACTTAACCCCATGCGATTTCTTTCTGTGGGGTTATGTGAAAGATTCAGTGTTTAAACCTCCTCTACCAAGAAACGTGCCAGAACTTCGAGCTCGCATCAACGATGCTTTCGAACTCATTGATGGGGACATGCTGCGCCGAGTGTGGGAGGAACTTGATTATCGGCTTGATGTCTGCCGAATCACTAAAGGGGCACATATCGAACATTTGTGAATTCCTAAAAAAACTTTTTGAGTTTTTGTGTGTGTGCGCAAAGCATTGTGAAAATATCTCAAATAATACGAGTAAAGTTATTGTAGAGCTGTGAAATCGCTTCAATCATTTATAATAACCCTGTATTAGTCAGACTAGGTTTCATCATGCTTCATCATGCCTTCAGTAAGAGGAAATATGAAGCAAAGATACCCTGACAGTATCGATATTCGTGAAGTTGTAAAATTCTTGAATACAGGAAACGCGTGCGACCTTGTTGAGTTGGTCAGAGAATCTTACGAAAGCTTTCTTTTACGTGGGTACGTAGGTATAGCCCTTTGTGCCAGTGGACAACTTTTTGGGTAAACGCTGAACAGACAGGAGCTTTCCCGAACAGACTGCGCTGCAAGTAGTTGATAAGAAAACCTCCATTATTTCTATATTTGCGTCACGAAAGGCCTTCGATCGTTTATCTTTGTTCTTAAACAGCCAAAATGGAAACTACATTCTGAGAATATTAAGACTGCAAAAATTTTATTAGTTGATTTTCACGTATTTTAACGCGTATAACGAACAACGAGTAATTCCACACGTGTTCTGACACACGCGCACATTCTTGTTTCCACCATTTATTCTTTGTATTCTGTTATGCCCTTTCTCAATGTGTTTTAAAATGATTTTTTCTAATTATTGTAAGAGTTTGCGAGGGCAGCACTTTCGGCAAGACGAGGTTAGGCGTGGTGTGCCTTTTGTCTTCGACGATGAGTGGTCTTACACTGAATTTGGAAGCAAAATTTTTATTTTGCTGTTTTCGTCTCAGTGTAGATTTATTCGAAATTGTTGTTCCTGGCCGGCCGCGGTGGTCTAGCGGTTCTAGGCGCTCAGTCCGGAACCGCGCGACCGCTACGGTCGCAGGTTCGAATCCTGCCTCGGGCATGGATGTGTGTGATGTCCTTAGGTTAGTTAGGTTTAAGTAGTTCTAAGTTCTAGGGGACTGATGACCACAGATGTTAAGTTCCATAGTGCTCAGAGCCATTTGAACCATTTTTTTGTTGTTCCTGATTTCACACACATTCAGTATAATCCCCTGTAATTCTCGGCTTATCTCTCCCGTGGTCTCTATTTCCCCTTTTAGAAAGAGACTGAACTCTGCTCAGTGCACACACAACTACGTGGACGTCTTTTTCTTTCAGCATATGAGATAATTTTATCACCGTCGGACAAATTGCTTTTGACTCTCGATTCACTTTAGGACTATGATTTCAGGGCTGTAACATTGACTGTTAATGCCCCTGAGTTATGAGCCTTATGCAGTAGCAAAGATAGCGTCTATTATCAATGAAATGGAATGCTGTCATTCAGGAAATAAACACTGACACTATCGTTTCCTTTAATTAACGGTAGATAACTAGGCACAAAAGTACGAAAGTTTCAAATAGTGAACCGAAGCTAGACTGATTGGCAATTCGTGATCACCTGTAAACAGACAGAAATTGCTGTGTCCACCAGATGATAGAAGAGACAGTCGTATACAGAAAGGATATAAGCAACACGGACTATTTATTCATCTCTCATACGTCAATGGTACGCAAGTGGGAATCCATCCGCCAAAGGCGGATTATAAACGGACACACGGTTCTGCTTAATCTACAAGGGACAGCTTTGACCTTCAACCCGCGGAATGGTACGAAATTATGCTTAGAATAACACTTGATCGTAGAAAAAACCAGTGATGTGTGTCATTTCAATGCGAAATGTTGCGTGCTACCGCAAGTCACTTTTTAATGGAGAGAAACAAAGTAACAAGATATCAGTACCACAGGAGGAAAATTAAAAGTAATTCAGTGACGTCAGAGTATCATTACGTTTTCAATAAACAATGCCAAAAACTATCAGCTTAAAGTAATTATAATAGCGCAAAACACACATATCCTCCACACTTGATAGTGCTTCTATTAGTCCTCACGTTTTTACATTCAAAATCAGTTTCGTATTCAAGCAGTCCGATATCAAAAGTCACACTAATTACATTTTAAAATGATGATATGAGTATGTCACTGTCATAAACTGCCTATCGCCAAGCATATTGTAACACTAGCGTATACTTTCGTATAGAAAATTGGTTGTAAATCATAGAATGAAGTCTGATATGAAATAACGATCATGTATCTGCACTTGTGGTTTGGCACACTGCAGTCTTACAAAATCAGCCATCCTTCCGATAAGTAAACGTCGAGGGGTTGTCAATATTTTGTTGTCTTCGGTGGCAACATCTGCAGCATTACGTCTTTGTTTGGAAACCTTGCATTTAGAAGCGTGCTATTTTTATGATCTGACCAGGAATCACAAAGCAATAGGCTATTTTCACTTGTTACTTGTCCGCCAAAGACTTTTGCTTGTTTCGACGTGAATGTTTCGTGGGCAGGATCTTTTGGTTTCTTTGAAATATTTGGTCCGAAGACGCTTGTGCCTCTTGAAAGCAGATGCACAACTTGTTTGCTAGTCTGCCTATCATTGATAAAGCCACATCACTTGTGTGGCTGTGCGTATAGCTATGTACAGACTGCACCACACTAGCTGTAGTTTTCTTTCATTTGTGAGACAGTGTTGAAGATGAAGACATTTCATACTGTAATTGACTCTGTTCCAGTCATTTCCTTTCTCCACACCCTGCTCTGTCATAAACACGTTCACTTCCTCCACAAACTGTTGGGCCATCTGACAAATGCTGTTATAGTCCTCTCCGTCCTTACGTGTGAGAAATGTAGTAATATTCAGATTTATGATTTTCGATCAAAGAAATTGAAGCATTGAAATTGTTGTTGTTGTTGTTGTTGTGGTCTTCAGTCCTGAGACTGGTTTGATGCAGCTCTCCATGCTACTCTATCCTGTACAAGCTTCTTCATCTCTCAGTACCTACTGCAACCTACATCCTTCTGAATCTGTTTAGTGCATTCATCTCTTGGACTCCCTCTACGATTTTTACCCTACAAGCTTCCCTCCAGTACTAAATTGGTGATCCCTTGATGCCTCAGAACATATCCTACCAATCGATCCCTTCTTCTAGTCAAGTTGTGCCACAAACTCCTCTTCTCCCCAATTCTATTCAGTACCTCTTCATTAGTTATGTGATCTACCCATCTAATATCCAGCATTCTTCTGTAGCACCACATTTCGAAAGCTTCTATTCTGTTCTTGTCCAAACTAGTTATCGTCCATGTTTCACTTCCGTACATGGCTACGCTCCATACAAATACTTTCAGAAACGACTTCCTGACACTTAAATCTATACTCGATGTTAACAAATTTCTCTTCTTCAGAACGATTTCCTTGCCATTGCCAGTCCATCTATATATGGGACCATAAAAAGTATCAGTTTCTTGCTTGTAATTAATTTATCCAGAATCTATGATCAACACCCATCTGATTTCTTAGATACCTTGTGCTGGTGCTACAGAAGAATGCTGAAGATAAGGTGGGTAGATCACGTAACTAATGAGGAGGTATTGAATAGGATTGGGGAGAAGAGAAGTTTGTGGCACAACTTTACTAGAAGAAGGGATCGGTTGGTAGGACATGTTTTGAGGCATCAAGGGATCACAAATGGAGGGTAAAAATCGTAGAGGGAGACCAAGAGATCAATACACTAAGCAGATTCAGAAGGATGTAGGTTGCAGTAGGTACTGGGAGATGAAGTAGCTTGCACAGGATAGAGTAGCATGGATAGCTGCATCAAACCAGTCTCAGGACTGAAGACCACAACAACAACATATATAGATGAAATAGATCAGAGAATATACTGGAGTGGAAGGCTTAATGTGACTGCAACCAAAATGAAATGGAGACATATGAGACATGTAGCCAGACGAACGGATAATATACGAACCGAGGACGCTGCTGCATACGAAACGATAAGGACAGACCGATTGCTGGATACGAAACGATAAGAAAAATCCGAGAAGGCCTCATGGGAGTGGATGTACAAAATTAGGCAACATGCAAGAGCAACATTGATGTGTGTAGTAGAACGCCGTAATCTATCGAAAAGTCTAGAGCAGCCAGTGGATGTAAAATTGCCGATAATGATATTCGTTAGATGGTTGTCTAATACTTATTAGCTTGTCGGTGAGTGGAGAGAGCTGCTGTTGCGCAACTGTATTCTGAAGTAACCAATAGCCGCTACAGAAGCTAAAATTTTCTCTCTTTTAGTTCAGAAACGTTTTCAGATTTTATGCTGAAGCCTGTTCTAGTGGATCTGAAAATGGTTTGAATATAAAAGCCGAAACCGTACCTCGACCAAAATGAAGTACATTTTAGCAGTTACAGGTGATATTCATTAATTAATGTCTAGTAATGTGGCATTCATGTTTGATTTCATTTACTTTTATTTCTATTCTCTTTAACACTCGACGCTGATGTGTACTACTGGAGCGATGGTCGACCTAGAAGTAGCCCTCTTAAATCCAAGTGGTAGATCTTAATTTAAGATAGAACAGAATGTTACTTAGAGTTTAGGATCTCGAGAGCCAGTGCCAAGGTTGATTGGTTAAGCTCAAATCTCTCCATAGCGTCTCTGGGATTTAGGCCTCAAGTTACATGGAAATAGACCGCACCATCTGCCACCATTTCTGATGTACAAGAGAAATAGTTGTTTTATGAAATCGAGCACAAATCAAACAAATGATAAAATGAACACTGAAAAAAACCAGTCATTTTGAAGACTTTGTGTGAGTTGAGGTAATTGGGAAGCAGGCAAATCAGTAATTACGGTCCTTTCGGCTTTAGGAAAAGTCATAATGTTTACTTTTGTGCATATTTCGGCACAATAACACGTCAAACACATCAATAGTTTGCATTGAAGTCTTTCGGTTGGATGTCACGTTGGCGACTTGCGTGCCCCTAATCTACCTCCGTTATCCAACTGAGGAAAGGGGACCTGCATTTTTACATGGTATCCGAGCCGCATGTTTTTTTCCAAGCGACTCCTTACATTGTTAAGTGGAGACAGCTAGATTAAAGCTGGACAAAATTTCCGTCGTCTGGCAGGATTCGACCCTGCGACCTCATGGTTTCCTATTTCCTGGGGGCAGAGGGAGGGGGGGTGGGGAGGGGGGGGGAGGGGGGGCGGGATCCATCCCTCCGTCCCCATCTACAGCCCGTTCTTGCACTCTCCAGATAATACCTTCATTGGACAGTTTTGTGTAACTATACTCCTATTTTCCCTTGAAAATTAAATTCTTAAAATTAAAGAAAAACTTTCAGGTTTTTAAAACCAAAACTCCTTTTCTTACGAGAGTGCTATTACTTGATTAAAAAGCTCCCCTAAGGCGTCTCCTTAGAAATTGTTTTATTCATCCTATCAAGTACTTAATTGCACTTTCACAAATTAAAAATACTCTTTAATAGTAAATGGATAATAAATGATTTAATGACGAGTCCCCTGCCATCCATTCCTTAGAAAACATAATTTGAGTGCTTATAGCTTATATGTGCATACACATGCATAATACAAATTATACTTCTTACTGTTTCAATAAAGAAATAAATTAGAAACAAAAATTAATAGAGTTCTGATGACTTTACGATGCAAAGTCGAGCAATTAATTCTAATGGAAAAGGTTTCTTCTTGAGCGAAATAATACTAAAAGCAACAACTAAAAATCTCCGAAACCATTCACGTTATTTGGTGACCCTACAAGGTGTAAGCTACACAGGCTGCAACGGGTATAAGAACAGACATTTCTATCGGTGACAGGACGGTGTTCTCAGCATCATTACATCAGTATTTACGTCATTTGCAGACTAATAATTATAGCTATTACAAGTCGTATGTTTTTAGGTTGGTTAGTACCTTGAAGTACATGTGGCAAGAGCACGCCATTACCGTGTATTTTCCCCTGGCCTGCAGATCACATTTTAATGTGGACGCGAGGGCGCAAAACGGTTAGTATGTACTGACAGGTGTAGTCCATGTAGTACAGCTACAACCGTGCAGAAAACATCGTGTAGTAATTTATGCGATGTGTTTTCGGGAAGATTGTTAGACCCTGATAAAAATAACCAAAAAACTATGTGTAGACATTAAGGTATTGCATATAAAAACATCTGCGGTTATATCCCTTACGTCCTATATCTTCTAACAGTATTGGCTCTTTCTTTATCATCATATAATATAGAGACTGACTGACGATCCATGTGTAGCTTCAAAAAATGGTTCAAATGGCTCTGAGCACTATGGGACTTAACATCTGTGATCATCAGTCCCCTAGAACTTAGAACTACTTAAACCTAACTAACCTAAGGACATCACACACATCCACGCCCGAGGCAGGATTCGAACCTGCGACCCTAGCGGTCACGCGGTTCCAGACCGAAGCGCCTAAAACCGCACGGCCACACGGGCCGGCGCCATGTGTAGCTGATATTCTTTGTAGAAGGGTATAATTTTCAGTCGGATTTATACCACTAGACTCGAACGCCTTATTCTGATAAAAATGCGCGTTCCTGCTGACATTTTTATAGGTGGGGCAGATTTCCATTTTCATATTCCGAGCACAGTAAGCCTTCTTCTACACGGCAGACTAACTGCGAAAACTTTAACCATCGAACACAACATCTGTTTATTTGAGTAACTGCTAGACAGACGCCGTGAGAGTGTACTGTAATCAGGCACTTCCGTTTGGGATAAAGAGCGGAACGAAAAACAGATATTTAATTGATTACTAGGCCAGAGGAGAATATGAATTTACTATTTTTAACTGATTCCTGATACACCAGGTATTAAATACATTAAGAGTAAATTTTCATTAATAGAATACTGTGTTGTTGTGTTGTGGTCTTCAGTCCTGAGATTGGTTTGATGCAGCTCTCCATGTTACTCTATCCTGTGCAAGCTTCTTCATCTCCCAGTACCTACTGCAACCTAGATCCTTCTGAATCTGCTTAGTGTATTCATCTCTTGGTCTCCCCCTACGATTTTTACCCTCCACGCTGCCCTCCAAAACTAAATTGGTGACCCCTTGATGCGTCAGAACATGTCCTTCCAACCGATCCCTTCTTCTGGTCAAGTTGTGCCACAAACTTCTCTTCTCCCCAATCCTATTCAATACTTCCTCATTAGTTAAGTGATATACCCATCTAATCTTCAGCATTCTTCTGTAGCACCACATTTCGAAAGCTTCTATTCTCTTCTTGGCCAAATTATTTACCGTCCATGTTTCACTTCCATACATGGCTACATTCCGTAGAAATACTTTCAGAAATGACTTAAATCTATACTCGATGTTAACAAATTTCTCTTCTTCAGAAACGCTTTCCTTGCCATTGCAAGTCTACATTTTATATCCTCTCTACTTCGACCATCATCAGTTATTTTGCTCCCCAAATGGCAAAACTCCTTTACTACTTTAAGTGTCTCACTTCCTAATCTAATACCCTCAACATCACGTGATTTAATTCGACTACATTCCATTATCCTCGTTTAGCTTTTGTTGATGTTCATCTTATATCCTCCCTTCAAGACACCATCCATTCCGTTCAACTGCTCTTCCAAGTCCTTTGCTGTCTCTGACAGAATTACAATGTCATCGGCGAACCTCAACGTTTTTATTTCTTCTCCATGCATTTTAATACCTACTCCGAATTTTTCTTTTGTTTCCTTTACTGCTTGCTCAATATACAGATGGAATAACATCGGGGAGAGGCTACAACCCTGTCTTACTCCCTTCCCAACCACTGCTTCCCTTTCACGTCCCTCGACTCTTATAACTGCCATCTGGTTTCTGTACAAATTGTAAATAGCCTTTCGCTCCCTGTATTTTAACCCTGCCACCTTTAGAATTTGAAAGAGAGTATTCCAGTCAACATTGTCAAAAGCTTTCTCTAAGTCTACAAATGCTAGGAACGTAGGTTTGCCTTTCCTTAATCTTTCTTCTAAGATAAGTCGTAAGGTCAGTATTGCCTCACGTGTTCCAGTATTTCTACGGAATCCAAACTGATCTGTCCCGATGTCGGCTTCTACTAGTTTCTTCCATTCGTCTGTAAAGAATTCGTGTTATTATTTTGCAACTGTGGCTTATTAAACTGATTGTTCGGTAATTTTCGCACCTGTCAACACCTGCTTTCTTTGGGATTGGAATTATTATATTCTTCTTGAAGTCTGACGGTATTTCGCCTGTTCCATACATCTTGCTCACCAGATGGTAGAGTTTTGTCAGGACTGTCTCTCCCAAGGCCGTCAGTAGTTCCAATGGAATGTTGTCTAGTGTGTAATGAAATTTCTGTTTCCTATGTTTCAGCTGATAGAATAGAACTGCAGGATTTTTTTACACTCGGAAAATATGCGTCAGTAGTGATCAGAGTTACAAGAACAAACCTGCGGTGTAGGTGACGATGTAGAAGACGAGAGCAGTGAGCGGAAGCCAGCCGATGTCTTCGACGTTTTTCCCTGTGTCGCTCAGGTAGAAATACACAGCTAAAACCGTCTGAAACGCAGAGACATGGTAAAAACATTAGCAAAACATAAGAAACTTTAGACACGACACTTAAACAATGAATGCTCTTTTAACGGTATATAAAATTCGAGATTCGCAACAACTTTCTAGTGACGTGTCAGTCCTGCAAAAAAAGATTCAAAAATGCAGTTGCATCAGTCTGCCACCTCTTCAACAGAACCACAGGTATAGGCAATCGGACATATAGGAAATTGTGACATAAGGCATCATATATTCGAAGGTTTGTGAAGAATCGAAGAAGCGACAGAGAACTGAAAAGGTTGCACACTTTGTCTTGGAACTGAAATACTGGGTTTTAGAGGAAAGTTACAGTAAGAAACAGAACTTGCTTCCTGCATTACTGATACATATTAACGAAAGGAAAAGTAACGTCAAAAATCAATTTCGTGGCCTTTATCCCTCTTCTTCACGAGGTCGCCATGTTAATTATTGATTTTCGTAACGTTAGTGGTAGAGGGTTGCCGGATGCTCTTCCTGTCACCACCCCTCTCCCCTCCCTGGAACGGAATTAACATACCCCAGTTGTCTGCGTCATGTGTTACCCCATGTGAAAGTGTGTGAACGTTTTAGATACGTAAGCGAACCACGTAACTGAGCCGTGACGTCGGTACCAGCCCGGATTTCACCTAGTACGATGTGGGAAAACGCCAAAAACCACGTCCAGGCTAGCCGGCACACCGACCTACGTCCGTTAATCAGCCGGGTGCATTCGATCTAGGGCCGACACTCGCCACAAAATCCTGGAAACGGCGTGCTATTTGGGAGGACCAAAACTCAAGTCTTCAATACAAACTGATTTGTTAATCAATATTATTCTTAAAAAACATATTCTCAAGGAATGGACTGATTAAATTATAACTAAGTGGAGTAGTTTTTCACCCAAAACGTAGTTGAACCTGAAAACAACGACTTGCAAGAGGGAGACTGAAAACGATAATCGCCGGCCGGAGTGGCCGAGCGGTTCTAGGCGCTACAGTCTGGAATCGCGCGACCGCTACGGTCGCAGGTTCGAATCCTGCCTCGGGCGTGGATGTGTGTGAATGTGCTTAGGTTAGTTAGGTTTAAGAAGTTCTATGTTCTGGGGGACTGATGACCTCAGCAGTTAAGTCCCGTAGTGCTCAGAGCCATTTGAGCCATTGAAAACGATAATCAATGAAAGACTAATGGATTTTTATTGTCAGTTAGATAGTAAGTTCCGTAAGCCTCTCCATATCAAGAGCTATATCGCTCAAATTAATTTAGTAACTTTCTAAACCATTGCGTACCTGTCCGAGAATTAGGAGCGAGATCTTCATTAGGAAAAGTGTGTCCCATTTAAAGGCGCATATGTAGATAAATACTAACACCGTCACCAATTTCATGGCCACAGTATCTTTCTTCTGTTACGATTGTAGCCGGCCAGGGTGGCCGAGCGGTTCTAGGCGCTACAGTCTGAACCGCACGTCTACTATGGCCGCAGGTTCGAATCCTGCTTCGGGCATGGATGTGTGTGATGTCCTTAGGTTAGTTAGGTTTAAGTAGTACTAAGTTCTAGGGGACTGATGACCTCAGAAGTTAAGTCCCATAGTCCTCGGAGCCATTTGAACCATTTTTTGTTACGATTGTAAGAAAAACTTGGTGACTTTCCTCCTGTTCTCGTAAGTGCAAACCAAAGGAGATCGTGAAACTCCACCAGTGTACGCCAACACCAAGCACTTGGTCTGATTAGCCCCATAACTTCTTCTATGCCAGCCTCTTCATTTCGTTTCTTTTCCTGAACTCTGGAAATGATCAGGTGAGACAGGGAAGAAACTAGATCGTTAAAATTTTCGTGGGTTTCTTGTTGCACCAAAAATCTGGAAAAAAATTATTGCCCTGACACATTGTGAAACCTTCTTTTCCACATCAACTACATTATGATCAATGATAAAATCTTATGAGTCGTTAGGCCACGTCATATTCCCACCCAAAGTGGAAGAAAGTGATTTTAATAATTCGAGTAACGGTGCAGCCTATGATACTACAAACAGTATATCATCATTTGATGAAAACAGTAGCATTTTGGGTGACAGGGAAACTGGAAGTACGCAACAAAGCATGGTGAATCAAGAAACGTATGCTGATGTGACAATAAAGCATGCAGACTTATGAGAAGATATGTCAAATGGTATAAGAAGACATATTTATATCCTCTTGACATAGAAACGGTAAATGCAAGCGTAAATCACCACACACTGAATCCAGCACCCTATATTTCAGCTTACTGTGATAGAGCAGCTCTTGAAGAACGTAACTCTTCCAGGGTACACTTGTAAGAAATAACTAAGCAAGGCAGAAAGTCCACTAAGGCCTTAAGCCAGAAGCTAGGGATATTTTCTAGCAAAAATGAAGCAACTATAATTGTATCAGATAGTTATCTATTGCTGCTATTCTAGCGGTCCAAGATATGCGATAGACAGGTCCAATAATTGAGGTAGACCAACTGTTTGATGCAGCTGTTTTGGTGGTGCAGACAATAGAATCTAGAACATACAGGGTGACAATTAGAGACTACATGAAAAAACTGTAAATTAGTTGCAAACTACGGCGTTCACACACTTTATTCAACATGTAAACGTCACTACAGATATTCGGATTTAGATTACGACATATTCGATATGCCTGCCATCATTGGCGATGATGTGGCACAAATGAATAGTGAAATTCTGCTTAAGTCGCTGAAGTGTCGAAATATAGACAGTACCGATGACCTTCTGAATGGCTGTTTTCAGCTCAGCAATGGTTTTGGGGTTATTAGTGTACATCTTCTCTGTAATATAGCCCCACAAAAAGGAGTGACATGTGTTCAGGTCCGGAGAATATGGCCGCCAATCGAAGCCCACGCCAGTGGCCTTCGTATACCCCAGAGCCAGACTGCGGTCCCCAAAGTGCTTGTACAGGACATCAAACACTCTCCTGGTTCGATGGGGTCGAACTTCATCTTGGGTAAACCACAACCTGTCGAAATCAGGGTCACTTTGGATAATGGGGGTGAAATCATCTCTCAAAACCTTCACGTACCGTTTGATAGGCACCGTTCTATCGATTAATATCACACCGATTATTCCGTGATTGGACACTGCACACCACACAGTCACCCGTTGAGGATGAAGAGACTTCTCGATCACGTATGGGAAGAGGTGTAGATCTTCAATAGCAATTTGTCGCAGTGTCTCCCGGTTCATTTCCACTTGTTGTTCAGCTCGTCTGATCGATTTCCTAAGGCTGGTTTGAAACGCAGCGCTTGTCTTCTCGATGTTTTCCGGCGTTTTCACCCTTTTTGGCGTACCGACATTGCCAATACTGTCATCACGAACACTAGCCGTTGTCTCAAGCTTGCGAATCAAAAATTCTTGATTGTTAGAAGACTTAGACCTGATGTCTTCAGTTTGAACCCGGTCGCAAATTTCTTTTGAGCCGCAGCTTGGCTCTTATTGCTGGCACAGTAGGTCTTCACGAGCGCTATACGCTCAGACACGCTCTACCGAGACATCTTCACGTGCAAATGGCCGATAACGACAACGCGCTTGCGCATGCACATACTAGTTGCCATCATGCCCCGACGCCAACCGTCCAGTTTGAACGTCCAAACGCAAAACCGGTCAGAATTTATGACAATTTTATTTCATATACAGTATTTCAACAACTGTCTGCTTGCATGTGTGTCCTGGTCCAACACTTCACCTAGTGCCGCATCAGGTCTACATTGCGCTGTTGGGAAAAAGGAAAAAATCTTAAGTGAAAACATATACAGGGCTATTACAAATGATTGAAGCGATTTCATAAATTCACTGTAGCTCCATTCATTGACATATGGTCACGACACACTACAGATACGTATGAAAACTCAAAAAGTTTTGTTCGGCTGAAGCCGCACTTCAGGTTTCTGCCGCCAGAGCGCTCGAGAGCGCAGTGAGACAAAATGGCGACAGGAGCCGAGAAAGTGTATGTCGTGCTTGAAATGCATTCACATCAGTCAGTCATAACAGTGCAACGACACTTCAGGACGAAGTTCAACTAAGATCCACCAACTGCTAACTCCATTCGGCGATGGTATGCGCAGTTTAAAGCTTCTGGATGCCTCTGTAAGGGGAAATCAACGGGTCGGCCTGCAGTGAGCGAAGAAACGGTTGAACGCGTGCGGGCAAGTTTCACGCGTAGCCGCGGAAGTCGACGAATAAAGCAAGTAGGGAGCTAAACGTACCACAGCCGACGGTTTGGAAAATCTTACGGAAAAGGCTAAAGCAGAAGCATTTCTTAAACAGGAGATTGGAAAACCGATGGATCGGTCGTGGTGGAGATCATGATCAACAATTCATGTCATGGCCTCCACGCTCTCCCGACTTAACCCCATGCGATTTCTTTCTGTGGGGTTATGTGAAAGATTCAGTGTTTAAACCTCCTCTACCAAGAAACGTGCCAGAACTGCGAACTCGCATCAACAATGCTTTCGAACTCATTGATGGGGACATGCTGCGCCGAGTGTGGGAGGAACTTGATTATTGGCTTGATGTCTGCTGAATCACTAAAGGGGCACATATCGAACATTTGTGAATGCCTAAAAAAACTTTTTGAGTTTTTGTATGTGTGTGCAAAGCATTGTGAAAATACCTCAAATAATAAAGTTATTGTAGAGCTGTGAAATCGCTTCAATCATTTGTAATAACCCTGTAGAATACTAATAAATGAATAGACGTTTGTGGAAAAAGAAAAATGGTATTTTCAAAAAACAGAAAGATTATTAATATATGATTAATAATAAGAGATATGGATGGCCTAACACCTGTTTTCTAATGTTATAATCTTCTCATTCTTTTCATTCTGTCCGGAGATGATGGCTAACCTCTGTGGCGCGTTCATAGCAATGATCCTCTCGCTAGTATGTTGTACAGACAGACCTCGACTGACGAAACTCACAGAACTGGAAGAGTAATAAACCTGGGAAAGGAGGAGTTAGGACTAGATTTAAGTCACCCTATTGGTCTAGAGAGAGGGGAGGGGGAGATAAAGGGCGTGGGTGACCTTAATTTTGAACTGGCACAGTGTTGGGGTGACCTTGATTTTTCCACCATTTTTATGTCACAGTTACCCAGAAGGCGTGTGGGAGGGGGTATTGGGTTACGCCGTGACCTTGAGGTAAGATAGTTATCTTGTCTGGAAATGGTACTAATATACTACTCAAATTCACTTGTAAAAGGCTACGTATCTAACAACGGCCATTTCAGGGAAGAGCTATAAAAATTCCACGATTTTCTGAACGACGTTCATCCAAAAATAATTTGGAGACTGAAGTCGGCGTACCGTGTTTAGATGTGTTGGGGTGCAGAAGACAAGTCAATAGTCTAGGGCACAGAATTTATGGGAAACTACCTATAGAACTGGTATTTAGATGTTTCTTCGCACCACCACCCAACCCAGCAGCAGATCGCTCTAAACACATTGTCTTCGCTTGCATTCTGCATCAGTCGCAGTAAGAGCTTGCGATCAGATTTATATTTCCTTAGGGAAACGTTGATGGCCAACGACAATGATGAGGTGTCCATAAGCAGGACTTTCAAACGAAGCGATGATAATAATCAAGCAAACTGGAGGAACGAATTTTCTACACATTCCGTAACGCTACCGTTGTGATTAGAGTAACCGCCAGCAAAGGCGGTGTCTTTCGGAAGACTGGTACAAGGATTACATTAGTCAGTCAGTAAAAGATGAAAGACTTGTTTCGACCAACAATGGTACATGCCTGACGCCTCCACACTGCGCAAGTCTATGCTGAAACGTCTGATTGTAGTTACGTAAATGTCTGCAAAACTGGGACAACAAAAGAATGCTACACAAGATTAAGAGCGTTAGAGCAGCGCTAAGAAAATTTGACCATGTTATGAATTATAAGAACATACACGTGGTAGGAAGAAAGAATAATATGAAGATGGTATCTGCTCCCGAAAGAACAGATACCATTGATGACCGTGCAGCTTCTCTATAATGAAACGATAATTAAATTAAAACCCTTAGCTGCCGACAGGTGTTCTTTATATACATCAATGGGGACAGCCGAAAATGTGTGTCCCGACCGGGACTCTAACCCAGGATCTCCTGCTTACATGGCAGACGCTCTGTCCATCTGAGCCACCGAGGACACAGAAGGATAGCCCGACTGCAGGGACTTATCCCTTGCACGCTTCCCGTGAGACCCACATTCCCAACTGTCCACAACCTACATTTGTAGTGTTCCTAATAGATATTTGCTCATTCACTTATTAATTGCGTCAGACTAAGCTGATGAGTCCCGTTAGAGTTCGGGCAAAGCGTGCGCATTCCCACAGAAGAAAGTCAATAGCCGGGTAGCCTTTAACTATGTGAAGATGGTCTGTGCTCCCGAAAGAATGGGCAAAATTTCTATTAGGAACACCACGAATGTAGGTTGTGGACAGTTGGGAATGTGAGTCTCACGGGAAGGGTGCAACGGATAAGACCCTGCAGTCACACTATCCTCTGTGCCCTCGCTGCCTCAGATGGATACGGCGTCTGCCATGTAAGCATGAGAACCTGGCACACATTTTCAGCTGTCCCCATTGATGTATATCAACAACACTTGTCGGCAGCTAAGGGTTTCAATGTAATGATCACTTAAGAAAGTGCAATATTTATGGAAGTCCGCGAAGCGTCGAAACTGCGAACAATGAGTACCACTCGTGGTAGCCCCGCAGTTTGCAGCGCCTGTGGCGACTGACCCCATCACAGGTTCGAGCCCTCCCTCGGGCAGAGGTGTGTGTGTTGTCCTTAGCTTAAGTTAATTTAAATTACATTAAGTAGTGTGTAAGTCAACGGACCGATAACCTCAGCACCTTGATCCCACAGGAATTTACCACAACAATTTTAATGCAGATGACTAACAGCTTCCGTGTTCATGGCTGCCAGCCATCACGGAAGTAAACACTCAGCCACAGTGTACACAAACAACTGTTCAGGTTCAAAATGGTTTAAATGGCACTCAGCACTATGGGGCTTAACATCTGACGTCATAAGTCCCCTAAACTTAGACCTACTTAAACCTAACTAACCTTGTAAGACGTCATGGTCTCCTGACCTTCATTGCTTACATATTCCGCACTCACAATCATATTCCGCACATCAAGACGGTTCATTCGAACCCAAACTCGATAAGATAAAGTCAGTGTTGTATGAATTCATTTAAACAATCTGCAAATAACTAATAAATCGCAAATGCACACCAAAATTGAAATACTTGAGGCTGGCGTACACACACACATTCAAGACACGACGGTCGCAGGGGCTTTTAGTTCGAGAGACGCAAACCACATGCCGGGGGGCCGGTCCCTTCAGAGGACGACTCAGTCCACCTATGTTGGCCAGTGACTGCCCATAGGGCAGACAGCATTTGCCCAAGGGAAAGGAAGAACGTCCCCGTGTTCGGCTTAAAAGCAAATTCCGCTACATTGTGTGAGAGCGCCCAGCCTACGCATTCTTTACAAATATAGCACGCAGTTTCAGAGATTTTCACAGGGAGACAGCAAACGCCAAATGCCGATGTTACAGATTACCGGATTGGTCGGCTTAAACGAAACATCATTCTCAAGTTTTAGAAGAGCACTGCTGATTGGAAGACGATATTCCTGACACGTTGAGGTGAAGGAGTAATGGAAGAGACTGAAAGATATACCCCATCATGTCTGGCGTGGAGAGAGGCTGTTCTGTTGTCGCTCTTGGAGCAAGAACACGTAACGAGAGCGTGCGCGCTCATACGTGTACTCAAAGAGTGAGGAACAAGTCTCTCCTCAGTACGTCACTGGGAGAGCACCTCTGTCGAGAGCGAATCAGAGTGTGACTCTATATTGAGTCCTTGCGATTAAGCATTGTTCACTGTGTTGGCTGCTACACTTATTCTGCGGTGTGAACAGACAGAGTTATAATTAAACACCTGTGAGCGAATTTTTCAGTGGCATCGTGGAGGACTGGTTATCTGACCAGTGTACCACGCCAATAGTCAGACTAGAGGCGAATAGGAGTCCTTGACTTCATGAAGGCGTAGGGAGAGTTTGATTGGCGAAGGTCAATCCAGATAGAACGAGAGTTATCTTATTTGTCAGCAGCAAGTGGCACAGACAGCAGTCATCGCAGCTTATGGTGCTGTGCGCTATAGCTATTGCGAGCCCCATATTTCCTCCACAACAGTACACCTCAGTGCATTTCACACGTGACAGCCTCGGCCATACCTAGCAACATTCTAATGGATAATTATTTAAGTTGAATAGGCACGGCTCTCAGCCATTCTGCCAAGTCAATAACAATCTTAAACTTGGTATAGAAATTTCATTAGCGAATCCTGTCCTTAAGAGGTGACTTCACATTCCGAAAAGAACCCAGAAATAACTTATTCAGTTCATAACTAAAAGTGCCATTGTGATTTCTCAGAACTTTTGCAAAATAAAATAATGATTTTCGTTTGTTTCATGTTTTTCTTACACTAACAAGGGGAGGCCGCCAATTGTGAAATTCAGATTCGATTCATACTGTGCATCATAAAAGCTCATGGCCAGAGGTGTAATGTGGCAAAGCAAAAAGATGCACTTCTCAGCCGTTGTCGAGAAAATCGACAGTTAAAAGAAACCATTGCGGTGAAATACTCTCTACGCTTAATAATTTTCTATGGCGTCATGGCGCAGCGGTAAGCGCTCGGGTTCGTAATCCGAAGGTCGCCGGACCGAATCTCGCGCCATGCAACTTTTTTTTATTATTTGTATATATATACACACACACATATACTTGAAATAAATCCAACCCATCGTCCACCACCAATTGTCTTCTCCGGTTTTTGCCGATATGATACGATACGCGTGGTATGCATCAAACCTGGTGAACGATAGAACAATTTTTCAGAATGTCAATCAAGTGTGTTTCGCAACAGATAATTTAAAAAACAATTGTTCTTGTAAAAACGCAACGTTTATCATATGTGCTCGATGTCATGCTGTTTTCTGCTTTCCATGTTTCTATGATAACTATCACTCTGGTTCATGCGATACTCCAGCTACTTCTGGTCACTAATTGTCAATTATGTGAGAGTGTATACCGGACTTATCAATAAATTGTATCCACTTGAATATTATTTGTGATATTGTGTTTTATTTCAAGTTTTATTTTTCCACGACAAACGACTTTCAACAACTTATTATATGCATAATTGTTACAGCTGATTGCCGGGAATTATATATGTATATATGTGTGTGTGTGTGTGTGTGTGTGTATATATATATATATATATATATATATATATATATATATAAATTACAAAAGAAACAAATAATAAAAAAAAGTTGCATGGCGTGAGATTCAATCCGGCAACCTTCGGATTACGAACCCGAGCACTTACCGCTGTGCCACGACGCTGTAGAAAACTAATAATCGTAGAGATAATTTCACCGCAACGGTTTCTTTTAAGTGTCGATTTTCTCGACAACAGCTGAGAAGTGCATCTTGGTGCTTTGCCACATTACACCTCTGGCCATGAGCTTTTATTATGCGCAGTATGAATCGAATCTGAATTTCACAATTGGCGGCCTCCCCTTGTAAGTAGCACTACTCCAGTACCCAAGTATCCCACTAGTTACGTAAGAAATTTTGTGAATTTTTGTGTCATTTCCTTACAGCGGATGACTCCAGAAGATATGTATTGCTAAACGTTTTTCAGGCATTTCTCTTTAGAACGTTAGGAGCGTCTGTCTGACTTCTGTAGTAGTGTGGGAGTGGAGATTGCATCTTGCAGGAGCCACAGGGTAAAGAATACATCTCAGATTAATCCTTTGCACAGAATGACAGAATAGCACCCACACGTGCACAGCAAATGGCGACCCTGCCAGGATAGGTAAAAGAGGTAAGCTACCAGGATAGGAAAGTGTCAGGATAGTTAGGTACGGCAGGTTGCAGCAGTAGCAATTTGAAGAACTTTCTTCCATGTATTAAATAGCTATTTGTAAAGATTGGGATCATAATAGACACATGTAGTGAAGAAAGCAGGATTGTAGGGAATAGGGTATGTGTTGTTGTGTTGGAAAATTTTGCATTTTTTTACGATTTTTGTGTAGCTGTTAGGGCATAGGATTTTCAAGTGATAGGCACAGACGCAGAGTGACGCAGAGATGCAGTGTGACGCAGCATCATATAAGTTAGAATTAAGAAATAATTTTCTCCCTTTGCAAACGCACAGGTGGAGATTGTAGACTGTAGCAGAGCAGACAGAACATTAGCCAAGAAGTCACGACGTTATTGTTGTTGTTGGTTCAACCAACTGGTAAGTGTTCATACAGTTTTGTAGATAGGGTTGTGGTGTTTTGAAAGAATTTCCATGTTAACGAGAGCACAAGCCAAAAGTTTACGTGAGAGACAGCAAGTAGACAAGATGGGGGAGAATCCATCAGATAGACAGCAAGTAAACGAGCTTATTGAAAATAGGACAGAAGGTGAACCTGAGAATAGGACAGACGGTGAATCAGATAATAGGACAGTTGGGAAGCTGCAGAATCAGCAGAATCAGTTAGACTGGGATAAAATTGAGACAGATCAGACAGATGGGAAACGAAGGGACGAGAACATCGAATTTCCAGAATATGAAGTTCCAGGTAGGGCACATTCTGAGCCAGAAATAGACAGCCCACGTAGGGAATGGCAAAGATTAGAAGCGAAACGAACACAGGGAATGCATTTGTTTGCCGCATATTCAGGGATAGAATACGCGTCAATACAGACAATGAACCGGCAGTTAGCTAACGTTCAAAGAGAAGTAGACAGTGGGGAAGAGGGGGAACATTTAGAATACGTCGAACCTATCGTACACATTCTAAATATGCCCCAACAGCAAACACAGAATTTTGCGGAGTTACGAGCGCCACGAAAAGGTTCCGTAACAGACGCAACTGTACCTGCAAACACATGACATACACAACAGAGAGGGCAGAATGCGGAGTTGTTTGCGCCACGTAATGGTTCAATGACAAACGCAACTAGTCCTCAACACAGACAGCATGGGTTATTGCAGTTATCAAACTTAGAAACGCCACAGCATAGCGCAGTAAACGAAGTAACTGACCGAGTAGAAAACAATAGATCGAGAATACATAATTCAGCAGAAGGTAGTGTTACAGGACAGGATGCGATCATGGAGATGTTACAAAAAATGAACGCTAGTATGACAACAGAATCAGGATATTAAGACACAGATCCAACAGGATAATCAGGCTATTAAGATACAGATCCAACAGATGGAAGAAGGGATCGCCAGAATTGATGGTCAGATCACTCAGATAAACAAAGACGCGGAAGAATCTAGAGAAAGAACTCAGGTACTAACACAAGGTCAGCATCAATTAAGCACTGATGTGGACAAGGTCCAATTGGACATCGTAAACGTTGACAAAAAGGTGGAACGTTTTACGAAAAAGGCCACTCGAACAGTAATACAAATTTCGGAAGAACAAGCAATTCAAAGCAAGGTCGCAAAGGTTGCACTGAAAAAATATGATCATCGGATCAATAAAATAGAACTTAAAAATAAAGATCAGTTTGAAAAGCTTCCAACAAAGTTGATACAAACTATCGAAGAAAAGATCGAGACCGATTTCACCTGTAGCGAAACAACTGACACGTCAAGCATTAATTCAGTACACGAACACGCGCCGTCTAAGAAAGTTCAAGTAGAACCAAGGCTAGACGTAACACTCGTGCAGAAATCGAAACAGAAAACCCCAATTAAAGTAATACATGACATGCCACAGGATCAGACACAGTATATAGAAAAACGCAACACATACATTCAGCCGATACCAATCGAAAGACAGGCAATTGAACCAGTAAATCCAATGGCACAACATAATAACAGCATAGGTACTATACCGCGAACGACGAGAGTAGAAACACACGAACAACACTTTTGTTCACCAATGATACGATATGACGCGGATATGAGCCAGAACATTGAGATTAGGCAGACAGGCAGTAGATTACCAGAGAATAAACACGACGACACAAGCAATGGCAGATTATTTGAGTCCATGAATCAGCCACAAACCGAATTTATGAGTAGATATGATACAGACCACTTACTTACAGTTAGAAAATTTCAACATTTCAAGGAAGAAGGTGGTAGCTTGCACGCACGCACATTCATCGATCAGTTTCAAGTAGGCTTACCAAACCATTGGAGCGTAGCTCACAAACTTGACTTCATTTGTGCACACATGTCAGGGACAGTAGCAGAGGTGACGCAAAACATCGCGGCTACCTGTACGTCTTATCTACAGTTCAGAACAGCATTTCTCGAAAGATGTTGGTCTAAGGAGGCGCAAAACAAAAACAAATACGAGTTACTTCAGATGACACCATATGAAAACTCAGGATAGAAGAGCGTGGTAAAATTCTTTGATACAATGGACAAAAAGAATCAATGCCTGGACAAACCATACAGCAATGGAGAGCTGATACGTCTGTGTAGAATGAAATTACCGGTAAAGTATCAACAGGCGACAGTAGGAAAAAATGAAAATACCGAAGAATTCAAAGAGGTTTTAAGGGAACTTGAATTTATGTTTGAAGAAGACGAGGTGAAAGAAAAAAGAAAGGAAAGGGAACAGCAAAAGGAGAGGACTAGGAACGAATATTCCAATAATAATAATAATCGTAATCCTAACACCAATAATTTCAGGCAATTTAACAGACAAGGACAGTGGCACAATGGAGACATTTGGCATAGAAACGATAACGAGAATAATTGGTACCGAAATAGGAACGGTAATGGACACTCATACAGTGGCGGATATGGGTTTGGGAATCAAAATGCCAACGGCCAAGGGTACTTTGAAAGAGGTCACGATGTTAGAAACAGCAACTGGCGAGACCAGGGCGCAAATAATTACCGAGGAAATTATGGTCCACAGAGACAAGAAGAACACAGCAAAGAGAAACCAGATGTAGAAGTAAGGCCACCGAAAACTGCAAAACGTAAAGACTGAATTGAAAAATGCGGAAGAGGTTAGGCAAACTAACGTCCACTCTATCCTTTACTAACCACTAAATCAAAAAATAAATTAAGAACCAACAAAATATCACACTGATTAAAAGAAAAAGAGACACAATACACACTAAAAATGTCTTGTAGTATCAAGTACACTACCACATGCACACAAACAATAAACGGTACACAACATTTAAAAGAATGAACAAGTGGTAGGGATAATTAGAATAAAGGAAAGAAATCATATATATACAATAATTTTTGCCACTATTCCTTTGACAATAAGCAGAAAACAGCAAGATACCTTTCTCTCCTATCCTACAAAGCAAATTGCTACAAACGTCTTTCCATGAACTTTGAGGCATGGCAACTACTACAACCACCTCTCCAAAAATAAACCTAGAATCGTCAAACAAATACAAGCGAACGGCAAACGGAATATTAAGTAGTACCAACCAACATTACCTAGAAATAAATTCAGCAAAATGAAAGAATTCTCCCTACCACATCATCAAATCACCATACCGAACCAGGTGTGAAGTACCAAGACGTCACAGCACAATATTGGGTGACGATCGACGGCAGTCAACTACAATCATCGAACTGCCATACCGTCCCAGGTGTGACAGCAAAGGAGTACCAAGACATCACTGTTTATGCAGTAAACCACAGACATCATCATCGGTTAACAGTAACACTCCACGATGACAATGTTAACAAGTAAGACCCGGTATCATATGCTAGAGTGCTTCTCTCATGATTTGTGACACCCATACAAATGAGTCGACGCCTTCCAGTATTTCAGTGGGGATCGTCGAGCACAGAAACTGACGAAGCACAAAACGAAAAAACTGATAAAACACGAATGTAGAGTTAAGAAAATTATATATTTGTAAAAATATTTTCTTACTTTTTTGTAAAAGTAATTATTTTATTATGTATGTAAAGCCCATAATGTGATAGAGACCTTAAAATATTATGTAAAGACAATTAATTAGTATAAGTAGATAATCTCAAAAAATCCCTGTAAAGCCAAGTTAGTTTTTTATATAAAACATGTTTTGGGTTTTGATTAATAATAGGTTGAAAGAGGATAGAATAAGGAAAAAAAAGCCTTCTTCACTCTTAAAACAGTGACACAAATAATGCCTAAATAAATAAAATAAAGTCACACAACAGAGCTTTTGCGAACATTCACGTGAAGCTTAACTAAAGAAAAGATATAAGCACACTAAAACATGATACGCTGTACACTAACGAGTTAAGAAAAATTAATATTGTAAAAAACAATTTGTGGAAATGAAAAAGAAAAACAGAGACATGTACTGGCAACGACAAAAAATAAAAACCTTTGCAAAGTCTATATTTGCCTAACAACAAAACATAAATTGTAGAACTAAGAAATAGAAACAATAGCTATAAAGAAATCATTAGAAAAAAATTGTTAAGAATGGCTGACAAAAGGTTATTGGAAAATCTAAAAGAACAGTTTTTGCCTGACTTTGTCAATGTTTTTCTCCGCATTGACAAACCCTAGACAAATATTTTGTCAGAAGGAGGGAGGTATGTAAGACGTCGTGGTCTCATGACCTTCATTTCTTACATATTCCGCTCTCACAATCATATTCCACACATCAAGACCCTTCATTCGAACCCAAACTCGATAAGATAAAGTCAATGTTGTATGAATTCATGTAAACAATATGCAAATAACTAATAAATCGCAAATGTGCACCAAGAATGAAATTCTCGAGGCTGGCATACACACACACATTCAAGACACGACGGTCACAGGGGCTTTTAGTTCGAGAGACGCAAACCACATGCCGGGGGGCCGGTCCCTTGAGAGGACGACTCAGCCTATCTATGTCAGCTGGTGACCGCACATAGAGCTGACAGCGTTTGCCTGAGGGAAAGGAAGAACGACCCTGTGTTCGGCTTAAAAGCAAATTCCGCTACATTGTGTGAGAGCGCCCAGCCTATGCATTCTTTACAAATATAGCACGCAGTTTCAGAGATTTTCACAGGGAGACAGCAAACGCCAAACGCCGATGTTACAGATTTCCGGATTTGTCGGCTTAAACGAAACATCATTCTCACGTTTTAGAAGAGCAATGCTGATTGGAAGACGATATTCCTGACACGTTGAGGTGAAGGAGTAATGGAAGAGACCAAAAGATATACCCCATCATGTCTGGCGTGGAGAGGGGCCGTTCCGTTGTCGCTCTTGGAGCGAGAACGCATAACGAGAGCGTGCGCGCTCGTATGTGTACTCAAAGAGCGAGGAACAAGTCTCTCATCAGTACTTCACTGGGAGAGCACCTCTGTCGAGAGCGAATCAGAGTGTGACTCTATATTGAGTCCTTGCGATTAAGCATTGTTCACTGTGTTGGCCGCTACACTTATTCTGCGGTGTGAACAGACAGAGCTATAGTTAAACGCCTGCGAGCGATTTTTTGAGTGGCATCGCGGTGCACTGGTTATCAGAATGGTGTACCAGGCTAATAGTTAGACTAGGGGCGAATAGGAATCCTTGACTTCATCAAGGCGTAGGGAGAGTTTGATTGGTGAAGGTCAATCCAGATAGAATGAGAGTTATCTTATTTGTCAGCAGCGAGCGGCGCAGACAGCAGTCATCGCAGCTTATGGTATTGTGCGCTACAGCTCTTGTGAGCCCCATATTTCCTCCACAACAGAACACTTCACTGCATTTCACACGTGACAGCCTCGACCGTACCTAGCAACATTCTAACGGATAATTATTCAAGTTGATTAGGCATGGTTCTCAGCCATTCTGCCAAGTCAATAACAATCTTAAACTTGGTATAGAAATTTCATTAGCGAATCCTGTCCTTAAGAGGTGACTTCACATTCCGAAAAGAACCCAGGAATAACTTATTCAGTTCATAACTAAAAGTGCGTTTGTGATTTCTCAGAACTTTTGCAAAATAAAATAATAATTTTCGTTAGTTTCATGTTTTTCTTACACTAAGTAGCACTACTCCAGTACCCAAGTATCCCACTAGTTACGTAAGAAATTTTGTGTCATTATCTTACAGTGGACGACTCCAGAAGATATGTATTGCTGAACGTTTTTCAGGCATTTCTCTTTAGAACGTTAGGAGCGTCTGTCTGACTTCTGTAGTAGTGTGGGGGTGGAAATTGCATCTTGCAGGAGCCAAAGGGAAAAGGGTACATCTCAGATTAATCTGTTGCGCAGAATGACAGAATAGCACCCACACGCTCATAACCTAAGGACATCACACACATCCATGCCCGAGGCAGGATTCGAACCTGCGACCATAGCAGCAGCGCGCTTCCGCACTGAAGCGCCTGGAATCGTTTGGCCACAGCAGCTGGCAACTATTCAGGGAACAACTGAGGCGGCACAGCAACAACAATGTTTTGGATTTCTATCTCTTTCAGTATCTGCTGGCGGTATTTATCAAATAATGGTGACTCACCAATAGGAGCCCTAAGATTTTTACCCAGAAACGCATTTCTCCACAAAAATCGTGGGAGAATATCCTTTTACAAGTGAATACAACACCGTCATTCCACTGTGGTCATCCACCAGAGACGATAATGGAATCCTGAAAGAGAATACAGCAGAAGGATCGAAATGTCGAGAACTGAAGTATTTTTAGAATGAAGTTTTCACTCTACAGCGGAGTGTGCGCTGATATGAATCCTCCTGGCAGATTAAAACTGTGTGTCGGACCGAGACTCGAACACGGGACCTTTGCCTTTCGCGGGCAAGTGTTCTACCAACTTTTTTTAACCTATCATCCATGCAACGTTTTTATTAATTTCTTTTTCTTAGACCTCTTTCACTTCAGGCATTGGCCCCTATCACCCACACCAACCCCAAAATCCTATTAAAAAAAAATCTAATGCCATCGCCACTTTCACCCTAACCTACTTTTTTTATTATATATAAATCTTCTTTTCGTGACAAACTGTCGAATACCAGTAAAACAGAAGAACACGAAATCAGTCAAACACTTCTGATTTGTTTTATGTTTCGGCTTCTAGCAAAAGTAGTTTTCCTGAGGCACTTGGACTTGTACTATAAGAAAATAAATAACTAAAAAGAAAAAAATGCCAACTTAATTATAATGAAGCAAATTTAGTAGCGACGTGCTGTAGTGTTGTGCACCAACCAAAAATTACCCCTTCACTATGGCAAAGTGTGAAGTAAGAAATTTTGAGACAAAGCTTTGTATTTTCGACTCGATTTTTGGTTGTGGTGCTCTTCCATTATATACTGTACGTACTCGTCTATACTCGCATGTGTATTCGTAACCACGCCCGGGTTTCCGGGTTCGATTCCCGGCGGGGTCAGGGATTTTCTCTGCCTCGTGATGACTGGGTGTTGTGTGCTGTCCTTAGGTTAGTTAGGTTTACGTAGTTCTAAGTTCTAGGGGACTTATGACCATAGATGTTGAGTCCCATAGTGCTCAGAGGCATTTGAACTTTTTTTTTTTGGTATTCGTAACTGCAAAATACGCAAACTGGCCGATAATCCAAGTATAGCTATTGTGTTTTGTTGCAGGAAAGAAATGCCAGTCTAGTTGAAGTACATCTTTAAGTGTTAAACCAGGATTTGTAGTTTTAGTAATTATAGCGAGTTTTTTTCTAGTCCAGTTCCATATGTGGTATTGGTCCCGGCAGATGAGAATGTGCGCCAAGGTATGTACAGTATGGCAATGATCGCAGTACTGACTCCGCTTCATTTTGATATTGTGCAGTTTTTCACCTGTGCGGACCTTCTCGTTTACAATGTCATACCATGTTGACACTACTTTGGAGTGGAGGATGGGATTGTTAATATTTTCCCAGACGTTACTCCAGTTGACCGCTGGATATTTCGCTTCCATTGGGCTTTGCCTACGGTGTCTCGTGAGGTGGTAATAGGTCCTTCTGGTGTTAAGCACCTGTGGAGTATCTTGAATATAGCTCATTTCCAGGTAGTAATGCCGGACGTAGTCGAGTTGAGCGCTGATGCGACCAACATCGACTGACCAACTGAGCTACCCAAGCACGACTCACGTCCGTCCTCACAGCTTTTGAAGGGTAGGAGACGAGGTACTGGAGGAATTAAGGCTGTGAGGACGGGGCGTGAGTCGTGCTTGGGTTGCTCAGTTGGTAGAACACTTGCCCGCGAAAGGCAAAGGTCCCACGTCCGAGTCTCTGTCCGGCATACAGTTTTAATCTGCCAGGAAGTTTCACTGAAGTATTTTGATGGGAAATATGACGCGCCCTAACGAGACTCAGATTGTACACTACTGGACATTAAAATTGCTACACCAAGAAGAAATCCAGATGATAAATGGGTATTCATTGGACAAATATATTATACTAGAACTGACATGTGACTACATTTTCACGCAATGTGGGTGCATAGATCCTGAGAAATCAGTACCCAGAACAACCACCTCTGGCCGTAATAACGGACTTGGTAGGCGTGGGCATTGGGTCAAACAGAGCTTGCATGACGTGTACAGGAACAGTTGCCCTTGCAGTTTCAACACGATACCACAGTTCATCAAGGGTAATGACTGGCGTATTGTGACGAGCCAATTGCTCGGCCACCATTGACCAGAAGTTTTAAATTCGTGGAGAATGTGCTGGCCACGGCAGTAGTATAACATTTTCTGTATCCAAGAAGGCCCGTACAGGACCTGCAACATGCGGTCGTGCATTATCCTGCTGAAGTGTACAGTTTCGCAGGGATCGAATGAAGGGTAGAGCTACATGTCGTAACACATCTGAAATGTAACGCCCACTGTTCAAAGTGTCGTCAATACGAAAAAGAGGTGACCGAGAGGTGTAACCAGTGGCACGCCATACCATCACGCCGGGTGATACGGCAATATGGCGATGACGAATACACGCTTCCAATGTGCGTTCACCGCGATGTCACCAAACACGGAGGCGACCATCATGATGCTGTAAACAGAACCTGGAATCATCCGAAAAATGTTTTACCATTCGTGCACCCAGGTTCGTCGTCGAGTACACCATCGCAGGTGCTCCTGTGTGTGATGCAGCGTCAAGGGTAACCGCAGCCACGGTCTCCGAGCTGATTGGCCACGCTGCTGCAAACGTCGTTGAACTGTTCGTGCAGATGGTCTTGCAAACGTTCCCATCTTTTGACTCAGGGATCGAGACGTGGCTGCACGATCCATTACAGCCATGTGGATAAGATGCCTGTCATCTCGACTGCTTGTGATACGAGGCCGTTGGGACCGAGCACGGCGTTCGGTATTACCCTCCTGAACTCACCGGTTCCATATTCTTATAACAGTCATTGGATCTCGACCAACGCGAGCAGCAATGTCGCGATACGATAAACCGCAATCGCGATAGGCTACAATGAGACCTTTATCAAAGTCGGAAACGTGATGGTACGCATTTCTCCTCCTTACACGAGGCATCACAACAACGTTCCACCAGCCAACGCCGGTCAACTGCTGTTTGTGTACGAGAAATCGGTTGGAAACTTTCCTCATGTCAACACGTTGTAGGGGTCGCCACCGGCGCCAACCTTGTGTGAATGCTCTGAAAACCTAATCATTTGCATATCACAGCATCTTCTTCCCGTCGGTTAAATTTCGCGTCTGTAGCACGTCATCTTCGTATTGTAGCAATTTTAATGGCCAGTAGTGTATAATCAATGGCAACGATCACGAAGTTCTGGCATATACAGATTATGATTAGCTTTAGGATATAAACTCTGTGCACCACTCCATACGTGTCTGGGACAGGTGCAAACCAAACACCTGTTATAAGAATCGGCTGTATGATCAGAGGAGTGAAACATTAATGAGCGACGAGTCCTCACCAGGGCGACGGACATGCCAGTGGAGGAGAAGATGAGCAGGGGTCTGCGGCCCAGGCGGTCCACCAGGAAGGGCGTGACGCACGACTCGAGCAGCATGGCGCCGTTGACGATGATGGGCGCCACCCGGCTGTCCACGTCGCCGCCAGCGGCGTCGAAGATGCTCTGCGTGTAGAAGAGCACTGCGTTGATGCCCGCCAGCTGCTCGGCGCACACCACGCCCAGCGAGATGGCCAGCGCGCGGCGGCACCTGCGGGACCGGAACAGGTCCAGCACCGACGCCTCGTTCACCTTGGACTCTTCCACAGCTTTCTGTAAGGCAAAACCAACACATCGTCCCAATCAAAAGTTCCTCAAGACCCACTGACGTGCTTCTAGTGTGGAACTTCCATACAAGAACTCTTCCGTCCGAACAGGCCTCAGAAGGGCAAACGATACCGACCGCCGTGTCCTACACGATAAGCATCACCGGATGCGGATATGGAGGAGCATGTGATAGGCGCACCGCTCTCCAGGCCGTTGTCAGGTTTCGTGACTGGAGCCGCTACTTCTCAGTCAAGTAGCTCCCCAATTGGTCTCACAAGGGCTGAGTCTACCCTGATGGCCAACAGCTCTTGACAGACCCAGATGGGCAACCATCCAAGTACTAGACAAACCTGATAGTGCTTAACTTCAGTGATCTAGGGAGCTGACGTTACCACTGCCTCAGGGCTGTTGGCTCCAAAGTACAAGAGCGCATCAAAAATTTCAAATGGTTCAAATGGCTCTAAGCAATATGGGACTTAATAACTGAGGTCATCAGTCCCCTAGACTTATAATAACACCACTGGCCATTAAAATTGCTACACCACGAAGATGACGTGCTACAGACGCGAAATTTAACCGACAGGAAGAAGATGCTCTGGTATGCAAATGATTAGCTTTTCAGAGCATTCACACAAGGTTCGCGCCGATGGCGACACCTACAACGTGCTGACATAAGCAGGAGAAATGATTACCATCACGTTTCCGATTTTTACAAAGCCCAGATGGTAGCCTATCGCGATTGCAGTTTATCATATCGCGACATTGCTGCTCGCGTTGGTCGAGATCCAATGACTGTTAGCAGAATATGGAATCGGTGGGTTCGGAAGGGTAATACGGAAAGCCGTGCTGGATCCCAACGGACTCGTATCACTAGCAGTCGAGATGACAGGCATCTTATCCGCATGGCTGTAACGGATCGTGCACCCACGTCTCGATCACTGAGTCAACAGATGGGTACGTTTGCAAGACAACAACCATCTGCACGAACAGTTCGACGACGTTTGCAGCAGCGTGGACTATCAGCTCGGAGACCATGGTTGCGGTTACCCTTGACGCAGCATCACAGACAGGAGCGCCTGCGATGGTGTACTGAACAACAAACCTGGGTTCGCAAATGGCAAAACGTCTTTTTTTCGGATGAATCCAGGTTCTGTTTACTGCATCACGATGGTCGCATCAGTGTTTGGCGACATCGCGGTGAACGCAAATTGGAAGTGTGTGTTCGTCATCGCCATACTGGCGTATCACCCGGCGTGATGGTATGGGGTGCCATTGGTTACACGTTTCGGTCACCTGTTGTTCGCATTGACGGCACTTTGAGCAGTGGACATTACATTTCAGATGCGTTACGACCCGTGGCTCTACCCTTCATTCGATCCCTGCGAAACCCTATATTTTAGCAGGAAAATGCACGAACGCATACTGCACGTCCTGCACGGGCTTTTCTGGATACAGAAAATGTTCGACTGCTGCCCTGGCCAGCACCTTCTACAGATGTCTCACCAATTGAAAACGTCGGGTCAATGGTGGCCAAGCAACTGACTCGTCACAATACGCCAGTCACTACTCATGATGAACTGTGTTATTGTGCTGAAGCTGCATGGGCAGCTGTAGCTGTACACGCCATCTGTTTGACTCAATGCCCAGGCGTCTCAAGGCTGATATTACGGCCAGAGGTTGTTGTTCTGGGTACTGATTTCTCAGGATGTATGCACCCAAATTGCATGAAAATGTAATCACATGTCAGTTCTAGTATAATATATTTGTCCAATGAATACCCGTTTATCATCTGCATTTCTTCTTGGTGTAGCAATTTAAATGGCCAGTAGTGTACTTAAACGTAACTAACCTAAGGACATCACACGCATGCAAGCCCGAGGCAGGATTCGAACCTGCGATCGTAGCAGCAGCGCGCTTCCGGACTGAAGCGCCTAGAACCGCTGGGCCACAGCGGCCGGCGCATCAAAAACTAATCTACAAGACGTGCAGCTATAAAAGGACTGCTGATGTAAAACCTTTTATTTCAAAGCATACATATTTGATTCATATATGCAGACTGAAGCAATGAATGGAAATTTGGACGAAGGTTGGGTTTCGAACGTGGATCTCCTGCTTCCTAGGCAGATGCAATAACCACCATTCAACCCTTGTGTAATGGTAATGCATTGCCTAGTGACCAGGAGACCTAGGCTCGAATCCCGATCTTCGTACCAAATTTCATTCGTTGCTTCAGTCTGCATATATACTTCATACATGTTGGAGACTTGAAAAGGTCTCTGGAATCACATAGTTTCATCCGAGGTACATATTTAGTTATTATCACCCTCAACACAATTCCCTCCACTATCACCACAACTACATCCTATAAATTCTTGCTTTTTCCGGCGGTTGGCGAGCATCCTTGGTCGTTTTCAGGTGATCTTGTATCTTCAGTGGGGCTTGTAGCTTACACACAGGGCTGGAAGTTTTCTGCTGTGAGCTCCTTGATGATACGCGCCAGATGTGCTTTCACTGCTTCAACGGACTGAAATCTGCAGACTTGATGAAAGTCGCATGGTGTGGCACTCTTTCACCTACTTCGCGATAGTACAAAACGAGCTGCTCTTTACTGAACTTTTTCGACATCTACCGTCAGTCGTATCTGACGTGGATCCCACACAGCACAGCAGTACTCCAGAAGAGGACGAACAAGCCTGGGGTAAGCAATCTCTTTAGCAGACCTGTTGCGCTTTCCATGTGTTCTGCCAATAAATTGGAGTCTTTGTTTTTTTTTTACCCACAACATGTTCTCCGGCTATACCACTATGCCATTTAATTTACTGATATTACTTAGTTTTGGTATGGTATCGCTATTCACTATCGTTACGCTCAACTAAGTGTTGGAACAGCTGAATCGGATTTTTCCTCCCTATGTTGCAGAACTGTTTAAATATTGCTTCACAACCACGTATTTCAAATGAAACGATGAATTCTGTGCAAAGACGAACGGTGTCGCTATGGGGAGCCCCTTAAGATTAGTTGCATCGAAATTCTTTACGGAGCAGTTCGAGGTGCAGTCATTAGAAACTGCAGATAAGAAGCCAAGTTCCTGGTTCCGGTATGTCGATGATGCGTTTGTTTTTTGGCGCCATGGCAGGGAGGGACTGCGTCGTTTTCACAATCATCTCAACGGATCAGCCCGAAGATACAGTTCACCATGGTGGAGGAGTCAGGCAGAAGATTAAATTTTCTTGATGCGATAGTTTTCAAGAAGGAAGATGATAATATAATTGCGTGGGCTTCCGCGGCCAGAGTCACGAAAGTTTTCTGGGTGTGGTACCAGGTCATAATGTATAAAACTACTGTTGCTGGAGTCCCAGAAGAAGGCCGCTGCGACCGTGGCCGAAACGTTGGTTTTTCTCCAGCAGCAGTAGTTTTAAACATTATGACGCGGTACCACAACCAGAAAACTTTTATGTCGAAGGAAGATGGTAGCTTGAGCGACACGGTTTACCAATAACCAACGCACACAGACCGTTACCTTAGAGACTCGAACCACCACCTACTACAAAAGCGAGGCACCGCAAAGACGTTGCCTGACAGAACAATGAAAATCTCTGTTTGACGCAGAATTAAAATATCTCACCAATGCACTGCTGGAAAATGTTTACTCGTTCGCTAAGGTGAAATGGGCCTTAACACCACAGCGTAGAAATCATAGCGACGCTCAACCGCCGGAGAAATCGAAAGTTTTCGTGCACTTCATTAAGGACGTTACTGACTGCTTAGGAAAAACGATGAAAAAGCGGAACATCGCCGTAATCTAGAAAGCTACTTGGAATATAAGAGATCATCTAAAATCGGCCAAGGATGCTCGGCTACCGCTGGAAAAAGCAGGAATTTGTTTGATTCCGTGTAGTTGTGCGAAGGTGTACGTGGGTACTTGAAAAATAACGATCAAAAAACAGCTAGAAGGCCACAGGGACAATTACAGAACAGGGGAGTTTCACAGAACAGCTGTTACGGAAAATTCTGCACCTAGGAAACCACGACATTCATTTCGATAGAATTCAAGTACTGGCAGCCATAAGTAGATAACACGGAAAGTTTTACAGAGAGGGCTTAGACTTTGTAAAATACCCCAGGAATTTCGATAGTAAGAAGAAGAAAGTGAAACTGAATGACCTCTGGATTCCGTTGCTGAAGAAGATGTGTACGTCTTCCACCATGGAGTGACAGCAACAACGGACAACGGCAGCCGACAACGGCCAATTGCGCTCGCGTGTACAACACATATGAAAATGGTTCAAATGGCTCTGAGCACTATAGGACTTAACATCTGTGGTCATCAGTCCCCTAGAACTTAGAACTAATTAAACCTAACTAACCTAAGGACATCACACACATCCATGCCCGAGGCAGGATTCGAACCTGCGACCGTAGCGGCCACGCGGTTCCAGACTGAAGCGCCTTCAACCGCACGGCCACACCGGCCGGCAGCAAAACATATGACATCATGCCACTGCGCGGAAGTACGCGGAAGTGGAATTTTGCTGTAGTCAGTAGCGAGCCACGTTGTGAAGCGGACGCTAAAAAAAATACGATCCCCCTTGAAAATGTCATCCGCAGATGAGAACGAAACGTTGGTTTTAAGGTGAACTCCATTCGACCACAGCATAATAACCTGGAAAACCTTAATAATTGTGAACATCAGTCCCGTTATTTTACAGCCACATCTCGTATCTTACTTTAGAAGGAAAGCAGCAGTGTCATTTGGAACCGCGCTTTAGTATCCCCTTCAGCAGAAGTGGATATGGACACGGATGTGCTGACATGAGTCTCCAAAGTATTGTGGCAAGCTGTGACTGACGGCGCGCACGAAGCATTGTGTAGGCCGAACCACTGATTCGGGTGTGTTTATCTCTCGGCGGCAATGGTGTGGCTATGTGTGTCCTTACGCTGACTTTAACTACCTCAGACCCGGCCTTCGCCTCTTCCCACGCTCTGTTTCCAGCTACTTATTGTTCTGCCGCTGGCGCTTCCCGCATTTTGTGTTTTTCCCCGCACTCGTCTTTGTACAGTCTTCGGACTCTCTGCTCCCTCGTAGACTGACTCGCACGTCGACTTTCGTTCCTCTTCTGGGTTTCAGTACCCCGGCTTTGTAGTCGAACCATCATCTACTAGTACAGTTTCATATGTGCCGACAGTGACGGTATCGTGCCGTTGTTACGCCGTGTGCAGATACAAAACACACGTATAAGAAAGAGATTGTGGTTACAGGTACCAATGTGTAACATGTAGAGTTGTAAAACTACCGGAGGCTGCCATAGACTATCGTAAGCAAGCTTAGACTGCGGTTGTTTTCCTAGTAGCTTTGGTCAGTTGAGGTCATACCCGTGTTACCTGTTCGTCTGGTCTGTTGCATATCAGTCGGGCGTTACCTCATAAGGATCGTTTTGTTTATGCACGCGACTAGTGCTCACAAGAGCTTCCACCACCGCACATACAACTGATCTTAATGAAGAAATTTGTTAGGGCCCTACGTCAAGATGGACCCTGCTTCAACTACCTCTGCCAGAAATTTCCCTACATCACATAAGAGAAACTGAAAGCTGGAATTTTTATTGGTTCTCAAGTACAGAACATAATGAAGGATGAGTTCGATCAGACAATGAAGAAGAGAGAAAAAGACGGATCGGTCGCCTTCCCATCAGTTACTGAGAACTTTCTAGAGGAAAACAGAGATCCTAAGTAGAAGGCCATTACTGAAAAAATGTTGCAAAATTTCAAGATGATTGGCTGTAATATGAATGTGAAAATCCGCTTCCTACACTCGTAAATTACTGATGACACTCGCACTAAAGCAGAGTTATTAAACACGGTTTACCGAAACGCCTTCACCAAAGAAGACGAAGTAAATATTCCTGAACTCCAATCAAGTACAACTACCAAGATGAGAAATAAAGAAGTAAATATCCTCGGTGTAACAAAGTAGCTTAAATCACTTAATAGAGGCAAGGCCTCCGGGGCAGATTGTATACCAGTCAGATTCTTCTCAGAGTATGCTGATAAAATAGCTCCATATTTAGCAATTATACACAACCACTCGCTCACAGAAAGATCCGTACCTAAAGACTGGAAAATTGCTCAAGTCACACCAATACCCAAAAAAGGAAGTAGGAGTAATCCGTGGAATTACAGGCCCATATCACTAACGTCAATTTGCAGTAGGGTTTTGGAGCATATACTGTATTCGAACATTATGAAGTACCTCGAAGAAAACGATTTATTGACGCGTAGTCAGCACGGATTCAGAAAATATCGTTCTTGTGAAACACAACTAGCTCTTTACACCGATGAAGTAATAAGTGCTATCGGCATGGGATGTCAAATTGATTCCATATTTTTAGATTTCCAGAAGGCTTTCGACACAGTTCCTCACAAGCGTCTTCTAACCAAACTGCGTGCCTACGGAGTATCGCCTCAGATGTGCGACTGGATTCGTGATTTCCTTTCAGAAAGGTCACACTTCGTAGTAACAGACGGAAAGTCATGGAGTAAAGCAGACGTAATATCCGGCGTTCCCCAAGGAGTGTTATAGGCCCTCTATTGTTCCTGATGTATATTAACGACAGAGGAGACAATCTGAGTAGCCGTCTTAGAGTGTTTGCAGATGATGCTGTCATTTACCGTCTTGTAAATTCATCAGATGATGAAAACGACTTGCAAAATTATTTAGATATCTGTATGGTGCGAAAAGTGGCAATTGACCCTGAATAAAGAAAAGTATGAAGTTATTCACATGAGTACTAAATGAAATCAGCTAAATTTCGATTACGCGGTAAGTCACACAAATCTGAAGGCTGTAAATTCAGCTAAATAGTTAAGGATTACAATTACAAATAACCTAAATTGGAACGATCACATAGATAATATTGTGAGTAGAGCAAACCAAAGACTGCGATTCATTGGCAGAACACTTAGAAGGTGCAACAGGTCTACTAAAGAGACTGCTTACCCCACGCTTGTCCGCCATATTCTGGAGTATTGCTGTGCGGTGTGGGATCCGCATCAGGTGGGACTGACGGATGATATCGAAAAAGTACAAAGAAGGGCAGCTCGTTTTGTATTATCGCGAAATAGGGGAGATAGTGCCACAGACATGATACGTGAATTGGAGTGACAATCATTAAAACAAAGGCCTTTTTCGTAGCGACGGGATCTTCTCATGAAATTTCAATCACCAGTTTTCTCCTCCGATTGCGAAAACGTTCTGTTGGCACCCACCTACATAGGGAGAAATGATCATCACGATAAAATAAGAGATATCAGGGCTTACACAGAAAAATTTAAGTGCTCGTTTTTCCAGCGTGCCGTTCGAGAGTGGAACGGTAGAGAGACAGCTTGAAGGTGGTTCATTGAACCCTCTGCCAGGCACTTTATTGTGAATAGCAGAGTAATCACGTAGATGTAGATGTAGAACTACTTTCCGGAAAATTTGGGACATTATAGTGAATAGAAGGGAGAAACACCAAGATGTTAAGATTGAGAGGAGATAACATGAGAACTGGACTGCAGTTGTGATGTTCGTCTAGTGTTGGATGTTGAAGAGGGATATTCATCATATGCAAGGATCTGCAAGGAAGTCAAAGAAGAGAAAGTTTAAAAATTAATGAAACATTGTTGACTTCTTGTTTTTATACATGGCAGTCACGAAATAAATTAGGGTAGTTCTACAGAGTATTTTTAAATGAGAAACTGGGTGAATATGGCAAAGATTTGCATATTTTATTCGTTGATTTTAAGAAGGCCTATGACTGCATACATCGCAAGAGCCTGCTCAACTGTTTAAGGGAGTTTGGCATAGCAGAGGAACTCATCAATCTTATAAAGATCTGTCTGAACGAAACACGTGCAAAGGTGAAGATGGGAAATCGCGTAACTGAGGAATTTGAAATTGTGACAGGACTCAGGCAAGGAGATGGGTTGTCCCCTATCCTGTTCAACTTTGCCCTCGAGAAGATTGTACGCGAGACCTTCCAAGAGAACGAAGGGATTGAAATCGAAGGAAAGAGACCGGCATACTTAGCCTATGCAGACGACATCTGTTTACTCTCTAGGTCGGAAGAGGAGTTGGAGCAAATGACCAAAGCACTAAAGGAGGCTGCCAGCAAATTTGGGCTAAACATAAACGCCCGCATCTCGTGGTCGTGCGGTAGCGTTCTCGCTTCCCACACCCGGGTTCCCTGGTTCGATTCCCGGCGGGGTCAGGGATTTTCTCTGCCTCGTGATGGCTGGGTGTTGTGTGCTGTCCTTAGGTTAGTTAGGTTTAAGTAGTTCTAAGTTCTAGGGGACTGATGACCATAGATGTTAAGTCCCATAGTGCTCAGAGCCATTTGAACCATTTTTTTTGCTAAACATAAACGAAGCTAAGACAGAGTACCTCGTTATGACGCGTGGTCATTGTCAGACTGCTGATCATCTGCAATCACTGCAGGTTGGGGACCATTCCTACAAGAGAGCGCAAGAGTTCAAATACCTAGGGGCACTTTTCACTGAGAACTCGTCATGTGAAGCAGAGATCAATGCCAGAATACAAGCAGGAAACCGATCTTACCACAGCCCAGCACAACTGCTTCGGTCCAAATCTCTCTCCAGACAGTTCAAGATTCGACTGCACAAAACCCTGATCCAGCCTGTTGTTCTATATGGCTGTGAGACATGGAGTATCCGGAAACAGGACTTCCATAATCTCCTTGTCTTTGAGAGAAAAGTGCTTCGGAAGATCTTCGGTCCGGTTCTGGATGCAGATACAGGGGAATGGAGGATCAGATACAACCGAGAGCTTGAGGAACTATACCAGCAGCCCAACATAGCAGGAGCTGTCAAAGCCAAACGAATGCAGTGGGCCGGCCATGTGGCCCGGATGGAGGATCACAGATGGTCTCGGAAGCTCCTGGACTTCACACCTACAGGAAAGAGACCGCCAGGGAGACCCAAGAAGCGTTGGAGGGATGGATTCCATGAAGATTTAAAACAGATGTCAATAAATGTGGACGAATGGCGGATAGCAGCAATGGACAGAATACAGTGGAGGAAAACACTTATAGATGCGTGCGATCCACTGGGCCTGATCACGTAGTGGTAGTAGTAGTAGTTTTATTTTTTAAATATGTTTTGATTAAATACTCATAGTGTGTGAAATTGTGTTAGAATATATCTGTAGGCTCAAAAGTTAAAATCGTCAAAATATTACTTCCTATGTTGCTGAAAAACTAAAGTGATAGATAAAAATAAAAGTTATTTCAGGAATCAGCATAAAAAATTGATTCAAGAACACCTACTTTCAACAAATCATGTGACAAAAAGTTTTGAAATGCAGACTAGTGTTATTTATTGTCCATTGTGCATGGCCGCGCGGGATTAGGCGAGCGGTCTCAGGCGCTGCAGTATTGGACTGTGTGGCCGGTTCCGGCGGAGGTTCGAATCCTCCCTCGGGCATGGGTGTGTGTGTTTGTCCTTAGGACAATTTAGGTTAAGTAGTGTGTAAGCTTAGGGACTGATGACCTTAGCAGTTATGTCCCATAAGATTTCACACACATTTGAACATTTCATCATTGTGCATGAAAAGTATTCTTGTAACATGTGTAGATTATCTTGCGTGTGCCGGCCGAAGTGGCCGTGCGGTTAAAGGCGCTGCCGTCTGGAACCGCAAGACCGCTACGGTCGCAGGTTCGAATCCTGCCTCGGGCATGGATGTTTGTGATGTCCTTAGGTTAGTTAGGTTTAACTAGTTCTAAGTTCTAGGGGACTAATGACCACAGCAGTTGAGTCCCATAGTGCTCAGAGCCATTTGAACCAATTTTTTTATCTTGCGTGCACATTATTCATCGTTGATAGCTGTGATTATGGTTTTGTTATTTTGATCAATACCAAAGTCGTGAATAAAATGACTGGCATACATCGTGAAATTTCATATATGTCACTTAATTGTCTCAGCCTTAATGTCCTAGTCATGTGCAGTAGCAATCCACTTCAGCCAACATTACCTCGACCATATTACCACAATTTGCAGAATTTTGGATTTTTTCCGGTGCCTTAAGAACCAGCTACAACTTCCACATGGGCTCCAATCTTATACAGAAGAGGCTAGTATCTCGCACACAGTAGTAACATTTGTAGCGGGAGGGTTTCATGTAATTTACTGTTGCGGCTGTCTGGCATAAGGTAATTTAATAGCTTGATAAAGTCTTTTTCTCTTGTACAAGTATACTTCTTATGTCGTATTTGTGATTTTACCACGTATACATAACCAATAAAAAAAAACAAGGCAATAGTTAATGTATTTTGAGGGATATGAAAGGGGGGAGAGGATGAATTGGTTGCAGGTGACGTTTGTAACCACTAAGTCCTGCAAGGGTCAAGAAAAAATTAGGCTGAAGTTACGATGAGTACTGATGATATGAAACGCGTACCTTCATCCTCTGAAGCTCAGAAGAGATGTCGCTGTTGTCGTCTCGCAGTCGCCGGAGAGATTCCGCGGCGTCTTCATCCCTGCCCTTGGCCAGCAGGTAGTAGGGCGACTCTGGCGCCCAGAAGAAGGTCACCAGAAACAAGAGAGTTGCACTGAGACCTATGGCTGCTAGGGTAGTGTACGAGACGAAGGGGCCGATGCAGTAGTCGATCATGAAGCCCGTGGTTATCGACGGCTGTTGTACCATAGACAGCGCACCCCTGATGTTTGCCTGCAGATAGGGAGTAATTAAATTATAATAAATCATGAAATCTCCAGGTAAAAAAAAAAAAAAAAAAAAAAAAAAACCCTTGATGGAATTTTCGTAATTCAGTTGTTTAGAAAATGCAAAGGTGATGTAAAACTCACTTTAGCCCTTCCCGTTAGAGGTTCCAGACAATAAGGTTCCGTATAGATTACTGGTATAGCAATTACTAATTAAATAATAGGTAAATTCTTAAATTACTCTGTGGATTTTACTCGAAATAGTGTAATCAGCCCCATGAGGTACAAATCCAGGAAGCTTTCATGTCTCTTCAGCCTGGTAATTACTTGGAACAGATTGGTTAGTTGACACAACGATTAAACGCCATAAGCATTTTCATATATACAAGTCTAGCCTGCAGTTCAATGTTCCTTGCGAAGTCCTATTATCACTGTTATTATTATGCAGATTATTTCATTGCTTTGAAACTAAACTCAAACAGAGTCATGTGTCACCAAACTTTCCTGCTCTCCAACAACGGATTCTAGACGTGATGAGACAGGTAAACGAGGATAAAATGTATTTTATGCAACCTTGTTTCACGAAAATTATATTTCTAAATTTCAAAAACCTTTAAAAAAATTGCACACCAGTCAAAACAAAGCCAGCATTACATTGGCGAGCGTGACAGAACCAACATTTATTATATACAGGGTGTTTCACTAAATATGTTTGCCCCTGTAAGTTACGTAGTAATAGGCGACGGGAATATTTATTGCGGTAGGTCACCATAAGAAACGTTACATTGTCTGCGGAGCTATGAACATAGTTTGTTCTGTTATTATCCAAAGAAATGGTTCAAATGGGTCTGAGCACTATGGGACTCAACTGCTGAGGTCATTAGTCCCCTAGAACTTAGAACTAGTTAAACCTAACTAACCTAAGGACATCACAAACATCTATGCCGGAGGCAGGATTCGAACCTGCGACCGTAGCGGTCTTGCGGTTCCAATTATCCAAAGAGTTACAGCAAAAAGATACAATTTTTTAAATGGGACGCTAGGTGTTTCTATAATGCACTATAATCAGTAACACCAGCTGTGTATACATCAATTTAGATTATATTCCTATCTCTTTTAGTGTGGGAGCTACAACCCTTCAAAGTTTCAGGGGCCGATACCACACGCGCTGCGCATAACGGAATGCGCCTTCTAAATGTGGTGCGCCCGAGTTGTAACATCGCCGGTTTCACGGAGCGAGAAGCTTCCTCGATGCACTGTTAGACTGCCGACTGCCGCCGCACACAGCTGTATACTCGACAGTTCGAGCCACACAAACAAACGGGGCTCAATATACCCCAGTTACTGACATCAGATGAAGATGGCATACACGAACAAGGAGTATGACATGTTGCTAATGCTCGGCGAGTGCCGACACGATGCCACTGGAGCAGGCATGGCGTACGCCATGAGATATCCTAGGCGGCAGACTCCGGCCACCATTGCATTCTTACGTGCCGAACAACGACTTTGGGAAACAGGCAGCTTGGTAATGCACCGCAGACGAAGAACTGCAAGAAGTGAGGAGACGGAGGTGTTTGTTTTAGCTGCAGTACACCACGAACCTCATGTCAGCTTACAAGCCGTTGCTGCAGTCGCTGGTGTCACCCTCACATCTGTGTACACAGTCACAGGTTTCACCTGTACCGCCTATCAGTGACCCAGGAGCTGCATGAGAATGATTTCCGTGCGAGAGTTATATTCTGTGAATGGGTCATGCATAATTTCGCGCTGGAGTCTTTATAAGGTGTTATGTTCCCTGATGAGTCCACGTTCACAAATTATGGTGCAGTGAATCGCCAGAACGTGCACTACTGGGGCCGGCCAGAGTGGCCGAGCGGTTCTAGGCGCTTCAGTCAGGAACCGCGCGACCGCTACGGTCGCAGGTTCGAATCCTGCCTCGGGCATGGATGTTTGTGATGTCCTTAGGTTAGTTAGGTTTAAGTAGTTCTAAGTTCTAGGAGACTGATGACCTCAGGTGTTAAGTCCCACAGTGCTCAGAGCCATTTTGCACTACTGGGCCACTGACAATCCTCTGTGGGTACTACTTGTCGACCGTCAACGTAGGTGGTCTATTAATGTATGGTGTGGAATCCTTGGGGATGAAATCGTCGTCGTCGTCCGCAGCTCGTAGTCGTGCGGTAGCGTTCTCGCTTCCCACGCCCGGGTTCCCGGGTTCGATTCCCAGCGGGGTGAGGGTTTTTGTCTGCCTCGCGATGACTGGGTGTTGTGTGATGTCCTTAGGTTAGTTAGGTTTAAGTAGTTCTAAGTTTTAGGGACTGATGATCATAGATGTTAAGTCCCATAGTGCTCAGAGCCATTTGAACCTTGTTTTGAAATCGTCGGTCCACACAACTTCCCAGGTACGCTGACGGGTGAGTTATATCGCGCGTTTATAGTCGACAGTTTGGGTGGTCTCCTTGAACATGTGTGTCTACACACGAGAGTCCATATGTGGATGGAGCCCGATGATCACCCAGCCCATTATGCTCGTGCTGTTGTGGAAGAACTGAACAACAGGTTTTCAGGAAGGTGGTTGGGGCACCATGGTCCTCATTCATGGCCCACAAGGTCACCCGATTTAACACCATTAGATTTCTTTTTGTGGGGACATCTAAAGGATCGTATTTATGTCATTGAGCCCACATCCCCAGACGATCTAAAACGGCGCATCGATGACGCATGTTGCTCCGTGACACCGGCGATGTTATATCTCGTCTGCAGATCCTTTAGAGGTCGCATTGCATTGTGCATTCAGGAACATGGACACACATTTGAACATCTCATTTAAATCAACTTCCCCCCTGCCAGAACATCCATCACCCACCACACAGCCATGTATTATGTACAGTGTGTGGTATCTGCCCTTGAAACTTTGAAGGGTTGTAGCTCCCAAACTAAAACTGATAAGAATGTAAGCTGACATGAGGATAGTGGTGTACTGCAGCTAAAATAAACACCTCCATCTCCTCACTTCTCGCAGTTCTTCGACTGTTACTGCAGCATATTACCAAGCTACCTGTTTCCCGAAGTCGTTGTTTGGCACGTAACAATGTAATGGCTGCCGGAGCTCTTCGCCTAGGATATCTCATGGAGTACGCCATGGTTGCCTCAGTGGCATCATGTCGGCACTCGCCGAGCATCAGCAACATGTGAACGTACTCGTTGTTCGTGTATACCATCTTCATCTGATGTCACTAACTGTGGAATATTGACCTCTGTTAGTTTGTGTGGCTCGAACTGTCGGGTATACGGCCGTGTGTGGCGACAGTCGGTAGTCTAACAGAGGATTGAGGAAGCTTCGCGCTCCGTGACACCAGCGACGTTACAACTCGGCGACACCACGTTTAGAAGGCGCATTGCGTTATGTGCAGCGTGTGTGGTATCTGCCCCTGAAACTTTGAAGGGTTGTAGCTCCCAAACTAGAAGTGATAGGAATGTAACCTAAACTGACGTACACACAGCTGGTGTTACTGATTCCAGTACATGATAGAAACAACTAGTGCTCCATTTTAAAAATTGTGTCTTTTTGCTGTACTCTTTGGATAATAACACAAAAACTATGTTCATAGCTCCGCAGACAGTGTAACGTTTCTTATGGTGCCCTACCGCAATAAATATTTCCGTCGCCTATTACCACGTAACTTACAAGGGCAAATACATTCAGTCAAACACCCTGTATATACAGGGTGAGTCACCTAACGTTACCGCTGGATATATTTCGTAAACCACATCAAATACTGACGAACCGATTCCACAGACCGAACGTGAGGAGAGGGGCTAGTGTAATTGTTTAATACCAACCATACAAAAATGCACGGAAGTATGTTTTTTAACACAAACCTACGTTTTTTTTAAATGGAACCACATTAGTTTTGTTAGCACATCTGAACATATAAACAAATACGTGATCAGTGCCGTTTGTTGCATTGTAAAATGTTAATTACATCCGGAGATATTGTAACCTAAAGTTGACGATTGAAAAGGCGGAGATGATACTCAGCTATGGCGAGTGTCGACGAAATGCAGCTCAAGCCTGCAGGGTGTATGCAGAACGGTACCCGGACAGAGAGCATCCAACGTGCCGCACATTGCAAAACATCTACCGCCAACTGTATGCAACAGGTATGGTCGTAGCACGCAAACGGATCCGAAACAGGCTCGTCCCAGGAGAAGCGGGTGCAGTTGGTGTGTTAGCTGCTGTTGCCATGAACCCACACATGAATACACGGGGCATTGCGAGAGCCGGTGGACTGAGTCAAAGTAGTGTCATGCGCATACTGCATGTCACCGCTTTCACCCGTTTCATGTGTCGCTACATCAGCAATTACACGGTGATGACTTTAATCATCGAGTGCAGTTCTGTCAGTGGGCATTAACAGAGAACGCGTTGCAGTTCTACCTGTTTACCGATGAAGCGGGTTTCACGAACCACGGGGCAGTGAATCTACGGAACATGCATTACTGGTCCGTGGACAATCCTCGCTGGCTCAGACAGGTAGAGCGACAGCGACCGTGGACTGTAAATGTATGGTGCGGAATCATTGGCGACCACATCATTGGTCCTCACTTCATCGCAGGGGCCCAAACAGCTGCAACATACATCACCTTTCTACAGAATGATCTGCCAACGTTGCTCGAAAATGTCCCACTGGAAACGCGTCGACGTATGTGGTATCAGCATGATGGTGCACCTGCACATTCCGCAATTAACACTAGGCTGACCCTTGACAGGATGTTCGACGGACGTTTCATAGGACGTGGAGGACGCATAAATTGGCCAGTCCGTTCTCCTGATCTTACACCTCTGGACTTCTTTCTGTGGGGTACGTTAAAGGAGAATGTGTACCGTGACGTGCCTACAACCCCAGAGGATATGAAACAACGTATTGTGGCAGCCTGCGGCGACATTACACCAGATGTACTGTGGCGTGTACGACATTCATTACGCCAGAGATTGCAATTATGTGCAGCAAATGATGGCCACCACATTCAACATCTATTGGCCTGACATGTCGGTACACACTCTATTCCACTCCGTAATTGAAAACGGAAACCACGTGTGTACGTGTACCTCACCCCTCATGGTAATGTACATGTGCGTCAGTGAAAAAGACCAATAAAAAGGTGTTAGCGTGTGGACGTAATGTGCTGTTCTAGTCTCTTCTGTACCTAAGGTCCATCACCGTTCCCTTTGGATCCCTACGTAATTCGGTGCTCTCCGATACACACGATCGAACAGCGGAGGAGTGGTACTCAAGCGTCAACTTTAGTTTACAATATCTCCGGATGTAGTTAACATTTTACAATGCAACAAACGGCACTGATTACGTATTTGTTTATATGTTCAGATGTGCTAACAAAACTAACGGGGTTACATTTAAAAAAACGTTGGTTTGTGTTAAAAAACATACTTCCGTGCATTTTTTTATGGTTCGTATTAACCAATTACACTAGCCCCTCTCCTCACGTTCGGTCTGTGGAATCGATTCGTCAGTATTTGATGTGATTTACGAAATATATCCAGCGGAAATGATAGGTGACTCACCCTGTATATAACATCGCTCAAAAATTTTCGACCACCCCGAAAGTAAAATAAAAAATCTAGTTATCAGATTCATGTGTGTATTAGCCATATTGTTCCCCAGTGTCATGCTCAATATAACGTTTAAGAGTAGCGACCGCTACAGTCGCATGTTCGAGTCCTGCCTCGGGCATGGATGTGTGTGATGTCCTTAGGCTAGTTAGGTTTAAATAGTTCTAAGTTCTAGGGGACTGATGACCTCAGATGTTAAGTCCCATAGTGCTCAGAGCCTCTCAAAACACAACTTTCCGTTGCTATGCTCTTCGCGTTCCAAGCATTGCATGCCGCTTATTTTCCTCACTAGGCGGCGTTCATAGGACGTCAATAAATCTGTAAACACGGATACAGGTAAGAGATGGTCTTGGATTTTTTCACGAGATATAAAAGAGTGGGAGTTTGCTCATTGTAAACATCGATAATGGGACGAAGAAAGGAGCTTTCAACAGAAAAACGTTCTGAAATTGTGTCTTTTCGTGCATCCGGTCTTACTATACGACAATCAGCACTCCAAGAACATGTTTCCTTGGGGTGTGTCCATTATACCTTGCAAAATCATGCGGATACTGGCCAGAATATGGATCGATCTCGAAATATGGATCGATCTCGAAAGGGTGGGCCAAAAGTCACATCAAAAAGTGATGACAAATAAATAGTAGTCAGAAGTAAACGTGATGGATTCAAAACAGAGCCAGCCGCGCAGGGTAGCCGCGCGGTCTTGGGCGTCTTGTCATGGTTCGCGCGGCTCACCCTGTCGGAGGTTCGAGTCCTCCCTCGGGCATGTGTGTGTGTGTGTGTGTGTGTGTGTGTGTGTGTGTGTGTGTGTGTGTGTGTGTGTGTGTGTGTGTGTGGCCCTTAGTGTAAGTTAGTTTAAGTTGGATTAAGTAGTATGTAAGCTTAGGGACCGATGACCTCAACTGTTTTGTCCCATAAGACCTTAACACAATTTTACAATTTCAAAAACAGCGCCAGTTTTAGTGGGAGAACTCAACCTTAATAGGGGAAATCCGGTGAGTGTCAGTACTTTGAAAAGACGTCTTCAGGCAGTGAACCTTAACGGGCGTGCGGCGGCTGAGAAACCATTACTGACGGGTAATAGCAGGCAGGAGAGGCTATGAGCAGACAACGTGAAAGTTGGGCAGTAAATCAATGGAAAAAGTTACTTTTCACTACCGAAACCGAATTTGAGGTCTTTCGCACAAAGCGATGCGAGTTTTCTCGCCGCTTGCCAGGTGAACGAATGTTACACCAATGTGTATCACCAACATTAAAGCATGGAAAGGGTTCTCTCATGGTCTGGGGATGTTTTGGTGGCGGTAAGACCGATGATCTTCTACAAATAAACAGAACAATGAAGAAAGAGGATTACCGTCGTATTCTACAGTATCAAGCAAAGCCATGTGGAAGACGTTTGATTGGCAACGTATTCGTCCTACAGCTATATAACAACCTTAAACTCACTTAAAAACTGTGAAAAGTGTATTTGGCAAAGAAGGAACTGAAAAATATGATCTGGCCGTCCCAATCCCCTGACTATAATCCTACTGAACTGCTTGGAATCTCTTGGATAGAGCAGTTAAATCAAGGCCTAATACAAACGTTCATCGCCTCTGGACCAGACTACAAGAGGAATGGCGGCATATCACCGAGGAAACCCTGATGAAGGTGACAGCAAGAATGTCTCGCGAATGCAGAGCAGAGATTAAAGCCAAAGGAGGCTGTTTTGAGGAGAGTACATTTTGACTGCATGTATTTAGTTTCAATAAAAGATTCCAAGTCTGACGTGTAAGTATTTCTAACATTTCTAGTTCCAATTTTCATACGTCTGACAAAGTAAAATATTGCAAGATGTTCGAAATTCTGAGGAAAGTGGGGGTAAGTTATAGGGAGAGACGGGTCATATACAATATGTACAACAGCCAAGAGGGAATAATAAGAGTGGACGACCAAAAACGAAGCGCTCGTTATAAAAAGGGTGTGAGACAAGGATGTAGTCTTTCGCCCCTTCTGTTCAATCAGTACATCGAGGAAGCAATAATGGAAATAAAAGAAAGGTTCAGGAGTGGAATTAAAGTTCATGGTGAAAGGATATCAATGATTCCATTCGCTGATGACATTGATATCCTGAGCGAAAGTGAAGAAGAATTACAATATCTGCAGAACGGAATGAACAGTCTAATGAGTGCAGGGTATGGATTGAGAGTAAATCGAAGAAAGACTAAGGTAATGAGAAGTAGTAGAAATGAGAACAGCGAGAAACAGGATTGATGGTCACGAAGTAGATGAAGTTAAGGAATTCTGCTACCTAGGCAGTAAAATAACCAATGACGGACGGAGCAAGCAAGACATCAAAAGAAGACTAACAATGGCAAAAAGAACATTCCTGGCCAAGAGAGGTCTACTAATATCATATATTAGCCTAAATTTGAGGAAGAAATTTCTGAGAATGTATGTCTGGATTACAGCATTGTATGGTAGTGAAACATGGACTGCGGGAAGACCGGAACAGAAGAGAATTGAAGCATTTGAAATGTGGAGCTTCAGACGAAAGTTGAAAATCAGGTGGACTGATAAGGTAAGGGATGAGGAGCAGAATCGGAGAGGGAAGGAATGTGTGGAACACACTGATAAGGATAAGGGACAGGATGATAGGACATCTGTTAAGACATGAGGGAATGACTTCCATGGTACTAGAGGGAGCTGTAGAGGACAAAAACTGTAGAGGAAGACAGTTTGGAATACATCCAGCAACTAATTGAGGACATAGGTTGGAAGTGTTGCTCTGAGATGAAGAGGTTAGCACAGGTGAGGAGTTTGTGGCAGGCTGAATCAAACCAGTAAGAAGAATGATGACCAAAAAAAAAGAAAAATGCACGCAGTCAAATTTTACTCTCTTCAAAATCGCCTCCTTTGGCTTTAATCACTGCTCTACATACTGTTTCCGTAAGAGCGTGCAAAATTGTAGCAGGATACAGAGAATGCTCCACTGAGTAATTCGAGGTAGGAAACCTGGGACAGGAGAAGCCATCTTAAGGAAATATGGAAGTAAACTTGTTTACCGCCTTGTCTAGCATTGCTGTTTTCCAGCTTATTTACAAGTAATATGCGCAGAAGTTTACAAGCAGTGTGCTGTTTATTTACATTCATCTTCTTTATTTCCTGCCAGGAAAGAGGGACGACGAGCCTGATTACCAGGATGTCATGACGTAGATCTGCTCAAAAATCATGCTGTAATAGAGAATCAAAGCTCTTTTGGGCGTTGCGAGTATTCAGTGCTGAAGGATGAAACCTGACGTTGAAGAATTATATCTGTTGTGTTAATTTGGTCATCTCCAAGACCTACAAGCAAATAAGGGGATATCACGTAGACACTGGAAAGACATCAACTACTTTCTATTTTTATTGTCAATTATGAACGAACTATTAAATTTTAAGTTTTCTCCTTATGTGGTGTCGCAAGTCTGTTGTAGCTCCTCCCGTTATTAGGCCGAATCTTTTAAAGCAAATGGGGCGTTGCACTTCATCGATACCGCACTTCACAAAATACTTCCATACTAGGGATGAAGCCATTATGTAATACGACAAAATTCCGACGACGACGAGGAGAAACTACAATATAGACCAGATGGGGAGTGTCTCGCACACCGTATGTACACGCATGCCATCGAAATACCACGTCAAATGCTGACAGTTCCATCATTGCATCAGCAATGCCTTACCAGTTCTTATGCCATGTGTGTTGCTCGTTTTTGTTATTAAAGTAGTATTGACCGCCTTTCCATTTCCTATAATAATGCAACATTTTAAAGCAATGGAAATTTAGGGAATGAAAATTACTATTTTTAAAAAAAGGTTTATTTGAAAACCAAACATTTTTTGTACTGCTATTATGGATAATTAATTGACATTTCTGTTTTTTAACCCGGTTATTAGTAAAAAATAAAAAAAAACATCTGCTGTAACCAAGACCAAACAAATGCCGAAAAATAATAGTTACTCAGAACTAAAACCTACACCATGATGTACCTATTTTGGTGACGGCCAATCTATTTAGTGATTTTTCCAGTAGGAGTCATTTTCTTAAAGGGCGTCAGCTTTCAGTTAGTATTGACGTTTCCAGAATGAGATTTTCGCTCTGCAGCGGAGTGTGCGCTGATATGAAACATCCTGGCAGATTAAAACTGTGTGCCCGACCGAGACTCGAACTCGGGACCTTTGCCTTTCGCGGGCAAGTGCTCTACCAACTGAGCTACCGAAGCACGACTCACGCTTGGTACTCACAGCTTTACTTCTGCCGGTATCTCGTCTCCTACCTTCCAAACTTTACAGAAGCTCTCCTGCGAAACTTGCAGAACTAGCACTCCTGAAAGAAAGGACATTGCGGAGACATGGCTTAGCCACAGCCTGGGGGATGTTTCCAGAATGAGATTTTCACTCTGCAGCGGAGTGTGCGCTGATGTGAAACTTCCTGGCAGATTAAAACTGTGTGCCCGACCGAGACTCGAATTCGGGACCTTTGCCTTTCGCGGGCAAGTGCTCTACCAACTGAGCTACCGAAGCACGACTCACGCCCACTACTCACAGCTTTACTTCTGCCAGTATCTCGTCTCCTACCTTGCAAACTCTCCGCAGTATCCTTTCTTTCACGAGTGCTAGTTCTGCAAGGTTTGCAGGAGAGCTTCTGTAAAGTTTGGAAGGTAGGACACGAGATACTGGCGTAAGTAAAGCTGCGAGTAGCGGGCGTGAGTCGTGCTTCGGTAGCTCAGATGGTAGAGCACTTGCCTGCGAAAGGCGAAGGTCCCGAGTTCGAGTCTCGGTGGGGCACACGGTTTTAATTTGCCAGGAAGTTTCAATTTATTTAGTGTTTTTCACCCTGACATAATGCTTCAGAATCAAATACCCTTTGCAAAATGCTCATCCTGACAATTGACGAGCATCAAAAGAGGTTACCCAGTTACAGTGCATGTCGCTATCCTATGACTTTTGTCCCCTCAGAGTATTTCTTTAGTGTTGCTTGAATTATCAGGCGTAACTCCAGCAGGGTCTTTCTGGTACCTTTACCTTTCCTAAAGCCAAACTGATCGTTACGTAAGATGTTCTCAGTTTTCTGTTTATTACCGAGAGGACTTGATAGACACTCCCAAACACTCATACCTGGAAGATCTCGGCACCATACATGTTGAGCGCTGGGTTTCCGACGCCGATACCGAGCCCCGAGATGAAGCGCACGACGCAGAGCCAGGTGGGAGAGTACTCGACGAACATGAGCGCGACCCAGCTGGCGCTGATGGGCAGCATTGCAATCAGCGTCGTGGTGCGCCGCCCCACGCGGTCCGCCGCCCAGCCGCCCACCCAGGGACCCAGCGCCGCCGCCAGCGACGGCAGAGACCCCACCCACGACGCCTCGGCGGCCGTCAGGTGGGGGAGTTTGGGCACCGCCGGCGACGACCACGCCAGCACGATGCCCGTCGACATCATCCCCAGGCTCACTGCCACAGCGGGGCAAAAGAATCTTAATTACGTGCTTGTGGACGAGAACAAAATGTCTAAGGTCCCACTCAATATAATATGCCACAGACTAAAACTGTGTGCTGGACCGAGACTCGAACTCGGGACCTTTGACCTTCGCGGGCAAGTGCTCTACCATCTAAGCAACCGCCGGCCGAAGTGGCCGAGCGGTTATACACGCTTCAGTCTGGAACCGCGCGACCGCTGCGGTCGCAGGATCGAATCCTGCCTCGGGCATGGATGTGTGTGGTGTCCTTAGGTTAGTTAGGTTTAAGCAGTTCTAGGGGACTGATGACCACAGATGTTAAGTCCGATATTTCAAATGGCTCTGAGCACTATGGGACTACAACTTAGAACTACCTAAACCTAACTAACCTACCACACACATCCATGGCCGAGGCAGGATTCGAACCTGCTAGCACAGCGGTCTCGCGGTTCCAGACTGTAGTGCCTAGAACCGCACGGCCACCCCGGCCGGCTAAGTCCCATAGTACTCAGAACCATTTAAACCATTTGAACTGAGCTACCCAAGCACGACTCACGGGCCGTCCTCATAGCTTCATTTCCTCCAGGAAGAGCTTCTGTGAAGTTTGGAAGGTAGGAGACGAGGTACTGACGGAAGTAAAGCTGTGAGGAGCGGGCGTAAGTCGTGCTTGGGTAACTCGGTTGGTAGAGCACTTGGCCGCGAAAGGCAAAGGTCCCGAGTTCGAGTCTCGGTCCGGCACACAGATTCAATCTGCCAGGGAAGTTTCATAACAGCGCACACTCCGCTACACAATGAAAATATCATTCTGGTAATATACCACAAATCGCTACACAAACAAATAATTTGCATTAATGAAATTTCTGTAATACATGTGTCTAGGTAACATATTTAAGTGATTAACATTGAAAAATCACAGGTTAATGTAAGCGCGAGACAGGCCATTGCAAATATGAAATTCTGGTACATTAAGAATCGGTGTGACCGCCAGGATGTCGAATCCAAGCATGCATTGTGTTGTATAGGTGCCAGCTGTTAGTTTGTGGGATGACTTCCATGACTTTTTCACTTGGTTGGTCAGTACAGGGACGGTTAGTGCTGTTTCTGGATGACAATGGTGTTGCCATCCGAAGATGTCTCGACTGGAGTCAGATCTGATGACCGAGCAGGCTGAGGTAACGTGTTGACATCATTGGGGTACAACAGCGTTATGTGGACAAGTCCTAACCTGTAGGAACACTTCCCCTGGAACGCTGTTCATGAATGGCAGCACAGCAAGTCAAATCACCAGACTGACGTACAGTTTTGCATCAAGGTGCGTGGGATAACCACGATAGTGCCATTGCTGTCATACCAAATCGAATCCCAGACCGCCGGCCGGAGTGGCCGAGCGGTTCTAGGCGCTACAGTCTGGAACTGCGCGATCGCTACGGTTGCAGGTTCGAATCCTGCCTTGGGCATGGATATGTGTGATGTCCTTAGGTTAGTTATGTTTAAGTAGTTCTAAGTTCTAGCGGACAGATGACTTCAGAAGTTAAGTCCCATAGTGCTCAGAGCCATTTGAACCATTTGAATCCCAGACCATAACTCCAGGTACAGGTCCAGTGTGTCTTCCACGCAGACAGACTGATTGCAGGCACTCAACTGGCCTCCTTCTGATCAACACATGGCCATCACTGACACAGAGGCAGAATCAGCTTTTATCAGAAAGCACAAAAATGATTCAAATGGCTCTAAGCACTATGGGACTTAACAACTGAGGTCATCAGTGCCGTAGAACTTTTTTTTTGGTCATCAGTCCACTGACTGGTTTGATGCGGGCCGCCACGAATTCCTTTCCTGTGCTAACCTCTTCATATCAGAGTAGCACTTGCAACCTACGTCCTCAATTATTTGCTTGACGTATTCCAATCTCTGCCTTCCACTACTGTCTTTGCCCTCTACAGCTCCCTCTAGTACCATGGAAGTCATTCCCTCATGTCTTAGCAGATGTCCTATCATCCTGTCCCTTCTCCTTATCAGTGTTTTCCACATATTCCTTTCCTCTCCGATTCTGCGTAGAACCTCCTCATTCCTTACCTCATCAGTCCACCTAATTTTCAACATTCGTCTATAGCACCACATCTCAAATGCTTCGATTCTCTTCTGTTCCGGTTTTCCCACAGTCCATGTTTCACTACCATACAATGCTGTATTCCAGACGTACATCCTCAGAAATTTCATCCTCAAATTAAGGCCGGTATTTGATATTAGTAGCCTTCTCTTGGCCAGAAATGCCTTTTTTGCCATAGCGAGTCTGCTTTTGATGTCCTCCTTGCTCCATCCGTCATTGGTTATTTTACTGCCTAGGTAGCAGAATTCCTTAACTTCATTGACCTCGTGACCATCAATCCTGATGTTAAGTTTCTCGCTGTTCTCATTTCTACTACTTCTCAGTACCCTCGTCTTTCTCCGATTTACTCTCAAACCACACTGTGTACTCATTAGACTGTTCATTCCGTTCAGCAGATCATTTAATTCTTCTTCACTTTCACTCAGGATAGCAATGTCATCAGCGAATCGTATCACTGATATCCTTTCACCTTGTATTTTAATTCCACTCCTAAACCTTTCTTTTATTTCCATCATCGCTTCCTCGATGTACAGATTGAAGAGTATGGGCGAAAGGGTACAGCCTTGTCTTACACCCTTCTTAATACGAGCATTTCGTTGTTCATCGTCCACTCTTATTATTCCCTCTTGGTTGTTGTACATATTGTGTCTCTCCCTACAGCTTACCCCTACTTTTTTCAGAATCTCGAACAGCTTGCACCATTTTATATTGTCGAACGCTTTTTCCAGGTCGACAAATCCTATGAAAGTGGCTTGATTTTTCTTTAGCCTTGCTTCCATTATTAGCCGTAACGTCAGAATAGCCTCTCTTGTCCCTTTACTTTTCGTAAAGCCAAACTGATCGTCACCTAGCGCATTCTCAATTTTCTTTTTCATTCTTCTGTATATTATTCTTGTAAGCAGCTTCGATGCATGAGCTGTTAAGCTGATTGTGCGATAATTGTCGCACTTGTCAGCTCTTGCCGTCTTCGGAATTCTGTGGATGATGCTTTTCCGAAAGTCAGATGGTATATCGCCAGACTCATATATTCTACACACCAACGTGAACAGTCGATTTGTTGCCACTTCCCCCAATGATTTTAGAAATTCTGATGGAATGTTATCTATCCCTTCTGCCTTATTTGACCGTAAGTGCTCGAAACCTCTTTTAAGTTCCGGTTCTAATACTGGATCCCCTACCTCTTCTAAATCGACTCCTGTTTCTTCTTCTATCGCATCAGACAAATCTTCACCCTCATAGAGGCTTTCAATGTATTCTTTCCACCTATCCGCTCTCTCCTCTACGTTTGACAGTGGAATTCCCGTTGCACTCTTAATGTTACCACCGTTGCTTTTAATGTCACCAAAGATTGTTTTGACTTTCCTGTATGCTGAGTCTGTCCTTCCGACAGTCATATCTTTTTCGATGTCTTCAAATTTTTCCTGCAGCCATTTCGTCTTAGCTTCCCTGCACTTCCTATTTATTTCATTCCTCAGCGACTTGTGTTTCTGCATTCCTGATTTTCCCTGAACATGTTTGTATTTCCTCCTTTCATCAATCAACTGAAGTATTTCTTCTGTTACCCATGGTTTCTTCGCAGCTACCTTCTTTGTACCTATGTTTTCCTTCCCAGCTTCTGTGATGGCCCTTTTTAGAGATGTCCATTCCTCTTCAACTGCACTGCCTACTGCGCTATTCCTTATTGCTGTATCTATAGCGTTAGAGAACTTGAAACGTATCTCGTCAACACACCTTATTGTTCCCCAATCTTTTGGTTACAAAATCCTATTTTTCAACATGATCTGCGTACAGTGGGCCGGTCTTACGGTGCCTTACTGGGTGGGAGGGGAGGGGGCATGTATGCCCTCCTTGTACCATTCTAGTGGTCGACGTCGGAGAGAACGTCTTGCTGCATCAATAACCTCCCCATCACCCACTTACTGCTCACTGCGGAATGCATCCTTCAGTGGAGACAGATGGAAGTCGGAAGGTGCGTGATCCGGGTGTAGGGCGGATGAAGAAGAACAATCGAACGAATTTTTCTCTCTTTTCTGGTGCGCAGACCAATGTGAGGCTTGCATTGTCATGGAGAAGTACAAGTCTGTTTGCATTTTTGTGGCGACGAACAAGCTGAAGTTATTTCTTCAATTTCTTGAGATTAGCATAATACACACTGCGGCTTACTTGTATGTGCCACAAGAACAAGATAAGAATAGTAATAAATTAAAATGAAACCAGTATACTGTAAACGATGGATGTCTCTACATCTACATCTACATCTACATTTATACTCCGCAAGCCACCCAACGGTGTGTGGCGGAGGGCACTTTACGTGCCACTGTCATTACCTCCCTTTCCTGTTCCAGTCGCGTATGGTTCGCGGGAAGAACGACTGTCTGAAAGCCTCCGTGCGCGCTCTAATCTCTCTAATTTTACATTCGTGATCTCCTCGGGAGGTAAGTAGGGGGAAGCAATACATTCGATACCTCATCCAGAAACGCACCCTCTCGAAACCTGGCGAGCAAGCTACACCGCGATGCAGAGTGCCTCTCTTGCAGAGTCTGCCACTTGAGTTTATTAAACATCTCCGTAACGCTATCACGGTTACCAAATAACCCTGTGACGAAACGCGCCGCTCTTCTTTGGATCTTCTCTATCTCCTCCGTCAACCCGATCTGGTACGGATCCCACACTGATGAGCAATACTCAAGTATAGGTCGAACGAGTGTTTTGTAAGCCACCTTGTTTGTTGATGGACTACATTTTCTAAGCATTCTCCCAATGAATCTCAACCTGGTACCCGCCTTACCAACAATTAATTTTATATGATCATTCAAATCGTTCCGCACGCATACTCTCAGATATTTTGCAGAAGTAACTGCTACCAGTGTTTGTTCCGCTATCATATAATCATACAATAACGGATCCTTCTTTCTATGTATTCGCAATACATTACATTTGTCTATGTTAAGGGACAGTTGCCACTCCCTGCACCAAGTGCCTATCCGCTGCAGATCTTCCTGCATTTCGCTACAATTTTCTAATGCTGCAACTTCTCTGTATACTACAGCATCATCCGCGAAAAGCCGCATGAAACTTCCGACACTATCTACTAGGTCATTTATATATATTGTGAAAAGCAATGGTCCCATAACACTCCCCTGTGGCACGCCAGAGGTTACTTTAACGTCTGTAGACGTCTCTCCATTGATAACAACATGCTGTGTTCTGTTTGCTAAAAACTCTTCAATCCAGCCACACAGCTGGTCTGATATTCCGTAGGCTCTTACTTTGTTTATCAGGCGACAGTGCGGAACTGTATCGAAACGCCTCCGGAAGTCAAGAAAAATAGCATCTACCTGGGAGCCTGTATCTAATATTTTCTGGGTCTCATGAACAAATAAAGCGAGTTGTGTCTCACACGATTGCTGTTTCCGGAATCCATGTTGATTCCTACATAGTAGATTCTGATAGGCTCGATAACGCGGATCGCTGACTGTGCGCGACCGCAGAGCCGAAGATACTGTGCTGCTTTGTTGGAGTAAGACAGCGCTGGACTCACAGTTGTAGGTGGCTGTCTGTGAGGGAAAGACGATGGAGTAGGCAGTGGTGTGCTGTGTGAAGCCACGAAGAATTCGGCTAATTTAGATATGCCAATATTGTTGAACATGGAACAGAAGTCTTGATGGAAATATGGTAAAATATAAAATAATTATGATTTGTATTTTGGCCAGCGCTGTAGTTTAAATGAGTTGGCTGATAATTTCTAATTGTTGAGTAACCCCAGAATGTAAGTAAACAGTTTTGATAAAAAGGCCAGTTGAATATTTCATTTTTGTAGTGCTTTTACGATTTGTTAACAGAACTATGTGTAATTTGGCTATTTGCGTTTATATTGGATGGGTAGATCACATAACTAATGAGGAGGTATTGAATAGAATTGGAGGGAAGAGAAATTTGTGGCACAACTTGACTAGAAGAAGGGATCGGTTGGTAGGGCATATTCTGAGGCAACAAGAGATCACCAATTTTGTATTGGAAGGCAGCGTGGAGGGTAAAAATTGTAGAGGGAGACCAAGAGATGAATACACTAAGCAGATTCAGAAGGATGTAGGTTGCAGTAGGTACTGGGAGATGATGAAGCTTGCACAGGATAGAGTAGCATGGAAAGTTGCATCAAACCAGTCTCTGGACTGAAGACCACAACAACAACACTGGATTTATGAAATTAGATAATACTTGGTGTTTAAATATCATTCTTTGTGAATCAATTGTGAGTAATGTAGCTTCAGTTGTCAGATGTTTTTGAAAAGACAAACTTAATTTACAATATACTTTTGCTAAAAACCTGGGAGTTAGTAATTCACCGTAATCAGTACCGCCTCGCAGTGCAGGTCATATAACTTTTTAAAGAAGTTTAAGTTTCTTAAATGTTCTCGTTTATGAGCCAAATAATTTCAAGTGCATTTCAAGTATTCTGGCCAGCATTGCCCGCTGCTTAGCCTGCATTTAGCATATTGATATTTTTTTAAGAGAGACCAGAATATATCGCGTTGCTCCGTTGCTGCTTCAGAAGCAAGACAATTTAATTTATTTGCTTTGTGCTCAGGGATCAAATTTATTAGTTGAACAGGGCCTTAGGAGTCACTGCTTAAGAGGCTGAATGTATTTTGCAGTGACTGCATTTCTTTATTGCTGTTGGAAGTTGCATTGCCCAATCGATTCGTTTAAAGTTTTGCTAACAATAACACAGAGTAAGCAAACCACTTGAAGTTACAAGGGTCACTCCACAAGAAGTGCACACTATTTTTGTAAAAATAGAGTTTTCATTCTGCATGTGTGAAAGTTTTACAGTGTGTAGATACATCCTTCCTGCTTCTTTTCAAACTTAGTTCAACCTGTTTCCGTGAGTAGCGCCGTCACAGCATGTCTTCAAGATGGCTCCTACACTTGACGTTCGTCAGAAGCAACGTGCTGTTATAGAATTCCTGTGCTGTGAAAATAAGACAGTGGGAAACATCCACAAGAGGTTGAAAAAGGTGTATGGAGATGCTGCTGTCGATCGCAGTACAGTTAGTCGGTGAGCAAGCAGTTTACGTGATGGAAGCGGGCACGGTAATATTGAGGATTGTCCTCGCCGCGGCAGGCCTCGTACTGCACACACTCCAGACAATGTGCAGAGAGTTAACGAATTGCTGACTGCTGACAGACGCATAACAGTGAACGAATTGTCATGCTACGTTGGTATAGGGTAAGGAAGTGGTTGCAGAATACTGAAAGTGTTGGTGTTAAACAAGGTTTGTGCCAGATGGGTTCCCAGGATATTGACAGTGGCTCACAAAGAAACATGAAAAACGGTATGCAGCGAACTTTTATAACAGTACGAGAATGGTGGAGATGAATTTCTTGGAAGAATTGTGACAGGTGATGAAACATGGCTCTATCATTTTTTACCAGAGACGAAGAGGCTATCAATGGAGTGGCATCTTGCAAATTCACCCAAGGAAAAAAAATTTTCAAAACCACACCTTCTGCTGGAACAGTTATGGCTACGGTGTTTTTCGATTCCGAAGGACTCTTGCTTGTAGACATCATGCCAAGTGGAACCACTTTAAATTCTAATGCATATGTGATGACACTGAAGAAACTTCAAGTTCGTTCGACCACATCGGCAAAAACAGGATGTTTTGCGGTTGCACGACAATGCACGGCCACATGTCAGTCAAAAAACCACGGAAGCGATCACAAAACTCGGATGGACAACACTGAAACACCCGCCCTACAATCCTGACCTGGCTCCATGTGACTATCATCTCTTTGGGAAACTGAAAGACTCCATTCGTGGAACAAGGTTTGAAGATGATGACTCCCTTGTGCACGCTGCCAATCAGTGGCTCCAACAGGTTGGTCCAGAATGTTACCGTGCGGGTATACAGGCGCTGGTTCCAAGATGGCGTAAGGCAGTTGAGAGGGATAGAAATTATGTGGAGAAATGAAAACATTGTTCCTAAAGGATGTATCTACACACTGTAAAACTTTCAAACATGTAGAATAAAAGATGGATTAAAAAAAATAGTGTGCAATTCTTTGGGAGTGACCCTCGTACAACACGCCACACGACGAGTTCTGCATCCATTCCAAAGTTCAGACTTCATTCAACGTAACCGTAAAGTTTATTATCTCATTATATTAAGGAAAGGTACACACGAGTTGATCGTTGCACCATGAGCAGGACGTCAAACAGAATAACCCTTTGAGAGTCCCATAAAACCGTCGCTATGACTCTACCGTTTCAGGGTGAGGCTTCGAATTTTTTCTTCGCAGGAGGCGTGGTGTAGCGTCAGTCCACAGAGCGCCGTTTTATTTCTCCCGTTCGAAGTGATGAAACCATGTTTCATGGCCTGTGACGATGTTCGGCAAAAAATTCTCACGATCAGCCTCGTAACACGCAAGCAATTACTCACGGATCGTTCGTCATTGCTTCTGTTAGGTGAGGAACCCAGTGGGCTCACACCTCTGAGTACTGCTACTGGTGGAGTGGTTACATCAGTGCTACCAACAGAATATATGAGTCTGGTGATATGGCATCTGACTTTCGGAAAAGCATCATCCACACAATTCCGAAGACGGCAAGAGCTGACAAGTGCGACAATTATCGCACAATCAGCTTAACAGCTCATGCATCGAAGCTGCTTACAAGAATAATATACAGAAGAATAGAAAAGAAAATTGAGAATGCGCTAGGTGACGATCAGTTTGGCTTTAGGAAAAGTAAAGGGACGAGAGAGGCAGTTCTAACGTTACGGCTAATAATGGAAGCAAGGCTGAAGAAAAATCAAGACACTTTCATAGGATTTGTCGACCTGGAAAAAGCGTTCGACAATATAAAATGGTGCAAACTGTTCGAGATTCTGAAAAAAGTAGGGGTAACCTACAGGGAGAGACGGGTCATATACAATATGTACAACAACCAAGAGGGAATAATAAGAGTGGACGATCAAGAACGAAGTGCTCGTATTAAGAAGGGAATAAGACAAGGCTGTACCCTTTCGCCCCTACTCTTCAATCTGTACATCGAGGAAGCAATGATGGAAATAAAAGAAAGGTTCAGGAGTGGTATTAAAATACAAGGTGGAAGGTATAAATGATACGATTCGCTGATGACATTGCTATCCTGAGTGAAAGTGAAGAAGAATTAAATGATCTGCTGAAAGGAATGAACAGTCTAATGAGTACACATTATGGTTTGAGAGTAAATAGGAGAAAGACGAAGGTAATAAGAAGTAGTAGAAATGAGAACAGCGAGAAACTTAACATCAGGATTGATGGTCACAAAGTCAATGAAGTTAAGTAATTCTGCTACCTAGGCAGTAAAATAACCAATGACGGACGGAGCAAGGAGGACATCAAAAGCAGACTCGCTATGGCAAAAAAGGCATTTCTGGCCAAGATAAGTCTACTAATATCAAATACCGGCCTTAATTTGAGGAAGAAATTTCTGAGGATGCACGTCTGGAGTACAGCATTGTATGGTAGTGAAACATGGACTGTGGGAAAACCGGAACAGCATTTGAGATGTGGTGCTATAGACTAATGTTGAAAATTAGGTGGACTGATAAGGTAAGGAATGAGGAGGTTCTACGCAGGATCGGAGAGGAAAGGAATATGTGGAAAACACTGATAGGACATCTGCTAAGACATGAAGGAATGACTTCCATGGTACTAGAGGGAGCTGTAGAGGGCAAAAACTGTAGAGGAAGACAGAGATTGGAATACGTCAAGCAAATAATTGAGGACGTAGGTTGCAAGTGCTACTCTGAGGTGAAGAGGTTAGCACAGGAAAAGAATTCGTGGCGGGACGCATCAAACCAGTCAGTAGACTGGTGACCCAAAAAAAAAAAAAAAGGGAAAGTTACACACTTACGAGTTGATCGTTGCACCATGAGCGGGGCGTCAAACAGAATAACCCTTTGAGAGTCCGATAAAACCGTCGCTATGACTCTACCGGTTCAGGAGGCGTGGTGTAGCGTCAGTCCACAGAGCGCCGTTTAATTTCTCCCGTTCGAAATGATGAAACCATGTTTCATGGCCTGTGACGATGTTCGGCAAAAAATTCTCACATCAGCCTCGTAACACGCAAGCAATTACTCACGGATTGTTCGTCATTGCTTCTGTTAGGTGAGGAACCCAGTGGGCTCACACCTCTGAGTACTGCTACTGGTGGAGTGGTTACATCAGTGCTACCAACAGAGACGCCCACTTGCGTAGTGAGGTGTTTGACTGTGATCCGTCAGTCACCTCGAGTGAGAGTGTCCGCACGTTCGAACACTACAAGAGTCAGAGCTGTGTGTGGCCGGCCGGCGCGAGGAGATGGCCCAGGTTTGCGTGACCTTGTTGCGATGATGGCAGACGCCTCGTCCAATGACCTGTAGTGCTTTTGTTCACTGCCAGGCCTCCGCAGATATTCTGCAAACGCTTACGAATATCTGCGATGCTCTGGTTTTCCACCAAAAGAAACCCAATGACAGCTCTCTGCTTGGGACGCACTGTTGCGGCCACATATAGTAATCATTGCTTCACGCAGTGGAGAATGGCAAAACTGAGGCACGCCGCCGACCGAGGCGTTGCGAAGTAGGCAGGCACAGATAGCCTTGTTGACAGCAGCAGTCTACCAACAGACTGATGGAAGGACGCGCACAGACCGAACGCCGAGCAAAGCCTGCAGAGTGCTGAATAAGGGGAAGTGAGGCCAGCACACAAAGTTACGCTGCAATATACTGCAGGAGTAATAAGAAAAAGCTACCACCGAGGGTAAAAAACGTCCTCCTGCCGCATATACACTGCTGGCCGCCGTAAATGCAACACCCTGAAGGAAGCATCCGAATCAAGTGAAATTTACACCATGGGTTTGCAGCGATGAGATATGCAACTGATTAGAATTTCAGCGCAGACGCACATCACGCGCGCCTGTGGCGCCACCTCATAGCGCCATGTAAGGCTTGGCGATTTCGACGAGTGTACGTTCGGCACGTGTGTTTACCTTGTGGTTGTTTCACAAGGCGATCAGTTATGCCTCGTAGACAACAGCGAACATCGTTTGATCAAGTATCCGAGTTCGACAGAGGAAGGATAGTGGCTTACCGAGATTGTGGATTATCATACAGAGAAATCGCTAGTCGTGTTGGACGAAACCAAACAACTGTAATGCGGATATGTGACCGTTGGATGCAGGAGGGTACGACGGACCGACGTGGTCGATCACATTCACCTCGGTGCACCACTGCACGTGCTGATAGGCAAATTGTGCGCATGGCAGTGACGGATCGCTCAGTGACATCCCGAACCATAGCACAGCACACTGCGTCTGTAACGCATCATCCAGTGTCTGTGCGTACCATTCGACGCCGTTTACAGCAGAGTGGTCTGTCTGCAAGACGTCCATTGCTTCGTCTACCATTGACGCAGAACCACAGACGTCTCCGTCGCCAATGGTGTGATGACAGACGGATGTGGACGGCAGAATGGAATGACGTTGTCTTTACTGACGAGGCACACTTCTGTCTGCAGCACCACGATGGTCGGATTCGAGTGTGGAGACACCGTGGAGAGAGGATGCTGGACAGCTGCATTATGCACCGCCACACTGGTCTTGCACCGGGTATTATGGTATGGGGCGGTATTGGATATTACTCTCGCACGCCTCTAGTACGCATTGCCGGTATTTTAAATAGCCGGCGCTACATATCCGAGGTGCTGGAGCCAGTTATCCTTCCTTACCTTCAGGGCTCGGCCACAGCCATATTTCAACAGGATAATGCGCGACCACACGTGGCACGCATTTTCCAAAGGTTCTTCGTCAATAACCAGATTGAAGTGCTTCCCTGGCCGGCTCGCTCTCCGGATCTTTCGCCGATAGAAAACATGTGGTCCATGGTTGCTCAACGAGTCACCCAGATTACATCCCCAGCTGCCACACCAGATGATCTTTGGCAACGTGTGGAAGCTGCTTGGGCTGCTGTACCCCAGGAACACATCCAACGTCTCTTTGACTCAATGCCGAGACGTGTGGCAGCGGTGATCTCCAACAATGGCGGCTACTCTGGCTACTGATTCTGGCAGGAACCACATGTCACAGACGTCTGTAAACGTAATCATTTGATACTTGGTCAACATGTTATCTACAAAATAAATTTTGTTGTGCTACCTCTTGTCTTTCTTGGTGTTGCATTTGCGGTGGCCAGCAGTGTAAATAGTGGAGTACAGGCAGCAACAGACAGAAGCCATTAGGAAGCAGTTCGGATCTGAGGACGGACATGGTCAGTGTCCCAATGTTCAATCTTCGTAGCTGACGATTCCAGCTCGCAGGAGTCATCCGTTCGCCGCCAGATATCAACTTCAGCTCTGGAGGTCGGCCCGAGTTCGGTCGGCACCACGGCTGACTAACTACAGCGAGAACTTCCAGCTGGACCGGCTGCAGCGCGGTCTCGGTCACAGGCGCTGCCAGGGACTGACGCCCGGACTCCACTGCAACCCGGCCCCACGGCGCGTGGTTCGTCCATGACGGGACCTCGCGGACATCGCGACTGACGGCTTCCCAGCCTCCGGTGCAGCAGGTGTCGGCAGCTGGCCCCACGGCGACGTGGCTCCGTGGGCGTGCCCGTACTGGGGCGCCGAGCGGCGGCGAGTTCAACTCAACCACAGGGCATACTGGCTTCAGCGGAGCACTGGTGGCCTGGGGTTCCGAGTGCGATCAGTGGCGCGCGTTACTCGCATTGTCGGAGAATCTACACAGCAGCAGCCAGGCGGAGGTATTCGCAGGGCTGGGCAGCGACGATGAGGGAGAAATTGTAAAGAAAGTTCAATAAATAACTGCAAAACTCCACGCCGTCTCAGTCTTTGGCGCAGCCACTGTGTCTGCTACTGACAAGTGGTGCAGAAGTCGTAACAGCACTTCCATTACAGACGCCATTTTGACGGCTACGTATAGCACTGCCGCCTATCGGAACTTCGTGAAACTGTAGGGGCTGAAGCATGACTGTTTCACGATGTCCCGCCACAAAATCCACACCTTTTCAGGGGAAATTAGCCGAGAAAAAAAAATGTTGTATTACTTCACGAACGCTCCTCGTATCAGTAAGCCCTGTTCTCTAAACATGAACTACTAACTGTAGCGACACACTCTTTGTTCTACGAGGTGCATACAAGTTCTAAGGCCTCCGATTTTTTTTTCTAATTAACTACTCACCCGAAATCGATGAAACTGGCGTTACTTCTCGACGTAATCGCCCTGCAGACGTACACATTTTTCACAACGCTGACGCCATGATTCCATGGCAGTGGCGACGGCTTCTTTAGGAGTCTGTTTTGACCACTGGAAAATCGCTGAGGCAATAGCAGCACAGCTGGTGAATGGTGCGGCCACGGAGAGTGTCTTTCATTGTTGGAAAAAGCCAAAAGTCACTAGGAGCCAGGTCAGGTGAGTAGGGAGCATGAGGAATCACTTTAAAGTTGTTATCACGAAGAAACTGTTGCGTAACGTTAGCTCGATGTGCGGGTGCGTTGTCTTGGTGAAACAGCACACACGCAGCGCTTCCCGGACGTTTTTGTTGCCGTGCAGGAAGGAATTTGTTCTTCAAAACATTTTCGTAGGATGCACCTGTTACCATAGTGCCCTTTGGAACGCAATGGGTAAGGATTACGCCCTCGCTGTCTCTGAACATGGACACCATCATTTTTTCAGCACTGGCGGTTACCCGAAATTTTTTTGGTGGCGGTGAATCTGTGTGCTTCCATTGAGCTGACTGGCGCTTTGTTTCTGGATCGAAAAATGGCATCCACGTCTCATCCATTGTCACAACCGACGAAAAGGAAGTCCCATTCATGCTGTCATTGCGCGTCAACATTGCTTGGCAATATGCCACACGGGTAGCCATGTGGTCGTCCGTCAGCATTCGTGGCACCCACCTGGATGACACTTTTCGCATTTTCAGGTCGTCATGCAGGATTGTGTGCACAGAACCCACAGAAATGCCAACTCTGGAGGCAATCTGTTCAACAGTCATTCGGCGATCCCCCAAAACAATTCTCTCCACTTTCTCGATCGTGTCGTCAGACCGGCTTGTGCGAGCCCGAGGTTGTTTTGGTTTGTTGTCACATGATGTTCTGCCTTCATTAAACTGTCGCACCCACGAACGCACTTTTGACACATCCATAACTCCATCACCACATGTCTCCTTCAACTGTCGATGAATTTCAATTGGTTTCACACCACGCAAATTCAGAAAACGAATGATTGCACGCTGTTCAAGTAAGGAAAACGTCGCCATTTTAAGTATTTAAAGCAGTTCTCATTCTCGCCGCTGGCGGTAAAATTCCATATGCCGTACGGTGCTGCCATCTCTGGGACGTATTGACAATGAACGCAGCCTCATTTTAAAACAATGCACATGTTTCTATTTCTTTCCAGTCTGGAGAAAAAAAAATCGGAGGCAGGCCTTAGAACTTGAATGCACCTCGTAGTAATTACATCTTGCCTTTTGCGCTCCCTATAAAAGAAATACATATTATAGACCATTTACATCGATATTTGTGAATCTGATCCTAAGTAATATCCCTTAAGGACGTTAAGCATGATTGTGGACAGAACGAGAGTGATCGAGAAACAGTGATCGGTCATATTGTCTAGGTGGATCATCAGTATGGCAGAAAAAACGTAGACTGCCGCACAGGATGACAACAAGCGTCTGACGCACCAACGTCACGTCGCCACGGCAGAGTGGTCGACGGTTTACTGACCGTCAGGTAGTCATCGATATGAGTGCCGGGTGTCTGGCATCCATTCCTGCCAGGACTGTACGGAGACAAATGCGGAGCCATAGGCTTCAGCAGCCCCTTGCCGACACCTCGACACAGAATTCAACGGCTGGTCAGAGCCTGCGACCTTTGCCACTGGACCATGGAACGACGAGGTGCAGCAGCATACGCCGCGGTTTCAGTTTATTGAGCTGATGGGCGCCTGAGTGTGGAGTATGTCCCGTGAAATGATGGATCTTGGCGGTCAGCAAGGTAGTGTCCAGATAGGAGGAGGCTAAGTTATGGTGAGAGGTTGGGGGCAGTGGGACAGTTGCACTTGGTGAGAATGCATTTAATTTACGAAAAAGGAGCTCTAAAGGGCGGGCCCAAGTTTCTAGGGTTTAAATGTCTGGAAAAAAATCGCTAACACGACCTGAAAATTTCTATAAAATGACTCAAAAATGATACACAAAGTAAGTGAAGTGAGTTATAAAATCAACTAGAGTAATGATACATTTTATAGGAGGATGGAACTGAAATTACAGAAAGGGGAATCAGTTTAAAATCGGAATGTTTTACCTTAAGAAATCTCTTTGTTGGAAGATGTACGGAAGTTGTAGTATAAACATCGCAGAGTTATTACACTGTGTGAGAGTCAGCATACAGAGGTTTTCGAAAGTTTCGGAACGTCTGTTGTCGGGCAACACAAGCTTTTAGGTCGAAAATCTTTCAATATTTGTTGAAACGGCTGGAACCTGCACTTTGATGTTTTCCTTTAGTTAAAAAAAAAATCTAAAATTGACGTTACGTTTGGTGCAATATCGATATTTTTGTTTCAGTATCAATATCTGGTTCAAGTGAACAACAGTAAGTGGCACGAAAAAATAATAAGCCGATGAATCGTTAATTTATTTTCAACGTTAACGAATACACTCTCGAGCAACATTGTTGCGTTTTTCCTATAAGCATGTGCATTCCGTTTTCTTGTCAAGAGTAAAAGACTGAAATTTTGTGTCATAAACGCACTTTAATCCCCAAAAAAGTGAAGTTCAGTCTCAGCCAGCAAACTAGGCTTGTTCTTCCTCACCTGTTGGTAAAATATATAACAAACATCCTCAACTTCATCGCACTGCTCATTTCATTCACTCATTACTAAGAGTACTAGTCTTATGCAGATGACGATGAATTTCAGTTCTATTTCATAGTGTATGATGGAATAATATACAATTTCGGTGTCAGGTGAAAAAAAGTAACGAAAAGGTACCCTACAAAAATTTGAAGAAGAAATAACTGAAGTACTGAAAGGATTTTGCCACCTACAAGGCTGAAGTATTCAAGATGGCTGGAGCGAGGAGGACATCAGAAGTATATTAGAGAAAAAAATATTTATTGGTTTCATATATTGATAAAGAACTAACGACAAAGTTTCTGAAGTTTCACGTGCATTATACAGATATGAAACGCGAACCCTGGCGAAAATGGAGAAGAAATTACTTGAGGCAATGAAGTGTACGCATAAACTAAGCATTGTAGAGGTGCTACAATATAGCTACTGCACATGGAAGACTCTTACCAGAAAAACAATGAAATTGGACAGGCGCTACAAAGACACGAAGACACGGTGAACTTGACACTGGGAGAAGCAGTTAAAGATAAAGTTTGTAAGACAAGTCAAAGATTAGAAGATGTAACATAAATTATCAAGGGTATTGAGTGTAGCATGTTATGAGATCCCAGACGGTCTAATACCAAAAGGTGCTAAAGGTTTCCGATTAAATAGAAGGCGATAAAATTTCTCAGCGTACGTCATAAACGTAAACAATTCAAAAACGGAAAGAAACCAGTCGGCATGCGCTTCCCAAACACATGGAGTGCACCAACATTGGTTTGCTTGGATTAAGGTCATGCTGTGGCGTCAGAGAAAATTTCCAACCAGGAGAAGAAAAGTGCAGATTAATCAGGGTAAAGAAGTATCGAATGTGGTCCTTGCGTTGTGGGATGCCGCACGGAAGAAAATAATTAATAAAATACAACGAGCAGTCGTTTAGGAGTCAGGGTGCTGACTGACAATAACCAGATTTGTTACCGCTTTAAGCTGTTTAAAAGAATACCTGGTTGCTGAACCCATACGAATACGAATACAAAGGTATTAGAAATACAAACGACCAAACCTTATGTGTACTTACTGCTTGCGACAACAAGTAGCTGTCTCCGTAGGCCCCCACGTAACATGGCGAGATGCAGAAGCTCGTAACGTCGGTGCCAGAAGACAACCGGTGTCTCTTCAGGTCTTTACTGAACAACTAGAGCTCAGCGAATAAAAACGAGAGAAACGGTATCTGCCACATTTCAAAAGCAAAGATAATCAGTTAATTCCCTTCTTGCGCACGACAAGACTATCAATTACAGTCTAATAGGTGGTATCTGCACAACCTGTTCAAGGAGATATTCATTAATTTCTAACTATGATGACAAAAGTACGTAAGAATACTTGATAGCGTGCGATAAGACTTTAAATATGAAGATAATTACTTACCTTAAAGCTGAAATGCCAAAGAACACTAAAGAAAGAGAAAGTAACCTTTGCTCATACATCTATTCGTTAAAAAAAGTCAAAGTGATATTTGTTCACACTCCGTCTTATAGTGACAGTCAACCAAGACTAGATTTATCTGTTATCACAGGATGAGAAGGCAGGGAAGGTATTGATTTTGTATACCGACAAAAGTGATCATTTCCAAGTTAAACAGGCCGCACAAGATGGAAACTGAAAAGGTGTTAAGTGTGGTTTAGTTTAACGTACGAAATAACAGTTCCTATCAACTAACTTACTTTCATCACATCCAATATAAATTTTACTGCAACGCTGAAGCGGAAAGCGGCGACAAAATTTTTTTTGCCAAGTATCCCATACAAGCAAGAACAAGGACGAAATAACAATAAAGCGATTCCTATAAACAATGAAGACATCCTAATTTTCAGTATTATGGTTGATCAGCTAATCTGTACAATGAATCTTAACACCTCCAAATGAGAGATCACGATGACTGGCGATTTAAATACGAAAAAATGTCTATGGAATAACAGAAGACGAAAATTCAGCAGACTGAGCACCACAAGTCATGAACTCTAGTATCCGAGCACAGAACAAACTTTATACCCACTGACTCCAAGTATGCGAACCTGCATCCGAATAGTAAAGGATACCAGTAACATACACGGAAGTAGGTCTGTATTAACGGAAACCCCATCTTGCTTCGCTTGCAAAAAAGGAGATTACTGCTTAACGATCCTGGAGACGGAGCACTAGATCTGACTGGAAAAGGACTGTCCTGGTATCGGCTGTAACCTTTTCAAAGCAGTCTTCTCAGAACACCCCTTGAGTGGTTTAGATCCCCGCAGCAGAGATATTCTTTGTACAGTTCTATAATTACTCGGAAAGGAAGCTCCACATCATTTAAGATTAACAGTGTCTTCGGAAATGTTACATCCGTTTGCTGCAAATGAAATATTTTAAAAGAAATTTGATTCCCATTTACGCCAAGGGTGGAACATACCTCTAACACTTTTCAATTTTTGAATTTATGTTGTGTTGCGGCAGAATGCGCAGAAGCTACACGTAAAACTTATAATGACTTGTTGATTTGACCATAATTATGTCTTGCTAGGTGAGAAGCGCAGACTTAGTACATCGACCAGCAGACTAAAGCCATGATTTTTAGACGACCGGAATCAGTAAGATAGAAGATTGTAACTAAAAATAAACAGATCGCAAAGGCGAATTTATTTAGTTACTTAGAGCAGCCCTCGTCATTTCCAAAACAACTGGCCATTAGAAAATAACAGTAAGATTCATTTGTATTAATGGCACACATTACAGAAGGAAGAAAGAGATAAATGCAAGTTAGTATCCAATGTACCGTCGTGACTAGGTCACCGACGACGGCACAAAAGCAAAGGGTGGACGTGGAGGAGGAAGGAAATCGACTGGTTGCTTTCCAAATTCATTCCGTTATCCACGTTAAGAGGTTTAGGGAAACTACAGTAAAAGCAGAACAGTTAATGATGGGTGGAAGCCTCCATGGCATTCAGCCTCTGCGGAAAAACTTCCATAGAATTAGAAACTACTGCACAACAGATGTACTACAAATCACAGTGCTATATATACATAAATGCTAATAGAAGCACATTTGGCTGTCAGAAAGCAATGCAAAAAGCCTTCAATGACTACCATAGCAGAATATTATCGAAAGATCTCTTGCAAAACCCCAAGAAGTTCTGGTCATATGGAAAGGCAGCACACATAGAGCAGAAGTACTCGTGGGTGACACAGTTAAAACAGAAAATCTGAGCTTAGTTTGGAATCATTGTGTAACATAAACTATCTATAATACTACTGTCCAATATCTTTGACATTAAAACGTATTATGAGCCCAAAAATAGTGAGGTATGTCTAACAGAGAGACAATCATGTGAAACCCAGCTCGCACTTTTCTCAAATGTCACCCTGAAAGCCATCCTGGATCAAGGATGATGCAGTTATTCTCTACTTCCTAGCTTCTGACTCAGTGTGCAGTAATATTACTGTCAACATGTGACGCTAAAGTTACATGTCACTCTCTTTCCAAGCATTAATCGCGACTTTCGGGCTCTGCTGGTTAATCGGATGTGGCATGTTAATTTTAAGGGGTGGCTGGGTGCCCTTCCTGTCGCCACCCTGTATCCCCCGGGAAGGAAATTGTGTACCCCAACTTTCGGCGTCTAGTGTCACCCATGGAATAGTGCGAATGTGGTCAGATGTCTGCGAGCTGTGTAACTGAGGCGGAACGTGGGGACCAGCCCAATATTCACCTAGCGGGATGTGGAAAACCGCCTAAAAACCACATCCAGGCTGGCCGGCACACCGGCCCTCGCCGTTAATCCGCCGGGCACATTCGATCCGGGGCCGGCACGCCTACTCAAGTCCAGGAAGCAGCGCATTAGCGCTCTCTGCTACCCTGGCAGGTACTAAAGTTACTCGTCACTATTCGATAGTAACTCGTTTTGCTGCCTTCTCACTGTTGTTTCAAAGAGTATACTGAAGTCGTGTGCTTGGAATGGCAGTTTTGCGTCTGCCACACGAAGTGTGGTTCCAGAAATGTCACTATGACCTCTTTTGTCGGCAAAATGCGGTTTGAAAATCCCATTCGGTCAATACGGCTTCCTGTGGGGATACGTGAACTTCAGGGAAGTTTGATAGTGAGGCTCTCCGTGGCCTTTGAACGTCAAGCAGGTGCTTGCACCCCCTGTGGTCAGTGAACGCCACAACCACCCCACAGCCCTTAGAGAATAATTTCAGCGTATCAGTTTTGCCTTTTGCGCGTACTTCACAGAACAAGATACTGCAGCACCATCCAATCATCGCGGGAGAGTCAGCTGTGTTCATTCTAAAAATTTACTTCAGCGAATAGCATTGCGTCATTCTGCACAGTCTTCATGGCATGAAAGGCAAACCAATAGTGAATCATTTCTTCAACCCATGCCAGATTTACGTTTAAAAATGTACATATGGCTACACAAAAGGCGGGAAGTTACGCGTACTTCCCCCCGCTATATGGTGAATTCGGTGGAGACCCGTGGTCTAGGCTTAGCGTCTTTGATTCATAATCAAAACGTCTTCGGTTCGATCCCCGTCACTGCCTAAATTTTGATAAATAATCAGCATTGGCGGCCGAAGACTTCCGGCATAAGAAGTCAGCCTCATTCTGCCAACGGCCTTGTCAAAGAGGGCGGAGAGGTTCAGGGCACTCTCTTGTTCTAGGGGTGGGAAATTGCCCCTAAAGGCGGAAGAATCAGCAATGATCAACGACATGAGGATGCAGAAGGCAATGGAAACCACTGCATTAAAGACACGTAACGTGTATCCACAGGACATGTGGCCTGTAATTGAAGAAGTGTCATGATGATCTCTCCATTGGCATTAGATTCCGGAATAGTTACCCATTCGGATCTCCGGGAGGGGACTGCCAAGGGGGGAGGTTACCATGAGAAAAAGATTGAATAATCAACGAAAGGATAACGTTCTACGAGTCGGGGCGTGGAATGTCAGAAGCTTGATCGTGGTAGGGAAACTAGAAAATCTGAAAAGGGAAATGCAAAGGTTCAAATGGCTCTGAGCACTATGGGACTCAACTGCTGTGGTCACCAGTCCCCTAGAACTTAGAACTACTTAAACCTAACTAACCTAAGGACATCACACACATCCATGCCCGAGGCAGGATTCGAGTCTGCGACCGTAGCGGTCGCGCGGTTCCGGACTGCGCGCCTAGAACCGCGAGACCACCGCGACCGGCGGAAATGCAAAGGCTCAATCTAGATATAGTAGGGGTCAGTGAAGCGAAGTGGAAGGAAGACAAGGATTTCTGGTCAGATGAGTATCGGGTAATATCAACAGCAGCAGAAAATGGTATAACAGGTGTAGGATTCGTTATGAATAGGAAGGTAGGGCAAAGGGTGTGTTACTGTGAACAGTTCAGTGACCGGGTTGTTCTAATCAGAATCGACAGCAGACCAACACCGACAACGATAGTTCAGGTACACATGCCGACGTCGCAAGCTGAAGATGAACAAATAGAGAAAGTGTATGAGGTTATTGAAAGGGTAATGCAGTATGTAAAGGGTGACGAAAACCTAATAGTCATGGGCGACTGGAATGCAGTTGTAGGGGAAGGAGTTGAAGAAAAGGTTACAGGAGAATATGGGCTTGGGACGAGGAATGAAAGAGGAGAAAGACTAATTGAGTTCTGTAACAAGTTTCAGCTAGTAATAGCGAATACCCTGTTCAAGAATCACAAGAGGAGGAGGTATACTTGCAAAAGGCCGGGAGATACGGGAAGATTTCAATTAGATTACATCATGGTCAGGCAGAGATTCCGAAATCAGATACTGGATTGTAAGGCGTACCCAGGGGCAGAAATAGACTCAGATAACAATATAGTAGTGATGAAGAGTAGGCTGAAGTTCAAGACATAAGTCAGGAAGAATCAATACGCAAAGAAGTGGGATACGGAAGTACTAAAGAATGACGAGATACGTTTCAAGTTCTCTAACGCTATAGATACAGCAATAAGGAATAGCGCAGTAGGCAGTACAGTAGGTACAAAGAAGGTAGCTGCGAATAAACCATGGGTAACAGAAGAAATACTTCAGTTGATTGATGAAAGGAGAAAGTACAAACATGTTCAGGGAAAATCAGGAATGCAGAAATACAAGTCGCTGAGGAATGAAATAAATAGGAAGTGCAGGGAAGCTAAGACGAAATGGCTGCAGGAAAAATGTGAAGACATCGAAAAAGATATTATTGTCGGAAGGACAGACTCAGCATACAGGAAAGTCAAAACAATCTTTGGTGACATTAAAAGCAACGGTGGTAACATTAAGAGTGCAACGGGAATTCCACTGTTAAATGCAGAGGAGAGAGCAGATAGGTGGAAAGAATACATTGAAAGCCTCTATGAGGGTGAAGATTTGTCTGATGTGATAGAAGAAGAAACAGGAGTCGATTTAGAAGAGATAGGGTATCCAGCATTAGAATCGGAATTTAAAAGAGCTTTGGAGGACTTACGGTCAAATAAGGCAGAAGGGATAGATAACATTCCATCAGAAGTTCTAAAATCATTGGGGGAAGTGGCAACAAAACGACTATTCATGTTGGTGTGTAGAATATATGAGTCTGGCGATATACCATCTGACTTTCGGAAAAGCATCATTCACACAATTCCGAAGACGGCAAGAGCTGACAAGTGCGAGAATTATCGCACAATCAGCTTAACAGCTCATGCATCGAAGCTGCTTACAAGAATAATATACAGAAGAATGGAAAAGAAAATTGAGAATGCGCTAGGTGACGATCAGTTTGGCTTTAGGAAAAGTAAAGGGACGAGAGAGGCAATTCTGACGTTACGGCTAATAATGGAAGCAAGGCTAAAGAAAAATCAAGCCACTTTCATAGGATTTGTCGACCTGGAAAAAGCGTTCGACAATATAAAATGGTGCAAGCTGTTCGAGATTCTGAAAAAAGTAGTGGTAAGCTATAGGGAGAGACGGGTAATATACAATATGTACAACAACCAAGAGGGAATAATAAGAGTGGACGATCAAGAACGAAGTGCTCGTATTAAGAAGGGTGTAAGACAAGGCTGTAGCCTTTCGCCCCTACTCTTCAATCTGTACATCGAGGAAGCAATGATGGAAATAAAAGAAAGGTTCAGGAGTGGAATTAAAATACAAGGTGAAAGGATATCAATGATACGATTCGCTGATGACATTGCTATCCTGAGTGAAAATGAAGAAGAATTAAATGATCTGCTGAACGGAATGAACAGTCTAATGAGTACACAGTCTGGTTTGAGAGTAAATCGGAGAAAGACGAAGGTAATGAGAAGTAGTAGAAATGAGAACAGCGAGAAACTTAACATCAGGATTGACGGTCACGAAGTCAATGAAGTTAAGGAATTCTGCTACCTAGGCAGTAAAATAACCAATGACGGACGGACAAGGAGGACATCAAAAGCAGACTCGCTATGGCAAAAAAGGCATTTCTGGCCAAGAAAAGTCTACTAATATCAAATACCGGCCTTAATCTGAGGAAGAAATTTCTGAGGATGTACGTCTGGAGTACAGCATTGTATATGGACTGTGGGAAAACCGGAACAGAAGAGAATCGAAGCATTTGAGATGTGGTGCTATAGACGAATGTTGAAAATTAGGTGGACTGATAAGGCAAGGAATGAGGAGGTTCTACGCAGAATCGGAGAGGAAAGGAATATGTGGGAAACACTGATAAGGAGAAGGGACAGGATGATAGGACATCTGCTAAGACATGAGAGAATGACTTCCATGGTACTAGAGGGAGCTGTAGAGGGCAAAAACTGTAGAGGAAGACAGAGATTGGAATACGTCAAGCAAATAATTGAGGACGTAGGTTGCAAGTGCTACTCTGAGATGAAGAGGTTAGCACAGGAAAGGAATTCGTGGCGGGCCGCATCGAACCAGTCAGTAGACTGATGACCAAAAAAAAAAAAGGGGTGAACTCTCGAGCAGTTGTCGCCCATCACATTGGCAGCAGCATGGAGTCATCCCCTCCACGCCGAAAATTTTTGAGATGGAGAGCAGTAAGTAAATTTTGACAGCTGGCGCCCGGCTATCACGTGAAGAGACGTTTTTGCTACTGGCGCTAGCCCACGATCTGGAAACGTGATCTTGCGAGGACTGCGACCTAGGAGCAGTCTGTTGCTGTTCCTAAGGGAACGTAGGTTTTCAGCCTGAAGTAGCGTGATCTGTACTGTGTACAGCCCGCTTGCTTATGTGTTATTAATACGCAACTTGTTTTACCCACTTGATTTATTGTTGAGCCGTGATGGCCTCGGCTTATGCGTTGTCTTAAACCCTGCCTGTTACTCTGCGTTTGGTTTCCCTCGGTTATTGCGGTTATACCGTGGTTCTTCCTCTTTCTACGTGTGGCAGCAGTGGTGTGTATCGATATTCGCACCTTGTACTATCTTTGTTCTGGTGTTTATAGTTTCCGGCTAGCCGGTGTGCGGCAGTCGGTCGGTCGGTGTGGATCTACCAGGAAATCTCCGCGCGGCGCAGTGGGCAGGGCCCACTGGCGGTCTTCACGCAGTGTCGGAGTGTGTGGGAGCTGTTCTGACTGCTACGATGTTCGTGGCTCACCGACCCAGGACATCAAAGTTGAGTGGTAATTTAATTACCGAAGCCAGACTGTTCACATTGTGCCGTTGGTGTTCATGGTTGGCTGTTGGGGGTATTCCCGTGAGCAACAGCGAGTGTTCGAGATGGCGAAAGTTTGGCCACCATCCGGTGGAGTTTAACTGCATTTTCGTTATTTGAAGTCCAAGTGGACCAGAGGAATTTTCTGCCTTGTTGCCGTTAGCGTTCCAGTTACCCTCCCTGGCCGCTGACGTAAAATTCAGGCAGTGTCCTTTCCTCGCCATGTTGTTGCTGTCCAACACGTGTGTGTAGTTTTGACAGCTTATGCATAGTATGTTGTAGGCGGCTACTCCTGTTACGTTTTGGCATTGGAGTTCCTTGAGTACTGGCGGGTGGAAAGCAAGTCGTCTTGTCGGTGGGTAAGTTGACTGTCTCTTGTGTGGGTTGGCAGCGGATCGGATATACTTTGGCCGACTGCCTGTCTCCCCTAAGCGACCGTTAGTATTTCAATTGCAGACCGGCCCCCGGAAACGTCTGAGCCATGCTGGCTGTACTGCCTTTTCTTATTGGTGTTTGATTGTGTATTTTAATGGCTCATAGGCTATGGTTTGAATGTGTATGCCTTTAGTTGGGTTTTAAATAATGGCCCTTCAGCCTTCTTAAAATTCAAAGTTCCTTACTTGTCAAGTCTTGCACTGTTTGGGCCTTCAGCGTCATTTAAAATATTTTTTTTATAAAGCTTTGGACCTTCTGACTTTTGAAAATTTATTGTAGTTGTGGTTCCTAATCATGGACCTTCAACTGTCTTAAAATTAAACTTCCATAATTGCTGAGTCTTAGATTGTTTGGGCCTTCAGTTTCATTTAAAAAAAAAATTTATCTGGATAAAATTTAGTGTAGTTGTGTTTTTCAGTCATGGACCTCCAGCCGTCTTTAAATTTAAATTCTTTACTTGTTAAATCTTAGATTCTTTGGGCCTTCAGCATCATTTAAAAAAAATTTATTTAAGGATGAAGCCTTGGGCTTCCTGCCTTATAAAAATTTATTTTAGTTGTGTTTTGAATCATGGGCCTTCAACCGTTCTAAAAGTAAAATTCCTTATTGTTAAGTCTTAGAATGTTTGGGCCTTCAGCCTCCTTCTTTTTTAATTATTTAGGGATAAAGCTTTGGATCTTTTGCCTTTGAAAATGTATTGTAGTTGTGTTTTTAAACCATGGGCCTTCAGCCGTTTTAAAATTAAAATTCCTTACTTGTCAAGTATTAGGTTGTTTGAGCCTTCAGCCTCATTTGAAATAATATTTAATGATAAAACCTTGCACTTTCTGGCTTGTGAAAATTTATTGTAGTTGTGTTTTAAATCTTGGGCCTTCAGCAGATTTAAAAATTAAAGAGGTTGTTCCCCTAAGCCATAAGATTGTGACATATTCACTTGATAGTTACGCACGGAATTTGCGCTGTAATGTTTGGGCAACTGAATAAAATTATATGCTTTCGACCGCAGTTGACAGCCGTTCATTTTTGGCCCCTTTCTACAATTCCAACTACCTGTTCTGTCCTGCGGATTTAACCAGGCGTTTCAGTTGTAAATGGTAATTTTGGACTGTTTAACTCTGAATTCTCGAGCTGTACAAATAAGGATCTTGGAGGTTTATTCTCCATGAAATCTTCCAGATGAATATACAGGGTGTTTAAAAATGACCGGTATATTTGAAACGTCAATAAAAACTAAACGAGCAGCGATAGAAATACACCGTTTGTTGCAATATGCTTGGGACAACAGTACATTTTCAGGCGGACAAACTTTCGAAATTACAGTAGTTACAATTTTCAACAACAGATGGCGCTGCAAGTGATGTGAAAGATATAGAAGACAACGCAGTCTGTGGGTGCGCCATTCTGTACGTCGTCTTTCTGCTGTAAGCGTGTGCTGTTCACAACGTGCAAGTGTGCTGTGGACAACATGGTTTATTCCTTAGAACAGAGGATTTTTCTGGTATTGGAATTCCACCGCCTAGAACACAGTGTTGTTGCAACAAGACGAAGTTTTCAACGGTGGTTTAATGTAACCAAAGGACCGAAAAGCGATACAATAAAGGATCTGTTTGAAAAATTTCAACGGACTGGGAACGTGACGGATGAACGTGCTGGAAAGGTAGGGCGACTGCGTACGGCAACCACAGAGGGCAACGCGCAGCTAGTGCAGCAGGTGATCCAACAGCGGCCTCGGGTTTCCGTTCACCGTGTTGCAGCTGCGGTCCAAATGACGCCAACGTCCACGTATCGTCTCGTGCGCCAGAGTTTACACCTCTATCCATACAAAATTCAAATGCGGCAACCCCTCAGCGCCGCTACCATGGCTGCACGAGAGACATTCGCTAACGATATAGTGCACAGGATTGATGACGGCGATATGCATGTGGGCAGCATTTGGTTTACTGACGAAGCTTATTTTTACCTGGACGGCTTCGTCAATAAACAGAACTGGCGCATATGGGGAACCGAAAAGCCCCATGTTGCAGTCCCATCGTCCCTGCATCCTCGAAAAGTACTGGTCTGGGCCGCCATTTCTTCCAAAGGAATCATTGGCCCATTTTTCAGATCCGAAACGATTACTGCATCACGCTATCTGGACATTCTTCGTGAATTTGTGGCGGTACAAACTGCCTTAGACGACACTGCGAACACCTCGTGGTTTATGCAAGATGGTGCCCGGCCACATCGCACGGCCGACGTCTTTAATTTCCTGAATGAATATTTCGATGATCGTGTGATTGCTTTGGGCTATCCGAAACATACAGGAGGCGGCGTGGATTGGCCTCCCTATTCGCCAGACATGAAGCCCAGTGACTTCTTTCTGTGGGGACACTTGAAAGACCAGGTGTACCGCCAGAATCCAGAAACAATTGAACAGCTGAAGCAGTACATCTCATCTGCATGCGAAGCCATTCCGCCAGACACGTTGTCAAAGGTTTCGGGTAATTTCATTCAGAGACTACGCCATATTATTGCTACGCATGGTGGATATGTGGAAAATATCGTACTATAGAGTTTCCCAGACCGCAGCGCCATCTGTTGTTGAAAATTGTAACCACTGTAATTTCGAAAGTTTGTCTGCCTGAAAATGTACTGTTGTCCCAAGCATATTGCAACAAACGGTATATTTCTATCGCTGCTCGTTTAGTTTTTATTGCCGTTTCAAATATACCGGTCATTTTTGAAACACCCTGTAGGTACCAGCCACCGTGTTAACATCATTCTTGGACAACTAGAGAACTTTGTTGTTAATTTAATGAGACATGCAGATTTGATGTAATTTCTAAGACCTTTTAACTTGTCCCACTTTTCCTGGTTAGGCGACCTATTAAGAAATAAAAATAATCTCTTGTATACGCAACTGTTTAACTTCACTGTGGGTGTGGTCCTTGTGCACAGTGGTCAAGTACGTGGATAATTATTCATTTATTATTTATTGAAAGCAACGAACTTTGCACGCACTCATCTTGAATCAATAGGAATGGGCCTTACTAAAAAAGAGCAGCAGTCAGTTCAATGGCAACACTGATGATCCAGGATTGTAGTTCGGACGGCACAGTGAAATACCTCTTGGAGCACAAAAAGTTGGAGTGACCGTTTTGTCCCATTATAGATTCACACATTCTGGAACTAACAGCTGCAGTATATGACAGTGGGCACAAACTTCTTATTGCGCATTGATGTTTTGAGTTTATCAGCATTTTGTGGGATTTTACTGAGATTTTTGTATTGTGTGTGAATATGTTTTTTGTATTGCGTGTGAATATTTTGTATTTTTATGTGAATGTATTCTCATGTGTAGGTTTATTTGTTCATGTTAAATATTGGGAGTAAGTCTCAATTTCAGCTCTTTCGTGACGGATGAAGCTAGTTGAGTGTGGTCTAGAGTGGCAAGAAACAATACTAGGCGGGAAGATTCAGCAGATTCAGAGGAACTGATGTTGGGATTTTTGAGGGGGAGGCATCAGCAATGGTTGCGTTGCCCGTCGCCCAGGAAACCGTAAGTCAACAGAGCAAAAAAGCAAGATTTGCGAAATGGAGTTGATAGTAGCACCTAGCGCTCTCGACCCATGGAATATGGCGGATATTCCATTGCGGGCAAAGCAGATGCTAGGAAGAGCAGAAGTCGACCAAGAAAATACAGAGTCAGACAGGAAAACGGAAGAGGAAAGAGATAGAAGAACCGAGGAAAACAGGAAACGAGCAGAAACAGAAAAGAAGCGCAGGAGGACAGAAAACGGTTTAGGGAAGAGATGGCAACATTACGAGAGGAATTCAATGGTCATGTTATATTGGCAGACGAAAAATTGTTTGAAGTTCGTAATACAGTTGAAAGCAACGTGACCAGGCTGATCCAGAGTGAAACAAATCTGAAGAAAGTAGTCTGTACTGTGTGCAGATGATTGACGTTTCCACAGTTAGTTTGACCATGTACCAGGGTGAAATCCAGTTTCGCAGGATAGAGCGGATGAGCTAATGTTTGTGGAAAGAGGCCGTAATGAGTTACTGTTAGTTGCACAAATACACAAACTTTTATTTTCCTGAGAACGACTTAATTACACATTGCCTTGAATAAAACAATACGCTTGAAGGCCTAGTTAAGAAAACTTACGATACCTCCTGGGCTGAGGACCCAAAACCACACAAAAACTAGAACGGCTGAAGGCCTGAACACAAGTTATTAAAAATTACTTTAAAGAATACATGCGGCCGAAGGCCTTTAAAAGTGAAAATAAATACTTGGCTGAAAGCCACACGCAAGACACTGAACAACTCAGGACTTATGGCCTGGATAAGAAATTAAAAAAAAATTTTTTTTTAATTATTTTAAACAAATCAGTTTTGAAATCTTCATTTAAGACGGCTGAAGGCCTTATCTCAAAAACAGTTCACATAAAGTCATGGCTGAAGGCCACACTCTCTACTTCAGACTAAAATGAAAATTACGATCTAAAACCAACGGAAGAATGGTGCTCAGAAGTGTTCCAAGAGTCAGCCAGAGGAGGTAGCTCTAATGTAAGGTGAGGTGAGACAGGCAGCCAAAAGTAAGATTAAAAAATCGGATGGCAACCCGACCCAGGGACAGCTGAAGGACCGCTCAACAACCTAATCAATTCCCTTCCGCCCGACCAATGGCATGGCAACAGAAAGTATCAGCCGAGGACGAGGATACCAGCACCATTACATCTTCAAAATTGGCATCTAAAAACAGCCAAGGCACAATAACCACTCTAAGAAAAAAAGAATGAACAAATAACTAATTGAAACTTCCTGGCAGATTAAAACTATGTGCCCGACCGAGACATCTTTTACAATTTCACCAGTTAATTCTTGTCTGTCGGGTGTGATAGCTATACTTCTTTTTTTTTCCGCGGGCAAGTGCTCTACAGTCTTTTTTTTTTTTTTTTTTTTTCGGTGTTACAGTAACAAACATAAACTGCTTCTAGCATTTTTTTAAATATATAAGACGATAACTTTATAAAATAAAATTTTCTGGGAAACGTAAATAAGTGGACTTCCTTCTTTTTTTACATAATAGTGAAAAAATAAAATAAAATATCCTTCTTCTGTCAGTACAAAACAATAACGTTCTACGTTCCTCTTTTAGGCGCGTACCTCACTAATCCCGTCATACCTCTCGTTGGTGTCGGGTACGTCTTCACGTGTGTTTGTGGATCCTCTCCACTGTCCTGGTCCTTTCGTGTTCTGATACTTATAGACAATAATTACATTCTCCTACCCGGGACACCCCAGCTGGGTGGGGGATCAAGCAAGGCACTCCCTAAAAAATTTGCGTAATATGTCCGATATCTCGGATGTCTCATAAGCTGTGAGTGATGTTCCTGTAGTACGGCCCAAAAGTCAAGCACATTCGTACTGCCGTCTCGGAAAAGATAACGCACAGTCAAACCTCGAATCCAAGTCACTGCGTTTGTCTTCGTTCGGGGATAATATGTCCTATCTGGGAGAAGTAGTGTGCGTGGTTCTATTGTTTGCGGCCCCTCCCGAAGGAGGAAGGCGATCATTTTTTTGACCAAACACCATACGTCCGCTGAAGGACCGCATATCAGGCGATGCTCCTCAGTGTCTATAACATTGCACTGCGGACACAGTGGCTCGTCCGCCATATGAATTCTATGCAACCTGGAACGAGTCACGTACTTCCCATTTACCACCTGATACCACAGTGTGCGCGTTCCCATATCAAGGTGTGGGTGGTGCACTGTACGCCATACCACTGACCACGTAACTGTTGGTTGGCGGCGCTCTACGGCGTTATTCGGCCGTCGTCGAGTCAAGATGTGATATACACTCCAGGAAACGGAAAAAAGAACACATTGACACCGGTGTGTCAGACCCACCATACTTGCTCCGGACACTGCGAGAGGGCTGTACAAGCAATGATCACACGCACGGCACAGCGGACACACCAGGAACCGCGGTGTTGGCCGTCGAATGGCGCTAGCTGCGCAGCATTTGTGCACCGCCGCCGTCAGTGTCAGCCAGTTTGCCGTGGCATACGGAGCTCCATCGCAGTCTTTAACACTGGTAGCATGCCGCGACAGCGTGGACGTGAACCGTATGTGCAGTTGACGGACTTTGAGCGAGGGCGTATAGTGGGCATGCGGGAGGCCGGGTGGACGTACCGCCTAATTGCTCAACACGTGGGGCGTGAGGTCTCCACAGTACAACGATGTTGTCGCCAGTGGTCGGCGGAAGGTGCACGTGCCCGTCGACCTGGGACCGGGCCGCAGCGACGCACGGATGCACGCCAAGACCGTAGGATCCTACGCAGTGCCGTAGGGGACCGCACCGCCACTTCCCAGCAAATTAGGGACACTGTTGCTCCTGGGGTATCGGCGAGGACCATTCGCAACCGTCTCCATGAAGCTGGGCTACGGTCCCGCACACCGTTAGGCCGTCTTCCGCTCACGCCCCAACATCGTGCAGCCCGCCTCCAGTGGTGTCGCGACAGGCGTGAATGGAGGGACGAATGGAGACGTGTCGTCTTCAGCGATGAGAGTCGCTACTGCCTTGGTGCCAATGATGGTTGTATGCGTGTTTGGCGCCGTGCAGGTGAGCGCCACAATCAGGACTGCATACGACCGAGGCACACAGGGCCAACACCCGGCATCATGGTGTGGGGAGCGATCTCCTACACTGGCCGTACACCACTGGTGATCGTCGAGGGGACACTGAATAGTGCACGGTACATCCAAACAGTCATCGAACCCATCGTTCTACCATTCCTAGACCGGCAAGGGAACTTGCTGTTCCAACAGGACAATGCACGTCCGCATGTATCCCGTGCCATCCAACGTGCTCTAGAAGGTGTAAGTCAACTACCCTGGCCAGCAAGACCTCCGGATCTGTCCCCCATTGAGCATGTTTGGGACTGGATGAAGCGTCGTCTCACGCGGTCTGCACGTCCAGCACGAACGCTGGTCCAACTGAGACGCCAGGTGGAAATGGCATGGCAAGCCGTTCCACAGGACTACATCCAGCATCTCTACGATCGTCTCCATGGGAGAATAGCAGCCTGCATTGCTGCGAAAGGTGGAGATACACTGTACTAGTGCCGACATTGTGCATGCTCTGTTGCCTGTGTCTATGTGCCTGTGGTTCTGTCAGTGTGATCATGTGATGTATCTGACACCAGGAATGTGTCAATAAAGTTTCCCCTTCCTGGGACAATGAATTCACGGTGTTCTTATTTCAATTTCCAGGAGTGTATATCACGTGCCGTCGCCGTCCTGGTAGTCGGTAGTTCCATATGTACATAACTGTGTTCCACAAAGAAAGTTCGCATATGGGCAAGCGATGGTGAGATGTGAGCCACCGCTACCGGAGCCGAAAGCGAAGTTGGAGCGAGTTCGTCTGTCAAGCTGCCCGTCAGACTTGTCTGGTGTCGTGTCCACATCTTTATCATTGTGGTTACATAAATATCCACTGCTCGGTCGCGTACGTGGACGAGTCCAAGACCTCCACGACTACGAGGAAGGGTGAGGGTTTCGTATCCTACCTTAAAAAGCAGACCTGTGCTCACAAAATATCCTAGTGCCGCCAGGATTCGGCGGGCCAACACCACCGGCATAGGAAGAACTTGTGCCAGGTGGGGGATGCGAGAGGTTAGATAAGTGTTGGCAAAGGTGACCCGTTGTATCATATCCAGTGCCCTTAACCTGTGACTTCGGACACTCGCACGAATTGTTTGCAGAAGATGTCTGTAACTCAGTGCCGCCGTGCGTCGAACGTCTGTAGTGAAGATAATTCCTAGGCATTTCATCTTCTTGATCGGCTGTAATGGTGCTACACTTCCTGTCGGGAGTCCTCTCCCGATGTTCATCGCTCCCGACTTTGCCATGTTCAGGCGACTTCCCGTAGCCATACAATACAAATTAATCCAATGCAAGGCCACTCTTGCCTCGTCGCCGGACCTTGCTAAAAACACTAGGTCATCTGCGTATGTTCGGCATATAAACGTGTTGTGCCTTATCGTCATTCCTTGGAGTCGATTCCGGAGCCCGCAAAGCAGCGGCTCGACAGCGACGGCATACAATATCGTTGACAGCGGGCACCCTTGTCTGACCGATCGTGAGATGGTGATGGGCCCCACCAAGCGTCCATTGATGAGCACTTTGGATGCGGCTCCGTGGAGTAGTCTCATGACGACGGTGACAAAACTTTCCGGAAACTTCATTTTCGTCATCACGGCCGTGAGATAAGCATGACTCAGCCTGTCAAATGCGCGATCGAAGTCTATCGATACCAATACACCCCGGAGACGACATGTTGAAGCCAGTGCGATAACATCGCGGTAGTCGCTGAGTGCCGTTTGTAAATTGCTAGCTCCTCCTAGCTGGGTTTGGTCGAGTGAAATCACTTGGTGTATCACGCGTTTAAAGCGTGCTGCAAGTATCCTGGCGTAGATCTTGTAGTCGCAATTAAGAAGGGTCAGTGGCCGGTAGGCCTGTATCCCTGTGCCGCCAGATGGTTTGTGGATGGGGATGATCATTCCTTCCACGAAGGAGGGTGGAAGAGTCACGTTGGGAGACATCAATTCGCAGTACATGGCAGTCCATCGTGTAATCATGAGATCTTTAAATGTACGATAAAACTCTAACGGAAACCCGTCGGGCCCCGGCGATTTGTGCGACGCTCCCTTATCAATCGCTTCCATTAGGTCGTCAACTGAGATTTCACCTGTTAACTCCAGGTTGGCCGACTCGTCGAGACACGCGGAGAGCGTTCGTCGGACCTCATGAAAGGATACCTGATCGTGTTCCGCTTCTTGATAGAGATGACCGTAGTGTTCCACGAAAGCGTTGGCAATGTCTTTTTGCGTTGTCATGCGGCGACCATCGGGCAGTACGACCGTCTGTATTAAGGTTCTGCGGCTACGTTGTTTTTCTCTGATAACGTGATACATCGACGGGGATTCTCCACGGACGCGTTCAAAGGCCCTTGCACGGATTGCGACACCCTCCAGTCGGCGACGGGTTATGGAAATTATTTGGGCCTGTGCTCGTTTTATACCGGCACGACGCTCCTGTGAAGGTGCTTGTACAGAAAGTTCGCGCAGCATCGTGAAATAAAATTCCGTCGTGTATCGCCTCCACATCATCTGCTCTCTTCCGTATGCATTTAACGCTCGGCGCAATGCAGGCTTAACGCATTCCAGCCGCCACTGCAACGTCGTCGGATATGTCGGGAGGCGTCGTTCACACACGTGCCAAGTGTCTTCGACTAAGCGTCTGCACTCAGGTTCCCTGAGGTGCGCTGTATTCAGTTTCCAAACACTGCGACTCCTCCACACTTGTTGACGACTCAGGGAGACCGTGCATATATATGCTAAGTGATCTGAAAAGGCGACAGGCCACAATTCCGCATCGAGGATCGCAGGTTCGAGACGACGTGTTACGTAAATGCGATCGAGACGACTTGCAGAGTGACTCGTGACGTAGGTGTATCCACGTCTGTCGCCATGTATCTTCTCCCATGTATCAATGAGATTCATGTCCTGTATGAGTTGCCGCAGCTCCGGGCACGAAGTATAACGTGGGTATTGATCTTTTGGTGCGAGCACGCAGTTGAAGTCGCCTCCAAATAAGACATGTTCATACCGACCTAAGAATAGTGTTGCAATCTCCTCTGCGTAAAATCGGGATCGGTCGCGCCGTCTGTCTGACCCCGACGGTGCGTAAATGATAACTACCGGTACTCCCAGCACTGTGAGCGCCAGTCCTCGCGCTGACGGCAGGTACACCACGTCCTCGGCTACTATGTCGCTATGTAGAAGTATCGCTGTTCCGCTGACGCCGTCGGTAGCAGGTGTAATGTACGTATCGTACTCATAGAGGTCGGGGAAGCTCTCAACACATACTTCCTGCAGCAGAACGATGTCGACGTCTGACGCATGCAACATGTCTCGTAATAATTGCAATTTGACAGGCGTTCTGATCGTATTAATATTAATAGAGGCTGTTCGATATGCCTGCCGCTGTTCCTCAGTGCGTAAAGCGCACATGAACGCTTATGTTAATTTGTGTGCTGCTGCCCGGTGACATGCTGTCCGTGCGTCAGTCTGCATCTTCTGCGCGGTTAACATCCGGTGGACGCAGCACTCGCCATGGCGGGTGCGTCGTCGGTGTGGGGGTCAGTATCGGACTCGTCGGCCCAGTTCCTGTGCTGGTGGTCCAGCTCCCGTCGTGTCTCTCCTGCCGGGCTGACCGAAGGCGGTGGCGTCGCTGCGTTGGGTGGAGGGACTCCTTCCGTCGGCTTTCCGTCCGGTGTGTCTGTATTCAACCCCTGTGTAGCATGATTCGCGTCGTACTGCTGTGTGGGAGGTAGAACCTCCCGTTGCGCATCCGGATGCACTGTATCGACGTTATACCCAAGTCCGACTGACCTGGACTGCAGTAAGCAGGTATCCGACGGCGCTAGCCGTCGTTTCTTGTGGCGCTTCGGCGATCGTTGTTTGCGCGTGTGCGCCTCCGTATCCGAGTGCGGAAGTGACTCCCGGTGCTCAGGGACGAAACCAGCTGTCGGCACAACAGCAGGATCAATTTCCATTTCTCCTACCGATCCTTTCCGCTCGGTGAAGTGCGTCGTCGGCGCCGGAGCGGCCGAGGTGTGCGTCGTTTCGTCACTGGAGGCGGTCTCTGCCGCAGTCGGGTGCCGTAAACTGTCAGGATTCTGTAGCTGGTCATTCTTCGGGATGGGATCCGTTCGAAACGCGTCCGCATACGTTAGTGGCAGCGGCGTCAACGTGGACGGAGGTACGGGTTCACCGTTTGGAACTTGCACTATCCTCCGCTGCATACATTCGAAACGGACGTGGCCCTCTTTCCCGCAGCCTGAGCATGTTTTGGGTTGTCCATCGTATATGACTATAGTTCTGCATCCGCCGATGAACAAGTACGAGGGTACATGTTGTGTCAGTTCTATTCTGATTTGACGCACCCCATTGCGAACGGGGTAAGTCGTGAAGTTGGACCATTTTTCCTCAACGTGGCTAAGCACTCTTCCATATGGGCGTAAGGCATCAACGACCAAGTCAGACGGAACCTCGAAGGGAAGTTCGAAAATACGTATGTTTCGTAAGCCCAGTCCTGCATGATCAATAGTGACTTCTCCAACATGTCCATCAGAGTGACGAAATTTGAGTCCATGTTTAGTATCTCGGATGATTCTGTCACATACTGCATCGTTAATCAGCTTGACGTAAACGACACTGCTCACTATGGAGAGGTGGATTCCGATAAGTTCGTTGTAGTCGAGTTTAACTTCGTCTCGTAGAAACCTTTCTATTTCGTAGGCTTTCGGTCGCGCATATTCATTCGGAAAACTAATCTTGAGAGTCGACTTTCGGTATGCATGTGCCATTCTATATCGAGTCGCCTAAACGCACGAGTACGCCGAAGAGGTAAACAACTGCGCGAGCGCGAACTTCTCCGGCAGGGACGTAAACAGACGTCCGTGCCGTAGCACCGCCGAAGGCAGACTGGTTGGTTGTTTTGGGGAAGGAGACCAGACAGCGTGGTCATCGGTCTCATCGGATTAGGGAAGGATGGGGAAGGAAGTCGGCCGTGCCCTTTCAGAGGAACCATCCCGGCATTTGCCTGGAGTGATTGAGGGAAATCACGGAAAACCTAAATCAGGATGGCCGGACGCGGGATTGAACAGTCGTCCTCCGGAATGCGAGTCCAGTGTCTAACCACTGCGCCACCTCGCTCGGTGGACTCGGGACCTTTGCGTTTCGCGGGCAAGTGCTCTACCATCTGAGCTATCGAAGCACGACTCACGCTCGGTCTCACAGCTTTACTTCTGCCAGTATCTCGTCTCCTACCTTCCAAACTTTACAGAAGCTCTACTGCAGAGTGAAAATCTCATTCTGGAAACATCCCCCAGGCTGTGGCTAAGCCATGTCTCCGCAATATCCTTTCTTTCAGGAGTGCTAGTTCTGCAAGGTTCGCAGGAGAGCTTCTCGTAAGTTTCGAAGGTAGGAGGCGAGATACTGGCAGAAGTAAAGCTGTGAGTACCGGGCGTGAGTCGTGCTTCGGTAGCTCAGATGGTAGAGCACTTGCCCGCGAAAGGCAAAGGTCCCGAGTTCGAGTCGCGGTCGGGCACATAGTTTTAATCTGCCAGGAAGTTTCATATCAGCGCACACTCCGCTGCAGAGTGAAAATCTCATTCTGGAAATAACTAACTGACTGTCGAACTACATGCCTTGCCGGACAGCATCAGCATGGCGAGGAAAAACACACTGCCGGAAAACTACGCTAACGACCAGGGCAGGTAACTGAGGCGTTAACGGCCACAAGGCAGAAAATACCGCTGGTGCACTTCATTGATGAGTAATAACTAACTTAACAGCTGCAGACCATACAGGAAGACGGCTGCAAAATTTCGCCGACTCCAACACACCATACGTTGCTGCTAGCTGGAACGGCTCAGGAAGCAACAACCTGCAATGAACGAAGAGAAGTCACAGCAGTTGAGTTTCATAACAGGTTAACTGATCACTCAACTTCAGTGTCCAGGTTCGGTGGGCAACGAACTTTGTAGCTCTCGTAGCTAGTGCCTCACATATCCGACCGCATGTGTACGCCACCAGCTGCCCTAGCCTGACACCGTGATTTCCCTAAATCGTTTCAGGCAAATGCCGGGATGGTTCCTTTGAAAGGGCACGGCCGATTTCCTTCCCAATCCTTCCCTAACCCGAGCTTGCGCTCCGTCTCTAATGACCTCGTTGTCGACGGGACGTTAAACACTAACCACCACCACCTGGCCTGACACCACGCCGTGGAGACTTCCTCGCTGCTCTGTCCCAACCGACCGACTGTGTCCAACACGCAGAGAGCGTTACAATAACTGGTCAGTCAAAACCACAAGCTACACACGGTTCCGTGGGAACACTTGCACAAACAACTCCAATGATACTAAAACCAGTCACTGAGGAACAACAAAGACGAATCACAAGTCGACACACACACACACACACAGAGAGAGAGAGAGAGAGCGAACCCAGATGCGGTCAGCGACCAAACACACGTCGTCCAACAAGATGACCGACCGAACAGCCAACCAGGGTCGTCCCCACTCAAGTCACGTGTGTCGGCAACGATAGGGCGAGTCATGGCTGTCCGGACCCCACTGCTGCTCTGTCCTGCTGGCCGCTGTGGCCGAGCGCTTCTAGGCACTTCAGTCCGGAACCGCGCTGCTGCTACGGTCGCAGGTTCGAATCCTGCCTCAGGCATGGATGTGTGTGATGTCCTTAAGTTAGTTAGGTTTAAGTAGTTCTCACTCTAAGGGCCTGATGACTTCAGCTGTTAAGTCCCATAGTGATTAGAGCCAGTTTTTTTTGCTCTGTCCCCACTCAACTCCCGACACGCGACGACCCGGAAATACTAGTGGTCGCTCCGTAGATAATATGACAGTGCTCTTACCGATAAGCGTTGCTGCTGTCACTCACAGGCAAGCAAGGCAGCAACTTCCAAGGGAACCTCCCCATCGCACCCCCCTCAGATTTAGTTATAAGTTGCCACAGTGGTTAGACCTTGAAAAACTGAACACAGATCAATCGAGAAAATAGGAAGAAGTTGTGTGGAACTATGAAAAAAATAAGCAAAATATACAAACTGATTAGTCCATGCGCAACATAAGCAACATCAAGGTCAGGAAGAACCCAGGAGCGCCGTGGTCCCGTGGTTAGCGTGAGCAGCTGCGAAACTAGAGGTTCTTGGTTCAAGTCTTCCTTCGAGCGAAAAGTTTAATTTTTTATTTTCAGACAATTATCAAAGTTCAGGCACTAGCACATAATCAACTTCGCTCTCCAGAATTCGAGGACATGTTCAGATTTGCTTGGACATATGCAGGATTTGACGATCTACACTCGGAAAAATTTGAAAACGTTAAAAACATATGTTTTGACAGAGCACAGGGAAAAGTGTGCGACTGTGAGACTTTTGGATTCATTTGTTGCAGTTTATGCGATAATGGAATGTAGTCAAATTAAATCGGGTGATGCTGAGGGAATTAGATTAGGAAATGAGACACTTAAAGTAGTAAAGGAGTTTTGCTATTTAGGGAGTAAAATAACTGATGATGGTCGAAATAGACAGGATATAAAATGTAGACTGGCAATGCAAGGAAAACGTTTCTGAAGAAGAGAAATTTATTAACATCGAGTAGAGATTTAAATGTCAGGAAGACGTTTCTGAAAGTATTTGTATGGCGTGTAGCCATGTATGGAAGTGAAACATGGACGATAAATAGTTTGGACAAGAAGAGAATAGAAGCTTTCGAAATGTGGTGCTACAGAAGATTGCTGAAGATTAGATGGGTACATCACATAACTAATGAGGAGGTATTGAATAGAATTGGGGAGAAGAGGAGTTTTTGGCACAACTTGATGAGAAGAAGGGATCGGTTGGTAGGACATGTTTTGAGGCATCAAGGGATCACAAATTTAGCATTGGAGAGCAGCGTGGGGGGTAAAAATCGTAGAGGGAGACCAAGAGATGAATACACTAAGCAGATTCAGCAGGATGTAGGTTGCAGTAACTACTGGGAGATGAAGAAGCTTGCACAGAATAGAGTAGCATGGAGAGCTGCATCAAACCAGTCTCAGGACCGAAGACCACAACAACAACAACATGTGACAAACTCTTATGTTTTCATCACTTTTTTGGGAGTAATTACCACATCCACAAGAAAACCTAAATCTGGCAACGTAGAAGAATGTTTTTACCCATTCGCCAAGTGTACAAGTTAGGTGGGTCGACAACATATTCCTGTCATGTGACGCACATGCGGTCACCAGTGTCATACAGAATATATCAGACGTGTTTTTCTGTGGAGGAATCGGTTGACCTGTGACCTTGCGATCAAATGTTTTCCGTTCCCATTGGAGAGGCACGTCCTTTCGTCTACGAATCGCACGGTTTTGCGGTGCGGTCGCAAAACACAGACACTAAACTTATTACAGTGAACAGAGACGTCAATGAACGAATGGACAGGTCATAACTTTGCGAAAATGAAGAGCAATTTTTCGTTCGTGGGGAGATTTGAACCAAAGACCTCTCGTTCCGCAGCTGCTCACGCTAACCACGAGACCACGGCGCTCCTGAGTTCGTACTGTCCTTGATGTTGCTTGTCTTCGCGTGGACTACTCAGTTTGTATATTTTGCTTATTTTTTCATAGTTTCACACAACTTCATCCTGTTCTCTCGATTGATCTGTGTTCAGTTTTTCAAGGCCTATCCACTGTGCCAACTTAAAACTAAATCTGAAGGGGGTGCGATGGGGAGGTTCCCTTGTTAGTAATGCCAGTAAATCGAATAAGAAAGGAGGTGGCAGTATCATAAACACAAGATGACAAGCAATAAACGCATGAACAAGAGCCGCGCACGGCTCAGGGGGGATTCAAAGAGTAACAGCAAACTATCTTTTGCGAAGCATTTGTTTCACTTACAGACACAAACAAGATGTCTTTTTTCAACATAACTACTGTCCTTCTCGATATACTTGCACCAACTTTTCTATTCCATCCGAATAAACGATTTTCGGTTGTGCCCGCGACCAACAGCGCACCACTTCTTTAACCCCATCATCACTTTCAAATCGTCGTTCTTCAGGAGTCCAACAACATAGCAGTCCGAAGGAGAGGGATCAGGACTGTACTGGAGAAGCAATACGACCTGAAATCTCAGTTTCTGAATTACGGAAAGAGCTGCAGCGGCGTGCGGAGACGCGAGCTGTCGTGAAGAGTAAGAACGCTGTAACGCTGGAAATGGATATCCTCCTATTTCCATCTATTGTACTATAATTTTTTTTCTTGTTTTGTTACCTCAAGATATGACATTTCTGTGTCTTTAATATATTGTAATTGTTTTACTATTTGTATATATATATACATTTATGCATGTCGATGTATAACTGGTTTGTTTTGTAAATATTATTTGTGTTTTACGCTGGGTCTTGCCTAGGGAAAACTATGCTATCGAACGAATACATCGATAGGTCGTGTGAAGAACGAAAATGTTTAGGATCTTTGGTAGTGTTAACTCTGTCGCGTGGAGCGCGGGCAGAGGGAGTCTGGCTGGGGTAGTGCAGTGGAGCAGGTGTGTTGTGTGACGCTGCCGCGAGTTGCAGCGCTTTCGGGGTTTGGCAGCATGTGACTGCGCTCGACTTGCCATGATAGTTTCTGACACGGTGTCGCGGACGGGAAGCATTAGCTGGCGCACATCAAGAGCCCGTTTCGCCTGGTGACCGTGTCGAGAAGAAGGCGCACCAACATCCAGCTTCTGCAACAGCGACGGCCGACAATGAGTGACTGTCGCCACCTCCTCGATCGACGGCTTCAAACTTTCAATCAACCAACAAGAAAGACTGGAAGCACGTAAAGTTTTAGAACTGTATGGCAGTCTTCAGCTTTTAAAACTGTTCAAATCACAAAATTACAGCAACGTAGAATGAACCTTCGTTGCTCATTGTCCGAATTGCATTACCAAGCAGGGTCCCTTCCTTTTCCGGAATGAACCCGAGTGTCGTTGAAATTCAAACGCCAGCATCATTCGATTTCACTGCTTTAATTTCAAAGTTCAGTTAAGGTATTCATATCTGGCTACAATATTTAGATTAAACAAGCACAAATTAAGAGTGCGAGTTTTGTTAGCATATTTTAGCTTACCTGTGACTGCAGCTCAGCTTGGTACGTACTAAATTTTACTATTGTTAATTGTTCAGAATCATTTAATTCAAGTTCAAAGTTAAATCTCTTATTTCTAAATTGCGTAGATTCAAGTAGCTTTTGAAATGATTGTTGAGGTAGCCCAAGACTAACCGTATTTTACTGAATTTCGATGTGCTTCAGAAAGAAAGCTCACTATTAACTTCAATCACTAAATTAACTTTCGATTTTCCGGTTTTATTAATTCTTTTACTAAATTAAGTCAGTGTGTAGCGAAATTTATCACTTCTGGCAAACTTTCAGTTTTCACACTACACGTGTCAACCTTCAGTTGCCACGCTTCTTGTGCTAATTATATGTGTAATAACCTTTCTTTTTCAGTTACTATAGATTAGATTAGATTAGATTAATACTAGTTCCATGGATCATGAATACGATATTTCGTAATGATGTGGAACGAGTCAAATTTTCCAATACATGACATAATTAAGTTACTTTAACAACTTTTTTATTTTTTTGTGTTTTTTATTTTTTTATTTTTTTAAATATTTTTTCTTAATTTATATCTAAAAATTCCTCTATGGAGTAGAAGGAGTTGTCATTCAGAAATTCTTTTAATTTCTTCTTAAATACTTGTTGGTTATCTGTCAGACTTTTGATACTATTTGGTAAGTGACCAAAGACTTTAGTGCCAGTATAATTCACCCCTTTCTGTGCCAAAGTTAGATTTAGTCTTGAATAGTGAAGATCATCCTTTCTCCTAGTATTGTATTTATGCACACTGCTATTACTTTTGAATTGGGTTTGGTTGTTAATAATAAATTTCATAAGAGAGTATATATACTGAGAAGCTACTGTGAATATCCCTAGATCCTTAAATAAATGTCTGCAGGATGATCTTGGGTGGACTCCAGCTATTATTCTGATTACACGCTTTTGTGCAATAAATACATTATTCCTCAGTGATGAATTACCCCAAAATATGATGCCATATGAAAGCAATGAGTGAAAATAGGCGTAGTAAGCTAATTTACTAAGATGTTTATCACCAAAATTTGCAATGATCCTTATTGCATAAGTAGCTGAACTCAAACGTTTCAGCAGATCATCAATATGTTTCTTCCAATTTAATCTCTCATCTATGGACACACCTAAAAATTTAGAATATTCTACCTTAGCTATATGCTTCTGATTAAGGTCTATATTTATTAATGGCGTCATACCATTCACTGTACGGAACTGTATGTACTGTGTCTTATCAAAATTCAGTGAGAGTCCGCTTACAAGGAACCACTTAGTAATTTTCTGAAAGACAGTATTGACAAATTCATCAGTTAATTCTTGTTTGTCAGGTGTGATTACTATACTTGTATCATCAGCAAAGAGAACTAACTTTGCCTCTTCATGAATATAGAATGGCAAGTCATTAATATATATTAAGAACAACAAAGGACCCAAGACTGACCCTTGTGGAACCCCATTCTTGATAGTTCCCCAGTTTGAGGAATGTGCTGATCTTTGCATGTTATGAGAACTACTTATTTCAACTTTCTGCACTCTTCCAGTTAGATACGAATTAAACCATTTGTGCAGTGTCCCACTCATGCCACAATACTTGAGCTTGTCTAGCAGAATTTCATGATTGACACAATCAAAAGCCTTTGAGAGATCACAAAAAATCGCAATGGGTGGTATTCGGTTATCCAGATCATTCAAAATTTGATTGTGAAAGCATATATGGCATTTTCTGTTGAAAAACCTTTCTGGAAACCAAAGTGACATTTTGTCAGTACTTTATTTTTACAGATATGTGAAGCTACTCTTGAATACATTACTTTCTCAAAAATTTTGGATAAAGCTGTTAGAAGGGAGATTGGATGGTAATTGTTGACATCAGATCTATCCCCCTGTTTATGCAAAGGTATAGCAATAGCATATTTCAGTCTATCAGGGAAAATGCCCTGTTCCAGAGAGCTATTACACAGGTGGCTGAGAATCTTACTTATCTGTTGAGAACAAGCTTTTAGTATTTTGCTGGAAATGCCATCAATTCCATGTGAGTTTTTGCTTTTAAGCAAGTTTGTTATTTTCCTAATTTCAGAGGGAGAAGTGGGTGAGATTTCAATTGTATCAAATTGCGTAGGTATGGCCTCTTCCATTAACAGCCTAGCATCTTCTAATGAACACCTGGATCCTACTATATCCACAACATTTAGAAAATGATTATTAAAGATATTTTCAACTTCTGACTTTTTGTTCGTAAAGTTTTCATTCAATTTTATGGTAATACTGTCTTCCTCTGCTCTTGGTTGACCTGTTGCTCTTTTAATAATACTCCAAATTGTTTTAATTTTATTATCAGAGTTGCTAATTTCAGACATGATGCACATACTCCTGGATTTTTTAATAACTTTTCTTAATATAACACAGTAGTTTTTATAATGTTTGATAGTTTCTGGGTCACTACTCTTTCTTGATGTCAGATACATTTCCCTTTTCCGGTTACAAGATATTTTTATAGCCTTAGTAGCCATGGTTTGTTACAAGGTTTCTTACGAGTATATTTAACTATTTTCTTGGGGAAATTGTCCATAGGACTGGCGACCGTAATTTCCCCCAAATCCCAAATATCTAATTACCGCTAGTTAATTGTTAACGTAACGGCCGCACATTTACTTTCTTTATTAACTTTACCCCTTTTCAAAATTAATTTCCACCAGTTTCATTTACATTTTTCCTTTCAGTTAAATGTAACCCTTTCCTCCCTCCTTGCGACAAATTGACTTCGGTGGCGATTGCTTTTCCCAAATTTCCATTAGGTACACGCGCTTTAATTTTTCACTGTCATTAAGGTCGATAAGTGAGGGGGAGGTTACAACGCCTCCAGACAGAAATCCTTTGTGACGGCTCCGTATCCCTGGCTTCAGCTCATTCTCTAACATTGCGCTGTACCACGCCCTGTTCACTGTTTCATCTCTTTGCTGATAGCGTTCTAGAATCGGATCATTTACATCCCAGAAAGGGCGGAAAGCATGTTTGCGGCAGAGGGTTGACACTTGAATTTCTTCTTGTCTGGAGAATACATGTGTCGCCATTCTGAAGACAGCCTTTTGCGTTGTGGTTCATGGTGATGCAGCCAGGATTCGTCTCCTGTGACGATACATGTCAGAGAGTCGTCTCATTGAGCGTTACATAGCGCCAGAAATGATGTGGCAGCCAGAACACGCGACATCTGGTGTTCTCCAGTGAGCATTGTAGGCACCCACTGCACACACGAATACGGTACTTGAAAGCCTCACTAATAATGGCATGAGCGGATCCGACTCTGGTACTTAGTTCCCTGGCTAATTCTAAAGAAATACGCCAGTTCTCACGAATCATGGTGTCAGCGCGTCCCACATCCTCGTCAGTAACGGCCATACTGGGACGACCAGAACGTTGCTCACCTGTGACTGATATATGTCCACTTTTGAAGGCATCTGCCCACCCGTACACTCTTCTCTCACTACTGCAGCTATCTCGAATTCAGTTATTGCCTTTGTGGTGTCACCGCCAGACACCACACTTGCTAGGTGGTAGCCTGTAAATCGGCCGCGGTCCGTTAGTATACGTCGGACCCGCGTGTCGCCACTATCAGTGATTGCAGACCGAGCGCCGCCACACGGCAGGTCTAGAGAGACTTCCTAGCACTCGTCCCAGTTGTACAGCGGACTTTGCTAGCGATGGTTCACTGACAAAATACGCTCTCATTTGCCGACACGATAGTTAGCATAGCCTTCAGCTACGTCATTTGCTACGACCTAGCAAGGCGCCATTATCAGTTGCTATTGAGATTCTAAAGAATGTACAGACAAGAGCTACGTTCAACATTAATGGATTAAAGTTAAGTATTCCACCAAGTACCACCTTTTTTCTGAAGTCTACATACCTTGTCCTGTTCCAGACCTCACGCCAGCCTGCGTGAGCTTAAACGCGTGCCTTTCGGCTTCCTCCAAACCCCGTGGGTTGGCTCCTGCCAACCCACAACAGCCTTTCTATATTTGTCCCTATTTATTGCGTCGATTTCTCTAAGTCCAAGTTCACCGAGGTCTTTCCTTATACCTTGCAACCAATAATTGGACGTTTTCCTCTGTTGAATTATACTGAAGATTTTCCTCGTTAATCTGCCATCATCCATTCTCACCAGATGACCAAAGAACACCAGCCTTCTCATTTCCGTTGTGACTGGTTTAATAAATTGGTAGATCTTCTCATTGCTCATCTTTACCCATTTTTCACCAATTTTTTTGTGTCCACCAAGAATCTTCCTCAGAATTACTCTTTCCTTCTTCTCGAGCTTATCTATTAGTCCTTTGTTCTTGAGGGGGAGTGTTTCTGCTGCGTACTGAACTTCTCGTCACTGTATTGTAGTGTAATAACTTTGCATTTCGAGATAGGCATTTTTGTTGTACAGCTTCTGTGTTGAAATATATTATATAAAAATCGTAGAATTTGTAATGTAACATCGGAACACTGTATTAATAGTAACCTAATACTGTTCAAAAAATGGTTCAAATGGCTCTGAGCACTATGGGACTCAACTTCAAAGGTCATCAGTCCCCTAGAACTTAGAACTACTTAAACCTAACTAACCTAAGGACATCACACACATCCATGACCGAGGCAGGATTCGAACCTGCGACCGTAGCGGTAGTGCGGTTCCAGATTGTAGCGCCTAGAACCGCTCAGCCACCACGGCCGGCCCTAATACTGTTGCCTGATGATGCAGTTATCGATAATAAAAAAAATCTCAGTCAGATCCTGATAAGTTTCAAAAGAAGAGCAAAGTTTGGAAAATTGCTTTAAATGTTCAGAAACGAAAAATTGAGCGCTTCACAAAATGAAAAAACATCGTATCTCATGACTGAAATATTAGTCAATTAGAGAATGTCTGAACGGTTAACACCAGACACATAGCCCGACAAAAAAGTGAACCACGTGCATGGTGGGGGAAGGGGAAGAACTGAAATGAAAATTCACGGGTTGGGAGGGTATACGATGTTTGTACAGCGATTACAATGTAGAGGCAACATGGTTGTATGAGCCCGCTTATCAGTATCAACATCTACATCTACATCCATACTCCGCAAGCCACCTGACGGTGTGTTGCGGAGGGTACCTTGAGTACCTCTATCGGTTCTCCCTTCTATTCCAGTCTCGTATTGTTCGTGGAAAGAAGGATTGTCGGTATGCCTCTGTGTGGGCTCTAATGTCTCTGATTTTATCCTCATGGTCTCTTCGCACTAGTATGACGTCGCACCCCTTCTGACCTGGATGCATGCACTGATTTGGTTGGGGAGAGTGTCTTGCACAACCAATGTGACGGTCATATGAGTTAGCGATCACCTCCAAACAACATGTTTCTAACTATTTTCAGTTTCTTTAATTTATGATCAAATTACGGCGAATGAAAAGTAAGATTCTCGATGATGGCAAGAAATTCCTCTTTTTCGTTGATTCCCTGAGTACGCAGATGAGTTCGCGCCTTGACTGGTTACAGAAAACAATCCAGCCAGCTAAAAAAATGAAATGATCGTGCTGCATTATTGACCGAGAGACCCCCTTCTGTCACATGGTGCAACTGAAGAAAGAATCACAACACCAGGAAGGAAATGAGCGACATAAGCGAAGGTTGGTAGGCATATTTCTCCATCTGAAAGAGGACGTCTATTCAAATTCCGCACCAGCCACATAAGATTAGCGCTAGTAGTGCCACTGTGAAGATGCAAATCCGGCAGGTTTTAAATAAACGCTGCTACAATCGTGAGCATTAGTTGCTATTGAGACTGTGAAACGTCCCCTTAGAAAAATTAATGAAATACTATGCTGGTAAACCCCTTATGTTATTTGATTTTCAAACAGCTGAACAAAACTGAGCGTACTCAGACATTTCTCTCTTTACTTATTCCGATCATCACTAAACTGACACACAATATTTTTAGCGCAACGCAGTCTCACTTTCAATAATCCCTACAAAAGGATGACCCTGACTAACAATAACCTACACCTTTCATGAATAACTTACCTCACAAAAATCTTCGTTACTCGAACTACTGCAATACAGCGAGCGCCAATGCTGCCAGCTAAATAAAAGTTGATAACCACTGAAGGCACTAACTACTGATAGGCATAGTTAGCAAATGAAACAGATGGCGGAGTTTTGAGAGCGGATATATATATATATATATATATATATATATATATATATATATATATATATATATATATATACACACACAGGGTGATTCAAAAAGAATACCACAAATTTAAAAATGTGTATTTAATGAAAGAAACATAATATAACCTTCTGTTATACATCATTACAAAGAGTATTTAAAAAGGTTTTTTTTCACTCAAAAACAAATTCGGAGATGTTCAATATGGTCCCCTCCAGACACTCGAGTAATATCAACCGATACTCTAACTCGTTCCACACTCTCTGTAGCATATCAGGCGTAACAGTTTGGATAGCTGCTGTTATTTCTCGTTTCAAATCATCAATGGTGGCTGGGAGAGGTGGCCGAAACACCGTATCCTTAACATACCCCCATAAGAAAAAATCGCAGGGGGTAAGATCAGGGCTTCTTGGAGGCCAGTGATGAAGTGCTCTGTCACGGGCTGCCTGGCGGCCGATCCATCGCCTCGGGTAGTTGACGTTCAGGTAGTTACGGACAGATAAGTGCCAATGTGGTGGCGCTCCATCTAACATCTCCAGATACTGTAGTCCAGTTACAGTAGCACCTTCGAAGAAAAAGGGACCAAAAACTTGATTGGCTGAAATGGCACAGAAAACGTTCACCTTAGGCGAGTAGTTGACGTTCAGGTAGTTACGGACAGATAAGTGCCAATGTGGTGGCGCTCCATCTAACATCTCCAGATACTGTAGTCCAGTTACAGTAGCACCTTCGAAGAAAAAGGGACCAAAAACTTGATTGGCTGAAATGGCACAGAAAACGTTCACCTTAGGCGAGTCACGTTCATACTGAGTCGTTTCCCGCGGATTCTCAGTGCCCCATATACAGACATTGTGACGGTTGACTTTCCCGTTAGTGTGGAAAGTTGCCTCATCACTAAACACAACCTTTGAAACGAAAGATTCATCTGTTTCCATTTGAGCAAGGATAAAATCACAGAAATCGATTCTTTTAATCTTATCAGCTGCAGACAGTGCTTGAACCAATTTCAGACGATAAGGTTTCATAACTAACCTTTTTCGTAGGACTCTCCATACAGTTGATTGCGGAATTTACAGCTCTCTGCTAGCTCTGCGAGTCGATTTTCCTGGGCTGCGAACAAATGCTTGCTGGATGCGTGCTACATCGGCCGTCCAGAACTTTTCCCTTTGCACAAACACCCATTCTCAGTAAACTGTTTATACCAACGTTTAATACACCACCTATCAGGAGGTTTAACACGATACTTCGTTCGAAATGCACGCTGAACAACTGTCGTCGATTCACTTCTGCCGTACTCAATAACACAAAAAGCTTTCTGTTGAGCGGTCGCCAACTTAGCATCAACTGACGCTGACGCCTAGTCAACAGCGCCTCAAGCGAACAAATGTACAACTAAATGAAACTTTATAGCTCCCTTAATTCGCCGACAGATAGTGCTTAGCTCTGCCTTTTGTCATTGCAGAGTTTTAAAAAGTTGTGGTATTCTTTTTGAATCACCCTGTATATATATATATATATATATATCAGTTCATGACATCCAGTCTTACATATTTACTACCGAGCGAGGTGGCGCAGTGGTTAGCACACTGGACTCGCATTCGGGAGGACGATGGTTCAATCCCGTCTCTGGCCATCCTGATTTAGGTTTTCCGTGATTTCCCTAAATCGTTTCAGGCAAGTGCCGGGATGGTTCCTTCGAAAGGGCACGGCCGTTTTCCTTCCCAATCCTTCCCTAACCCGAGCTTGCGCTCCGTCTCTAATGACCTCGTGGTCGACGGGACGTTAAACGCTAACCACCACCACCACCACATATTTACTCTCTCTCTGATGGACACACGTTGTAGTGGGACGAAATTAAGCGTCACCTATCCACCAAAGTCAGCCCAGTTTGCAGGTGACTATAAGTTTAATTTAGTTTTGTTTATGTGTTTTCTTATTATTTGTAATAAGATGTGAATTATCTAAAAGTTTTGTATTTTTTTTATGTGTTTCATGTACGGAGAGATCGGCGCAACGAACGGGGACAGCATCTTCGTTGCCGCGACCAGAGAGGAAATTGCTGGCCGCTATACGTCGCGGGTCGACAGCCAAGGAGCAACAGAAGATCCTGGAACCGAGTTGTTGCGTCGTGTTTCTAAAAAATTAAAAATGAATTTTTATACTCTTTTTGTACAACAATGACGTCATAATGATCTTAACCTTATTGAAAAGTTAGTCACTGTCTGTCAACGCTCAAGTTCACATCTGTATGTGTAGGAAGCTAATAAAATAGTGTATGCTATTAAAATTGAAACACGTGTCTTGAAGATTTATTTATGAAGAGTTATGTGAACGGATTAATAATATATCTGACAAGATTATTGATTCAGACAGCGTTGGCCGAAACTTTGAATCTAAAAAGTTTATTTAATGTGTGATTCTGATATCGATTAGGTCAAGATAACGTGTGTCGATATAATTTTCTGAGGAGAAACAAACGAAATTTAAATTCGAAAAAGTTACGAAAACCAATTGGCCCAAGTGATGCAATTCTTTGCACACGACTCAACGGATGTTTTACAGTTTCGTTCAAGAACCATCCTATGACAATTTAAAAAGAATATGAATCATTTTTGAAGTGGGTTGTAACTGACGTGGGTGACGAAGTCTGCACATGGTCATACATATATCAAACGAAAACTACTAAAACGTCGTTACACCGCACCGTGGCGACCGTGACAGGACTTGTGTGCAACTAAGGCACACAGGTACGAAACAAAGCATCAAGAGTCCTTCGGAAGTCAACGCGAGTTTTCGTGGAGCCTTCACCAGCCAGCGGCGACTTCGCGGGTGTGGGCATCTGACGGAGTGCAGCCAAGCAGTACGGTCACGCAGTTGTTCCACGAGAAGGCGCGTCTGTTGGGCAGCAGCTGAACGCTGCAAAACCCGACAACCTTTTTTCTCACTAAACTAATAGGCCCAGTACGTCAGCTGCGGGGTGTTCCTCCGGCTGGTATTAGAGGTGTTGCTGAGGGCTTCGCCTGTCTACGGCGGTGCCGGGCGTGGTTGCAACCAGCGACGTTTCCGGTGTTCGACTCAGCGTCCTGCCGGTTGCGGAAGCGGGGTCGCAGCATCTCAGCGGCTGCATCGACGGCTGTTACATCTGCAGCCCATAGCAGCACACTGATCATCGAGAACTACAAATTACAATATTAGTGTCCGGTGAGTTTGTTTCAAGTTGGAAGTGGAGTGTTGTACATAGGAAGTGTGCTTTTATAGGATTGTTGATTACAAGTCTGCGTGTGTAAATAGTTAATATCTTACAATAATGTCGGGAAGTGAAATGTCAGACGAAGAGCAATCTATGTCCGATAGGAGCATGAGATCCCTTTTTAGGGCGATAGCTAAATTAAAACAATCTAACGGGGATTTCCTAGCTGAATTAAAACAGTCTAACGAAGAATCTACTGCTAGATTAAAAGAGGAATTAAAACAGTCTAACGAAGAATCTATGGCTAGATTAAAACAGTCTAACGAAGAATTTATGGCTAGATTAAAACAGTCTAACGAGGAATCTACTGCGAGATTGAAAGAGGAACTAAAACAGGAATTAAAACAGTCTAACGAGGAATCTACTGCTAGACTTAAAGGGGAGCTAACAAAATCAACAGACAGGTTACAGGAACATCTTAATGAAACCAGTCGAGAATTAAGTGATAAAATAGAGTCTTCTAAAGTTGAAATGCAGGAAAAATTAGTAGGACTTAGTAACAAGATTGCTGATAATTGTAAAAGGTTAGAAGAACATATCCAGGAATCGCGCGAGGAAAAAGCTCGCATGCGAAACGATATTACTGACTTAACCGACAGACTAGATAGTGTCAATATCTTAGTTGTAAATGAAATACAGAAAAATAACAATATGTTACGAGATGAATTTTCTATGCAAACGGAAACTGTTCGTAGAGAATTATTGGAATCTATTAAAGAGGTCTCTACCAAACCTGTAGAGATTTCTTCAATAGATAATGTAGAATTAGAGACATTAACTCATCAAGTAGAAAAGGACCATACCGAAATCGAAAACATGAAATCTTTAATTACTGAAATATGCAGTAATCTTGAGACTGCCAAAGATAATAATATTGACGAAGGTACCGAGCGTTCACATCGTGAACACAGTGAAGAATCGATATTAGCTAATCGCGTATCCAATACAGAAATGCGGATACAGGAAATTGCGAAACGGTTATCGGAATTAGATAATAACGAGAACATTTCAGGTAGCAGAGACAACAGTCGCATCGAATTTGCTAGCACGGATGACAACAATATGAATAAGGCAATCACGGCAAGCCAATCCGATGCAACTCCGTCTCTGCAAGCTAAACAAAATCCGACTATTTCTCTCGCAGAATGTCTGGATGACATAACAACAAATTCAAATGTAGCAAGTCGATTTCCTGTATTCAAACCAGGAGGCGAACTGCACCCTATAATCTTTATAAAAGCTTTTGAAACATCATTATCTTCTAAATGGAGTAATGAAAAACGCATTCAATGTGTAATAGGACATTTAGAAGCAGAAGCTGCGGAATGGGCAGTACTGCATAGAACTGAATTCAGGGATTGGGATGATTTTGTTAAGCAATTTGAACAAAATTATTGGTCAAGACGAAAACAACAACACTTAACTTTAGAGTTGTTAGCCCCTCCTCCATATTCTAAACGGTGGAGAGGTTATAGGAATTATTTTGAATGGAATTTAAATCGTGCTCAGTTAATTGAAGAACCAATTATTGAAAGTCATCTAATACGAGTCCTAAGTAGTAGGTTACCGTATTACATAAAGGAAAGAAAAATGTTATTCTACGATTTATACAAAACCTTAATAATGGGGACGAAACAGTTAACACCCGGGGTGTGTGGTTATATTTTAACGACTTGTTGTATTGGAAAGCACAGAGGGAACACCAGAGATGGAAAATCTGCATTCCGGAAACTGTTGTGGACGAGTTAATTACTTATATTCATGAAGGTTACGGGCATTTCGGAATTCATAAATGTATTAAACATCTAATGAAGTATTATTATTTCAAAAATATGTCCCGTATTGTGAGAAGTATTATTAGGGCTTGTGAAACCTGTCAAAAGGTTAAAGTTAATAACAAATCCAAGCGTTATAAATTATATGCTGTAATTCCTCGAGGTTTGTGGGATCTACTGTCACTAGATTTTTTCGGCCCTCTGCCTCGGAGTTCAGGAGGATTAACATATGTGTTTGTTGTAATGGAATGTTGGTCCAAACATGTGAAACTGTATACTTTGAAACGAGCGAATACAGCAAGCGTTATACGCTGCCTCACCCGAAATTACTTTGTTAACTGGGGCATTCCTAAACGACTTATGTCTGACAACGGTAGTGCCTTTATTAGTCAAAGATTTCAAGATATGATAAGACAATATGGAATCAAACATATCTTAATTTCGAAATATCACCCTCAAAGTAATTTAGTAGAAAGAGTCATGAAAGAATTAGGACGATTATGTAGAACTTATTGTGCACATAAACATACTCGGTGGGCCAAACTAATGCCTGAATTCGAAAAGATATTAAATGAATTGCCTCACCTAACGACGGGATTATCACCTATAGAAATTTTAGGCAAACGAATTATAGGTGAGCCTTTACTAGCTGCTTTACCTTGGCCACCAGTAAATGAGATACAACAAGATATTCCAGACGAAAAAGTTTGCGAACAGATTGTAAAAAATGCCGAACGGAGAATTAAAAGTTATAATCAACAGGCTATAGAACCCTCATTTCAGGTAGGAGATCTTGTGTTAGTACGATCTCATCCTAAAAGTTCTAAGATCGATAAGGAATGTAGAAAATTCTTCTTTATCTTTGAAGGTCCGTATGTTGTACATAAGATTGTACATCCCAAAGCATTACTTCTTATGGAACCTTCATCAGGTGTAATTAAAGGATTATATAGTGTTGATCAAATGAAACTCTTCATTCCTAAATAAGTTAATATTTAGTATATGTTACATACGGAAGAGCGTTCATAGTTTATTCATGTGAAGTTTTTCGTGATAGTTACGTATTATTTTAAAGAATAGAACAGAAAGCTTAAACAAGTGTTCTACAATAATCTACTGGTACTTCAAAAAGAGAAAGATAACCCAAAGGGGGATTTATATGGAAGAAATTTTGCTCTTAGGTCAAAAGGAATTTTGCATATTTTAAATTTACTCGGATAGTAGGAACCAAAGGGGATGGTTAATAGTTTTAGGGACCATGGGCGTCCAGAGCTATATGGCTCACGAGAACATAGCAGAGTGCCTTTAATAGAGGTTTGCAATAGTGTTAATATAGAACACACCAAACGGGGCTCTCTCGCTTGTTTCTCCTAAATAAATGGCCATTACCCAACAAGGTGTCCGAAGGTAAAGAAAGCCGTGCCGAGATTCTAAAGAGAGTTTTGCTTGATTTCTTCTTGACCTCAGGCCTAAATAAGGCATTAGGGAAGAGAATGACGTAAAGTAAATAGTACTATTAGTTATTGTGAGAAACTTATTAGTAATATACATTCTTGAAAAGAATAACTCTAGTAAATAAATGAAACTGAAACTAATCTATCACAATTTGAACGCTCTGTCCTAATGTACAACGTTAAAGAACGTACTAAATTAGTATTTATTAGCAACTATTAACTGAAGAGGAGCAATCTCCCTATATTCGGTTACGAATTACCATAAGAGCACAATTAAGAGTAAATGATAAATAGTCACAACGATATCGTATTAAAAGGATTAAATCTCTCTAATAGCAAGGACTCTAGGTTACGTAAAATGTGAGGAAAATGTATTAACAGTTAAATATTGTATATTGAACAGTTTTAATTTCGGTTAAAACCTGACAAACTGAGCTTGTGGGTGGGGTATGTAGTGGGACGAAATTAAGCGTCACCTATCCACCAAAGTCAGCCCAGTTTGCAGGTGACTATAAGTTTAATTTAGTTTTGTTTATGTGTTTTCTTATTATTTGTAATAAGATGTGAATTATCTAAAAGTTTTGTATTTTTTTTATGTGTTTCATGTACGGAGAGATCGGCGCAACGAACGGGGACAGCATCTTCGTTGCCGCGACCAGAGAGGAAATTGCTGGCCGCTATACGTCGCGGGTCGACAGCCAAGGAGCAACAGAAGATCCTGGAACCGAGTTGTTGCGTCGTGTTTCTAAAAAATTAAAAATGAATTTTTATACTCTTTTTGTACAACAATGACGTCATAATGATCTTAACCTTATTGAAAAGTTAGTCACTGTCTGTCAACGCTCAAGTTCACATCTGTATGTGTAGGAAGCTAATAAAATAGTGTATGCTATTAAAATTGAAACACGTGTCTTGAAGATTTATTTATGAAGAGTTATGTGAACGGATTAATAATATATCTGACAAGATTATTGATTCAGACAGCGTTGGCCGAAACTTTGAATCTAAAAAGTTTATTTAATGTGTGATTCTGATATCGATTAGGTCAAGATAACGTGTGTCGATATAATTTTCTGAGGAGAAACAAACGAAATTTAAATTCGAAAAAGTTACGAAAACCAATTGGCCCAAGTGATGTAATTCTTTGCACACGACTCAACGGATGTTTTACAGTTTCGTTCAAGAACCATCCTATGACAATTTAAAAAGAATATGAATCATTTTTGAAGTGGGTTGTAACTGACGTGGGTGACGAAGTCTGCACATGGTCATACATATATCAAACGAAAACTACTAAAACGTCGTTACACCGCAACGTCCAGATCATCCGCTCTCAAAACTCCGTCATCTCTCTCCCCACATCCACCACTGCTGGCTGCTCACCTCCAACTGCGAAACGCTACGCGCTGTTCACATCTAACTGTCCAACACTACAATAACAATGTTCCAACAATGCAAATCAGCCACAGACTGCACACAGCACAGTCAGTGATTTTCATACAGAGCGCTACGTGGCGTTACCAACATAAAAACCCAAACAGCCTACTTACAACTGGAAGTGGTGAGTTTATGTTTGTCAAGAATGCCTTTAAGGAGACAAAGAGGCCATTGTCAACACCTCACAGAGTTTGAACGATGTCCTGTCATAGGGCTACGAGAAGTTGGACGTTTCTTGTGCAATATTGCAGAAAGACTTGTCAGGAATATAACCATTGTACGTGACTATTGGCAGCGGTGGTCGCAAGACTGTACAGTCGCAAGAAGATCGGCCTCCGGACGGGCACGTCGCACTAACGAAATGGAAGACAATTGCGTTCGGTGTATGGCTCTGAAGCATTGTACTGTAGAAGTAATTTGAGTGACAGTTGGCACCACAATGGCACAAATCTGTTACTTGAACGAGATCTCCGAGCCAGACGCCCTGTAGGGGCTATTTCATCGACCCCAAACCACCACCATTCGCGACCTCAGTGGTGTCAAGTGAGAACTTATTGGAGGACAAGGTGGAGGTCGGTTGTGTTTTCTGATGACAGCTGGGTCTTCCTCTACATCTACACCTACATCCATATTACGCAAGCCACCTGACGGTGTGTGGCGGAAGGTACCCTGAGTACCTCTATCGGTTCTCCCTTCTATTCCAGTCTCGTATTGTTCGTGGAAAGAAGGATTGTCGATATGCTTCTGTGTGGGCTCTAATCTCTCTGATTTTATCCTCATGGTCTCTTCGTGAGATATACGTAGGAGGGAGCAATATACTGCTGCACTCTTCGGTGAAAGTATGTTCTCGAAACTTTAACAAAAACCCGTACCGAGCTACTGAGCGTCTCTCCTGCAGACTCTTCCACTGGAGTTTATCTATCATCTCCGTAACGCTTTCGCGATTACTAAATGATCCTGTAACGAAGTGCGCTGCTCTCCGTTGGATCTTCTCTATCTCTTCTATCAACCCTATCTGGTACGAATCCCACACCGCTGAGCAGTATTCAAGCAGTGGGCGAACAAGCGTACTGTAACCTACTTCCTTTGTTTTCGGATTGTATTCCTTAGGATTCTTCCAATGAATCTCAGTCTGGCATCTGCTTTACCGACGATCAACTTTATATGATCATTCCATTTTAAATCACTCCTAATGCGTACTCCCAGATAATTTATGGAATTAACTGCTTCCAGTTGCTGACCTGCTATTTTGTAGCTAAATGATAAGGAATCTATCTTTCTATGTATTCGCAGCACGTTACACTTGTCTACATTGAGATTCAATTGCCATTTCCTGCACCATGCGTCAATTCGCAGCAGATCCTCCTGCGTTTCAGTACAATTTTCCATGGTTACAACCTCTCGATACACCACAGCATCATCTGCAAAAAGCCTCAGTGAACTTCCGATGTTATCCACAAGGTCTGTTACGTACATTGTGAATAGCAACGGTCCTACGACACTCCCCTGCGGCACACCTGAAATCACTCTTACTTCGGAAGACTTCTCTCCATTGAGAATGACATGCTGCGTTCCGTTATCTAGGAACTCCTCAGTCCAATCACACAATTGGTCTGATAGTCCATATGATCTTACTTAGTTCATTAAACGATGATGGTGGTATTTTGGTTAGAAGGAGGCCTATGGAGAGCCTGCAACCAACCCGTCTGTGTGCTAGACTCATTGGACCCACACGTGGAATTATGGTCTGGTGTTCGATTTCGTATTACAGCAGGAGCAACCTCCTCATCGCAAAATTATACGTCAGTCTGGTGATTCGAGTTATCGTCCTGCCATTCATGAACAGCATTCAGTGGGGTATTTTCCAATTGGTTAAGGCTCGCCAACATACTGCTGCTGTACCCCAACTTGCTCTACATAGTGTCAACATTTTGACGTGGCCTGCTCGATCACCAGATCTGTCTCCACGGGTCACCATCGGATGACAACTCCAGCGTCATCCACAAACAGTCCCTGTATCGACAGACCAAGTTCAAAAGGCATCGGAATCCATCCAGCTCGTGTATAACACAATTCATGCACGTTTGCATGGCTCCATTCAAAATTCTGGCCGTTACATCGGTTATTAATGTACCAGCATTTCACTCTTGTAACGGCTTATCTCGCACTTACATTAACATGGTTCAAAATGACTCAAATGCCTCTGAGTGCTATGGGACTTGACTTCTGTGGTCATCAGTCCCCTAGAACTACTTAAACCTAACTAACCTAAAGACATCACACACACCCATGCCCGAAGCAGGATTCGAACCTGCGACCATAGTGGACGTGCGGTTCCAGACTGTAGCGCCTAGAACCGCACGGCCACTCCGACCGGCTACATTAACACGTGATCTTACAATGTTAATTACTTACATATGTTGTCTAGACAAATGATTTCCGAAATTTCATAGCTCAGCATTGATTATTTATTGGTGTTGTGGTTTTTTTCCCCATCATTCTATCTGACACGAATTTGGGGACTTTCAAGTCACTGAAGATGAGATGAAGTGCCCAGATCAGAATCATTTGCATATCACAGCATCTTCTTCCTGTCGGTTAAATTTCGCGTCTGTAGCACGTCATTTTCGTGGTGTGGCAATTTTAATGGCCAGTAGTGTATTTGTATACATTCTAGAGATGTTTCCCTATTACTTTGAAGGCAAATTCAGCGAATTTATTCTTTTGTATTTACTTACATTTACGGTCTGTAGATTCGAAATAGTTCACACGATAAATTTACACTAGTAAAATGTAGATCCACAAAACTGCAGTAATTCAGCCATAAGCAATGAGCCGTGGTGCGCCTTTTCCTGCACACCAGCTCTTGGGCAGTACTATCGATTACCCGGCTGTACTGCGATCTTTGCCCCTGTTTTGATTTGGCGGCGAGTATTTGCGATAGGGGAGCTGGTCGTCGGACTCGCTACGAGGGCTAGCTAGCACGTGCTTGAGGGGACGTCGGAGCAATCATGCAGGCTCGGCCAGCGGTGGCGCGGCCGGCCTAACTTGCAAGACGGTCGCGAGTTTGTGGTGGACCTGTCTGATGTCAAATTCGGGCGCTGCTCGTCAGATTGTTTCGGGGCCTGTTTTCTCTAAGAGACCCATCCCTCGAGACCATCTCGAACGACGCTCTCCATTGTACGTGTCAGTGGTTGTGGTGCCTTCATTTCGTCAAACGATTTGCGTTGCAGCGAGTGTATTTGTTGGTTCTGATGTACGTGTTATCAACGCAAGAGCAGCCGGCAGAGTATGTGTGACTGTATGCAAACCAGCAGTTACTATTTGCTTTAAAATCCGCTGGTTGGATGACTATTTAAAGGCAGATTTGCACCAAGGCGTGCGTACGATTTAGGGTTATTGACATCAAGGACGTCCCTGGTACATTGCCGTAAAAAAAATGTTTTGCAACCAGTTATTCTGTTACTAGTAAAATTTGTACTTGTAAGGATAGTCACTTGTACACTACTGGCCTCTAAAATCGCTGCACCACGAACATGACGGGCTAGAAACGCGAAAATTTAACCGACAGGAAGAAGATGCTGTGATATGCAAATGATTAGCTTTTCAGAGCATTCAGACAAGGCTGGCGCCGGTGGCGACACCTACAACGTGCTGACATGAGGAAAGTTTCCAACCGATTTCTCATACACAAACGGCAGTTGACCGGCGTTGCCTGGTGAAACGTTGTTGTGATGCCTCGTGTAAGGAGGAGAAATGCGTACCATCACGTTTCCGACTTTGATAAAGGTCGGATTGTAGCCTATCGCGATTGCGAATTATCATAACGCGACATTGCTGCTCGCGTTGGTCGAGATCCAATGACTGTTAGCAGAATATGGAATCGATGGGTTCAGGAGTGTAATACGGTACGCAGTGCTGGATCCCAACGGCCTCGTATCACTAGCAGTCGAGATGATAGGCATCTTATCCACGTGGCTGTAACGGATCGTGCAGCCACGTCTCGATCCCTGAGTCAACCAATGGGGACGTTTGCAAGACAACAACCATCTGCACGAACAGTTCGACGACGGTTGCAGCAGCATGGACTATCAGCTCGGAGAACATGGCTTCGGTTACCCTTGACGCTCCATCAGAGACAGGAGCGCCTGCGATGGTGTACTCGGCGACGAATCTGGGTATAGGAATGGCAAAACGTCATTTTTTCGGATGAATCCAGGTTCTGTTTACAGCATCATGATGGTCACATCCGGGTTTGGCGATATTGCGGTGAACGCACATTGGAAGCGTGTATTCGTCATCGCCTTACTGGCGTATCACCCGGCGTGATGGTATGGGGTGCCATTGGTTACACGTCTCGGTCACCTCTTGTTCGCATAGACGGCACTTTGAACAGTGGACGTCACATTTCAGAAGTGTTACGACCCGTGGCTCTACCCTTCATTCGATCCCTGCGGAACCCTACATTTCAGCAGGACAATGCACGACCGCATGTTGGAGGTCCTATACGGGCCTTTCTGGCTACAGAAAATGTTCGACTGCTGCTCTGGCCACATATTCTCCAGATCTCTCACCAATTGAAAACGTCTGGTCAATGGTGGCCGAGCAACTGGCTCGTCACAATACGCCAGTCACTACTCTTGGTGAACTGTGGTATCGTGTTGATGCTGCATGGGCAGCTGTACCTGTACACGCCATCCAAGCTCTGTTTGACTTAATGCCCATGCGTATCAAGGCCGTTATTACGGTCAGAGCTGGTTATTCTGGGTACTGATTTCTCACGATCTATGCTCCCAAATTGCGTGAAAATGTAATCACATTTCAGTTCTAGTATAATAGATTTGTCCAATGAATACCCGTTTATCATCAGCATTTCTTCCTGGTGTAGCAATTTTAAAGGCCAGTAGTGTATGTACTTCCTTATATACGTGCACTTATTGAATTCACTCACTCACCAGTAATTGGTTTGTGTGTTTTATTATTTAGCAATTTTTTAACGTACAATGATTGATGTTTGGTTGGTTTGCTGTGTCTTCTGCGGTCTGTTTGTGTTGCAGTTTCTGCGAGCTGGGGTGCGTGAGTGCGGCGCCACGTCACGCTTCGGTGCACAGAAGGTGTGAGGTGCAGCCTGATGGGAAGTGACTCCCTGTTGGGCCCCGGCGTTTAGGTGTTGTTTTGGACGGCTGGTCTGCTGCTTCCGACACTTTTAAGTTGTCACCTTTTGCCCAGAAAAGCCTGGCGTCACTCCCCATTTGATAAACACATAACATCTCTCATGTATTTTTTTTTTTAATTTAAATTTTCTCGCCAAGTGTAACGTATTGTGCTGGTTGTGTTATTGCTAAAACAAAAAGTTTATCTGAGCACTCTTAACTTACTTCAGATTTATTGTCCATTAAGTAATTCTAATTTGCTGCTTGCTTGAGAAGGAAGCTATTGGTCATTTCGGGTTGTTTTTCAGACGGCCACATGTTGATTGTATTTTATGTTCTATAAATATGCTCTTGAATAAATTGTTAAGTTATTGACCTACTAGTTGTTGTGTTTAAGGAGTGGCAAGTAGTGGCTTTGTCCTTCCATGCTAATCCCGACTTCCTAAGTCATAACCAAATTTTCTATTCTGTTAATACGCTGCTTGACAAAAAGTGAAGCATTCAGAAGAAGCTGTCGGATGCCAATGTAACTTTGTACACGCAGATGCCAACGGCGGGTATGTAGATGATTACTGCTGTAATTCTCTGTGACGCGTAGAACGGATACCAGAGTGCATTAACGTTGTTCATATTTAGTGTGATCGAGGAGGCAAAGGGAACTTCACATCAAACATAAACATAGCCAAAGCCTTGCAGACAAACAAAAATTACGCGAAATTGGAAAATGGCACAGGTCATCCCCGTTTTCACGAAGGGACGTCGAACAGATGTGCAGAACTATAGACCTATATCTCTAACGTCGATCAGTTGTAGAATTTTGGAACACGTTTTATGTTCGAGTATAATGACTTTTCTGGAGACTAGAAATCTACTCTGTAGGAATCAGCATGGGTTTCGAAATAGACGGTCGTGTGAAACCCAGCTCGCGCTATTCGTCCACGAGACTGAGAGGGCCATAGACACCGGTTCACTTCCGCATGGCATTCGATACAGTTCCCCACAGTCGTTTAATGAACAAAGTAAGAGCATATGGACTGTCAGACCAATTGTGTGATTGGATTGAGGAGTTCCTAGATAACAGAACGCAGCATGTCATTCTCAATGGAGAGAAGTCTTCCGAAATAAGAGTGATTTCAGGTGTGCCGCAGGGGAGTGTCATAGGACCGTTGCTATTCACAATATACATAAATGACTTGGTGGATGACATCGGAAGTTCACTGAGGCTTTTTGCAGATGACGCTGTGGTGTATCGAGAGGTTGTAACAATGGAAAATTGTACCGAAATGCAGGAGGATCTGCAGCGAATTGACGCATGGTGCAGGGAATGGCAATTGAATCATAATGTAGACAAGTGTAATGTGCTGCGAATACATAGAAAGATAGATCCCTTATCACTTAGCTACAAAATAGCAGGTCAGCAACTGGAAGCAGTTAATTCCATAAATTATCTGGGAGTACGCATTAGGAGTGATTTAAAATGGAATGATCATATAAAGTTGATCGTCGGTAAAGCAGATGCCAGACTGAGATTCATTGGAAGAATCCTAAGGAAATGCAATCCGAAAACAAAGGAAGTAGGTTACAGTACGCTTGTTCGCCCACTGCTTGAATACTGCTCAGCAGTGTGGGATCCGTACCAGATAGGGTTGACAGAAGAGACAGAGAAGATCCAACGGAGAGCAGCGCGCTTCGTTACAGGATCATTTAGTAATCGCGAAAGCGTTACGGAGATGATAGATAAACTCCAGTGGAACACTCTGCAGGAGAGACGCTCAGTAGCTCGGTACGGGCTTTTGTTAAACTTTTGAGAACATATCTTCACCGACGAGTCAAGCAGTATATTGCTCCCTCCTACGTATATCTCGCGAAGAGACCATGAGGATGAAATCAGAGAGATCAGAGCCCACACACAGGCATACCTACAATCCTTCTTTCCACGAACAATACGAGACTGGAATAGAAGGGAGAACCGATAGAGGTACTCAGGGTACCCTCCGCCACACACCGTCAGGTGGCTTGCGGAGTATGGATGTAGATGTAGTAGAAGATAGCACAGTGGGTAGCATACTGGACTCGCATTCGGGAGGACGACGGTTCAGATCCGCTTCCGGCCATCGTGATTTAGGTTTTCCGTGATTTCCCTAAATCGCTTCAGGCAAATGCCGGAATAGTTCCTTTGAATGGGCGCGGCCGACTTCCTTCCCCATCCTTCCGTAATCCGGTGGGATCGGCCGATCGCCTCGCTCTTTGGCCCCCTCTCCCAAACTACTCAACTGTGTTCGGTGTTGTTACCGGGCATGGTAGAGTAAATAAGCGGCGCGAACAGTGACAGATGTTCATTGATCTTGTTGAAGGACAATGAGATGTCGCATACTCGTGAGAGACAGCGTTATCAGCACCACACAGAGACTGAAAGGGGCGTTGCGGGTCTCCATTTGTCAGACAGGTCGAATGGTGCAGTATTCAAATTTGTGTTGATTAGCGAAGTGCCAATGGTCCGATGTTGGACTGGATGGGAACGTGAAGGCACGTTTGGTTATCGTCAAGGTTCTATCAGCCCACCAGAGGGCAGGATCGCCGTACTGTGCACCACACACTTTGTAGACCCTTCTCATCTCTCCCTGCCGCCCGAGAACAGGTAATGGACTCCCTGCGACATTCTGTGTAACCAAGGACTAGCAGCAGATAGATCAGGGGATTACTGTCCCACACGTACACTGCCATTAACACAACGAAAACGGCTGCGTTTGGAATGCTGCCGTGACCGAGAAGTGTGGACTACTGATGAATGGACACACATTGCGTTCAGTGATGAATGGCAGTTCTGCACTCCCACGGTGACAATAGCGGTGTAGTCGACAGGCGTAGCGCTGTAGCCTGCTATCGTTCAGGGGCTACAATCATGTAAACACATCTAGCAACGAATCGGACTGTTATAGTGATCCTTAGTTTCTTTTAGTAGCTTGATGGAAATCCTTATCAATATGTCTATGCCGGCCGCTGTGGCCGAGCGGTTCTAGGCGCTTCAGTCTGGAACCGCGCGAATCCTGCCTGGGGCATGGATGTGCGTGGTGTCCTTAGGTTTGTTAGGTTTAAGTAGTTCTAAGTTCTAGGGGACTGATGACCTCAGATGTTAAGTCCCGTGGTGCTCAGAGCCATTTGAACCAACATGTCTATGTAAGTTGTGGTCCCCATACTTCGTGTTTAATTGGACAACCTTTTTTTTTAATTCAGACTGGTGATTAATTATCTTTTATCCAACAGTGCTTTTCCATTTCACGTGATAGCATGGGGAACAACTGTTTCAACACATGGGTTCCCTGGTTCCGTTGACGTAGCATGTGAAGGATATACTCAAAAGACACCTCACAAATGGCACACACCAGTCAATAGAGCATCTCACCAAATTTCAGAACATGTACAAAAATTATCCGCTCTGTACTGTCGTATCAAATTAGTTCGTGCCTACAGATAGGCAGCCCAATGAAAAAACATCGAAGTTGGGCTGCTGTCATACCTTCGCAGGCAATTCGTGTAAGCAACGTCAATGAACTGCATACACGTACTGATGTTGCTCTGTCACATACTGTGTCCAAACCGAGCACCTGCTTTGTGACTTAAAAAGTTTGAGAGATGCACTATCCACTGATGAGTGTATATGTTCATGCAGTCGTTTTCTAAATGATTTCTAATTATTCGGAGTGGTGAATACTCTCTGCCAGTCCGATGGAACAGTTCAGTTTGGCGAATGCCTGGGTGACATTATCAGCCACAAATTCAATGCCAATGGTGAAGTGCAAAGGAGGTTGTGTTATTATATGGTGATGTTTTTACCGATGGGGTATGGTCCCCTCATTAAAAGGGCTAATTTTACAAAGACATGAACATACTTTACAGCATTGTGTGCTACATACAAAAGAGGAATAGTTCGGACATGATGGCCGTAACAGCACGTCAACGCATCCTGTCATAAGCAGCATCTATGAGGTAATGGTTCGTGAAATGGACTGGCCTGTCCAGTCTCGATCTCAACCCAATGGAACATCTTTGGGATGAGTTAGAACGTCGACTTCACTCTAGACCTCAGCGCCAAACATACTTGCCTTTTCTGGTTTCGGCTCGTGCTAAGGAAGAATGGGCTGCAGTTCCTCCACCGATATTCAGACACTTCACCGAAAGTGTCTCCAGCAGAGCTCAAGCCATCATAAAGGCAAATGTCGGACACCCCCCCTTATTAATGGACACTAATGGGAGTCCGGATCTCTTGATCAGATATTGATAAGAAAGTGTGATAACATAGATACCCCGACTACCAGACAGCTGGAACCAGTAGCAGAAAGAAAAGTATTTGTAGAATATCGACTTTGATGGTTCCCATTATTTTTGAAATCATGTTGAATGTGCAGAACTTGATCAATGAATATATCTTCCTCTTCTTACTTCTGTGGACAAGTCGGATCTCTTACTAACTTAAATCCTACTATAATTTGCACCGTTAATGCTCGCTGTCAATGAAGTTAAGGAATTCTGCTACCTAGGCAGTAAAATAACCAATGACGGACAAAGCAAGGAGGACATCAAAAGCAGACTCGCTACGGCAAAAAAGGCATTTCTGGCCAAGAGAAGTCTACTAATATCAAATACCGGCCTTAATTTGAGGAAGAAATTTCTGAGGATGTACGTCTGGAGTACAGCATTGTATGGTAGTGAAACATGGACTGTGGGAAAACCGGAACAGAAGAGAATCGAAGCATTTGAGATGTGGTGCTATAGACGAATGTTGAAAATTAGGTGGACTGATAAGGTAAGGAATGAGGAGCTTCTACGCAGAATCGGAGAGGAAAGGAATATGTGGGAAACACTGATAAGGAGAAGGGTCAGGATGAAAGGACATCTGCTAAGACATGAGAGAATGACTTCCATGGTACTAGAGGGAGCTGTAGAGGGCAAAGACAGTAGAGGAAGGCAGAGATTGGAATACGTCAAGCAAATAATTGAGGACGTAGGTTGCAAGTGCTACTCTGAGATGAAGAGGTTAGCACAGGAAAGGAATTCGTGGCGGGCCCCATCAAACCAGTCAGTAGACTGATGATAAAAAAAAAAATGCTCGCTGACCTTTCGTGCTCGTAGATGATGTAAGGTGCCGTGTGGCCTGCCCCCTCCATTCTGGTTTTTCAGGCAGAAAGGCTGTCAGCCGGTAATTACTGACTAAGTGCTTTCGAATGTGCTCCATTGACTCACTGGCGCTTATCTGTAAGTGAGTTAAATGTAAGGGGCTTCCCACTTTCCACTGTCGACACAGCTGTTACTCGACAGATAATGAACTACAGCGAAACACGGCTGACGGATACAATAGCCATATCTTTAAAACCGTTTTAAAGCGTGGAGTTTGGTAATATGGATACCATGCATCACGTCCAGATAACCGCAGGTCGGAAATAAACCGTTGTGGACCTACGGGTATAAAACAGCCAATGAAAAACTAGTGTGCAGAAATGTGTGCATTTATAGTAATGTACTCCAGTTACACTACTAGCCATTAAAATTGATACACCAAGAAGAAATGGAGATGATAAACGGTTATTCACTGAACAAATATATTATACTAGAACTGACATGTGATTACATTTTCACGCAGTTTGGGAGCATAGATCATGAGAAATCAGTACCCAGAACAACCACCTCTGGCCGTAATAACGGCCTTGATACGCCTGGGCATTAAGTCAAACAGAGCTTGGATGGCGTGTACAGGTACAGCTGCCCATGCAGCTTCAACACGATACCACAGTTCATCAAGAGTAGTGGCTGGCGTATTGTGGCCAGACATTTTCAATTGGTGAGAGATCTGGAGAATGTGCTGGCCAGGGCAGCAGTCGAACATTTTCTGTGTCCAGAAAGGCCCGTACAGGACCTGCAACATGCGGTCGTGCATTATCCTGCTGAAATGTAGGGTTTCGCAGGGATCGAATGAAGAGTAGAGCCACGGGTCGTAATGTAACGTACACTGTTCATAGTGCTATCAATGCGAACAAGAGGTGACCGAGACGTGTAACCAATGGCACCCCATACCATCACGCCGGGTGATACGTCAGTATGGCGATGACGAATACACGCTTCCAATGTGCGTTCACCGGGATGTGGCCAGACACGGATGCGACCATCATGATGCTGTACACAGGACCTGGATTCATCCGAAAAAATAACGTTTTGCCATTCGTGCACCCAGGTTCGTAGTTGAGTACACCATCGCCGGCGCTCCTTTCTGTGATGCAGCGTGAAGGGTAACCGCATCCATGGTCTCGGAGCAGATAGTCCATTGACTCAGCGATCGATACGTGGCTCCACGATCCGTTACAGCCATACGGATAAGATGCCTGTCATCTCGTCTGCTAGTGATACGAGGCCGTTGGGATCCAGCACAGCGTTCCGTATTACGCTCCTGAACCCACCGATTCCATATTCTGCTAAAATTCATTGGATGTCGACCAACTCGAGCAGTAATGTCGCGGTACGATAAACCGCAATCGCGATAGGCAACAATCCGACCTTTATCAAAGTCGGAAACGTGATGGTACGCATTTCTCCTCCTTACACGAGGCATCACAACAACGTTTCATCAGGCAACGCCGGTCAACTGCCGTTTGTGTATGAGAAATCGGTTGGAAACTTTCCTCAGGTCAGCACGTTGTAGGTGTCGCCACCGGCGCCAACCTTGTGTGAATGGTCTGAAAAGCTAATAATTTGCATATGACAGCATCTTCTTCCTGTCGGTTAAATTCTGCGTCTGTAGCACGTCATCCTCGTGGTGTAGCGATTTCAATGGCCAGTAATGTAATCCTTGTTACGCAAAAGAACGTGTATTATTACCACACACACTAGCTGAAGATAAAGCTTTCAGCTGAACGATGAAAGCTAGAGAAACTTTATGTTCCTATCCGTAGTTGGTTACGTTAGAGGATTTTCCTGTGTTGTTCACAGGGTAAAGTTTGACTGATAGATCAAATACACTAAAAGTACTGCAGTGTCATAACGATAGCGTAACACAGCTGCAGCTTAGTCAGATACAACAGCACTGCTAGCTGTAAACAATTGAGTCTTGTAGTTTCCGCGACGTAATGAGTCACCTGTATATTATTTCAGCTCAGCTCAGCAAAGGATAATCTGGTTTTGCAGAAGGCTAGAGTCTACAGAATACCATGTCGAAGCACAAAGCCCATATTAGTAAAACCACACGTGAAAGATACGTGAAACGTGATCGCCACATTCGTTTTTCGCAGCTCAGTAAGTCACCTATTGCCAAACACTGTGTCTCCAAACGACATTCTGTGGATTATTTTGCAATGGAAATCATGGCCACGACGTCCTTATGGGAATCAGTTCCTATGGAATATGTGTAAATACATTTGGCAGAATATCTTGTAAGCGGTGTGCTGTGTTTAAAAAGGTAAAGCTCTGATCTATTAAGCTCTACTGTATAATATCTACCCACAAATACTTAAAGAAATAACCACAGAACACACACACACTTATTGAACTTATGCGCAACAATAATAATTTAGCATAGATATACGTACTCAATCACCTGTAAGCTCGTCTATCCCATCCAAAAGTTACATAATGTGTTTACTTTCAGTTTATAGCCGAAAGCAGTGTCATGAAGATGTTTCTCCGTATCTGTAATTGCTTCCACTCCAAAACATCGATTGCTGAAATGTTTCACGAAAGCAGGGAGCTCTTGACGTAATTTAAAAGCAAAATCTGCACGCACCGTTGAAATGTCTTCCACGAAATACATAACTGTTATACCAAAAAAAAATTAATGCATAGGCTTCCACAGTCATTTGCATTCATAACAACGTCCAATATCTATCTTTATACAGCTCAATATCACTCATGCAAAAGAACGACATCTTTATTATTAATGGAATAACAAAAGCAAAACGAGGATAATGGAATGTAGTCGAACTGAGTCGGGTGATGAGGGAATTAGATTAGGAAATGAGACACTTAAAGTAGTAAAGAAGTTTTGCTATTTGGAGAGCAAAATAACTGATGGTCGAAGAAGAGAGGATATAAAATGTAGACTGGCAATGGCAAGGAAAGCGTTTCTGAAGAAGAGAAATTTGTTAACATCGAGTATAGATTTAAGTGTCAGGAAGTCGTTTCTGAAAATATTTGTATGGAATGTGACCATGTATGGAAGTGAAACGTGGACGATAAATAGTTTGGACAAGAAGAGAATAGAAGCTTTCGAAATGTGGAGCTACAGTAGAATGCTGAAGATTAGATGGGTAGATCACATAACTAATGAGGAGGTATTGAATATAACTGGGGAGTAGAGGAGTTTGTGGCACAACTTGACTAGAAGAAGGGATCGGTTGGTAGGACATGTTCTGAGGTATCAAGGGATCACCAGTTTAGTATTGGAGCGCAGCGTGGAGGGTATAAATCGTAGAGGGAGACCAAGAGATGAATACACTAAACAGATTCAGAAGGATGTAGGCTGCAGTAGGTACTGGGAGATGAAGAAGCTTGCACAGGATAGAGTAGGATATAGAGCTGCATCAAACCAGTCTCAGGACTGAAGACCACAACAACAACAACATGTTTATTTATTAATTAAGCTTTATTTATTAACATTACAGAATGACTCACAGCCTTGGTTAGCTATAATGCGTCGTTTGCTACTAAAAACTAGTGATAAAGCTGCAGAGATGGTCTCTTCGTCATTTTCTGCAGTTTCTTTCAGTACTGTTATTTAGCCTCTATTTTTACACAATTGCTTGTTAATTAGAGAAACATGTGAAACATAAAGTAAATTTTGGAAACGAAAAACAAATTTTACTTTGTTATTAAGAAGAAAATAATAGATTATTGGAGAACTTTAGACACGAAAAGTTGTCCCAGTACCTGGCTATTTCAAGCGGGAAGGCTTAGATAAACACTTCGAGGCTCTCTCACCTGAATTATTAACATATTCTGTTCTATTATAGTTCCTATTATATAAAGAGTATTCGGAAAAAAGGCTCCAGTATTTACAGAGGATGTAGTAAGCATTAAGCGAAGACAAAATTTTCCTATCAATATCGGTCGAAAACCTCATATATTCGAAGTTATGGCCTGAATGTGTGCGAGGAACATATCGTGCAGGCCAAGCGCTTTGGCGCCTGAACACACGACAAAACAGCTTAAGTACTAGACGTTAATGCAGCACGACGTGTCTACATCATAGAGTAAATATCTCTGGAGTGAGCATTCACATGCGCAGAACAGATTTTGTGTTGTCAACATACATTGCCGGCCTGGTCACGTGATCTCGGGACTTCGTGTGTTTGTCCGTATAGCGCCCTGTGTATTTAGAATGTCATTACATCCCCAGTACAGACGCATTCTTTTCGAACGTGTCGTGGATTATTTATATATTTTGCGCAGACATAATAACAATATCCATTTGATACCGGGAATAAACCAGCTACGTAACTTTTAAGGGCAAGTGATATTACATCCTGCTTCTTTGCGATAAGTGTCACAGTTCAAATACACTCGATTTTTGGTAGTTTTCAGTATGATACGGCACTTTATAGTATTACAGGGCCTGACGTACATTTTTGCAGTGATAGTCTTGCAAAACGACTTGACAGTACGCTAGTACACTTTTGCAAGTGGCCGAGAAACACCGAATTTGCCACACATTAGCGATTATATCCCTGCTAATTCGTTCTTTTTTCTGCTATTTCTGCGTATTTATTTTCTCGTTTTTGCGACCTAAAGCACAATTTTTCTTACTGGTGACACTTTGAAGTATTTATTTAACGCATTTTACGTACTTGCTCCCAGTTTATTAAATAAATAGTAGACTGCGTGATCTATATACACAATCGACAAGTCACTGATAAATGCTTGGAGGATAGTATTTGCTGAAACAACTAACCATTCCCTTTCCTGTTCCACTAGCAAATTTACGAGAGGAAGCGATTGTTTGTAAGCTTTTGTACGAGCCGTAATATCTACTATATAGTCACAAAATCATAGAAAAATAGGTCTACAGAATCAAACCTTAATTATAATGCGTCTCGAAATTTTTAAACATATACAATGTCTCTTAATAATATGATAACTATAATTAGAGCTACATGGTATGTACCCACGAAAAGTTACTATCCATCGTTTCACTATTTTTCTTTGCATCCGTAGCAACAACAGTAATTCACCATCTCTATTACACTATCAACAAAACGTGAAACACAACAAAAACTCTTGATATTATAAACTTCAAACGCTGCAGAAAGCGCACACGCACAGCGAAGTCCCGAAAACACGTCACAATCCTGGTTTAATGTTGACGACATGCGCAGAACGCAATGCTCACTCCAGAGATATTTACTCTATGGTCTACATTGGTATCAAAGACGTATCCAACATAAGAACACGTAGAACATTCCAGAGTGTACTAACTGTGTAGTATATTGGTCAGGTATCGTATTCTCATCTGGTGTACCCGTAGTATTTAGATGGCGCGTTGTGTGTTGTGACACAGTAGTACATTAGTGTAATCTGTTTCCGTGTTCGTCACTGGATGCACAGATCCAAATGGAGGCCTGGTAAGATCAAGCAGATGGAAGCATCCTACGGTCATGTAAACTGTATGTTGCCAAAAATCCACTACGCTGTACACCATTTCTAATTATGTTTAATATCCTGTTCACACCCAGAATATGTTGTGAAGACTAATGCAGAGAGATAATGATCGCTGACAGTAGGGCAAGTAAACCACAACTCCAAAGATGTTTATAGGAACTTTTTTTCTTTCCTTGTTGCACACTCCATCCTCTGTAAACATAGCAATCTTATTTTACAGATGCCATGTATATGTACGTCATGAGATTAGCTCTACATGGTTTGGGTCTGAAGCATAACAGTATTATTTGTTACTGCAATTACTTTCTCCAGTTGCCCGTGTCATAAGCGGGAGAGAAACCTTGGAAGGGTGACGTGCTTCGTCTTCTCCAAGGGCGCTGCTTATCTATGGTGTATGTTAATGTTCATGTAGTTAACTCTCATTATACTGCACGCTATATAGCATATGTATTTTTATATATTGTACAATCTTATAAAGTCCACACGTTTTACAGTTAGCATCTTATGCAGATTACATAATAGACAATTACATGTTTGAAAACAATGATCCAAAAAACTGGGGGTTTCCTGATTTACTTGGTACGAACAAAAAAATGCGTTGTTTTATTTCTTATTACTAGCTTATTTTCAATTCTATGTATTTTCACTTGCATTGTCGTTGCAGTCGTGTGATCTGTTACTATGACTTGTGCGTATTTCTATTGGTGATAATGGTGTGTTCATGTTACTATATGTATCTGTACGTTCATCTTTTTCCATATCAGTGATGGAATCCGTGTTGTCCCAGGTATCATGTTGTGGCGTTCGGAGTGTGTGTGTGTGTGTGTGTGTGTGTGTGTGTGTGTGTGTGTGTATGTTGTGTCTGGTCATGACCTATATGCTCGTTCCAGCTAATAGGTCTTGTACAGTGCTCGTGTGTGTGTGTGTGTGTGTGTGTGTGTGTGTGTGTGTGTGTGTGTGTGTGTATGTGTGTGTGTGTGTATGTTGTGTCTGGTCATGACCTTCTATATGCTCGTTCCAGCTCATAGGTCTTGTACAGTGCTCTTGATATTTCATCAGTGACACAGTTAAGTATGCTCCATTTATCTAGGGCTCTTGAAGATGGCCCTCAAGTTTTGATATGTATCATCAGTCTTACGTGTGTGTGTATGTGCCATATTGTAGAGTTTTGTGTCTGGGGAACCAAGTCTCCTACGTGCACATGTTTCTTTTTGGCTAAGGCCAGAGCGGTAGAGGTCTACTGAAACAGCTGCATACGTCTGAATTATTTTATTCTTACACTAAATGATCATTGATGAGACAAAACTGTAGCGACAGATGTGCACAAGATGGTCGTATATCAGCACGGTCTAATTTAGGTAATAAAGGAATGACATTAGTTGAGCGAAATAATTAACAGAAATCTCACAAATAGTTGATCGATTGTTGCAAAAGCTCTTCGTAGTGCAGAAGTTATGGTTGCTGCCTGTTCATCGTGGCGTTCTGGGTTCAGTTTCCGCCTGGGTGGAGATTTTCTTTACTCTGGGCTGCTTGGTCTTGGTCTTGGTATTTACTTATTTTTTGAGAGAAATCACAAAGAGCACATGTGTTCCCAGGATGTGTAACATGAACTGAAATTCTAGAAAAAAAAACACGAAATCACATGTTTTCGAATTAAGTCTTCCTGCAAGACAGTAAGCCATTTATAATATAAGACGGAATGATAGTGTAGAAAATTTAATGCAACGGACTGAATAGATAATATTCGTTCCAATAATTCAGCTTCCAGCTTACGAAAGACGAGCTACCCGTGAGCCTTTGAGTCATCACGCGCAAGATTACCATTTATCGTCATAATTCACGGCACGTTCTGTCCGCTGCATAATAACCGTGCTTATATTCGGTCCACATGACTGAACTGACCTATACATCGCCTACTAACCCCCGTGGCGAGTAACTGTAATGAGCTCACCCGAACCCGCCAACGCTGCAGAACCGGTAACCGCGTCACGCCGAGCAAACAGAAAGCAGAACGCCGAAAGCAGGAAACAGGTTCAGAATGGCAAGTGGTGATTAGAATCTACTCGGCTTCTTGGCCAGACAATTGTGAACGTTTATCACTGGCTGAAGGCCAGGGCAGCACCGAATGTACAATACGCTTCAGGGGTACAAGGAAGAGATAACCAAAAGAGTATGGCTCGACTAATCGAAGCTGACCATAGGATGATCTTGCAGAATATTGCACAGATAAATTCGCGATTTTAGAAAGTAAAAGTAGCGGAAAAAATTGGCCAAGTACGAGTAGGACTTGCGCTCTGGGGGTTCCGTTCAAACATAAACCAAACGTAAATATTAATATTCACAGTTCGTCCACCCCAGGAATCAAGAATCTAGACGGTTTTCCTGTTATCGATTTCGTTACGGACAAGATATCGGTCACAGGACTTCCAAGACTTCTGATAATGTTTTAAGTTTCAACTTCAAATTTCTTATGTACTTTCACATTTGGCATTACAATGTACTTATTTCCTCCTTGTACAAACTTAAGTGATTGATCTGTGAGAGGATACAGAACAAAAGAGATCTAATGAGCTTATGTCTGGAAATCCATGGTTTCCATGCTAAAGCCGGCCGGTGTGGCCGAGCGGTTCTACGCGCTACAGTCTGGAACCGCGCGACTGCTACGGTCGCAGGTTCGAATCCTGCCTCGGGCACGGATGTGTGTGATGTCCTTAGGTTAGTTAGGATTAAGTAGTTCTAAGTTCTAGGGGACTGATGACCTCAGAAGTTAAGTCCCATAGTGCTCAGAGCCATTTGAACCATGCTAGAGTCCATTTATTCAAAAAATTATGTGAAATCTTATGGGACTTAACTGCTAAGGTCATCAGTCCCTAAGCTTACACACTACTTAACCTAAATTATCCTAAGGACAAACACACACACCCATGTCCGAGGGAGGACTCGAACCTCCGCCGGGAGCAGCCGAACAGTCCATGACTGCAGCGCCTCAGACCTCTCGGCTAATCCCGCGTGGCTCCATTTATTCAATCATACTTTGTTACAGAGACTGCGGTCTAATACACACTGTACCACGCAGCCACAGATACAGTATGCATGGTTTCCTCCTAGAGGGTGGTACTGTTCCTCATACGTCATGCCCTAGCGTCCTCTACTGCTATAGTAATTGGTAATGTCATGTCCAATTCAGTTCTCTTGCTGACTCAACTTATAGTGAATGTGATACAGCGTTGTACACAATGGTTTCGTATTCGAATCATAAGCTTGCCGCCATGGTGTTTACTTACGGAAAGACATATGGCAACGACCGTTGGGCAACAAGGTTGTATCAGAAGACATATCATCGCCGACAATAAGCACAGCATTCAGTGTTTGCTAAACTGTTTCGCCGTTTGTCAGAGACAGGAAGTAGGAAATCTTGAAGAATGTAGCCGAAATGTTCGGACACCAGACTTGGGTGAAAATGTGATTAACACTGTGGAAGGCGACCGCCGTGTCAGTACCGGGCAGTTGGCCCACCAGTACAGGGGAAGCCAAACGACCGTGTGGAACGTTCTCCATGACAGTTGTTGCTACCCTTATCACTTACAGCGTGTGCAGGGCTTACTAGCAACAGATTTTCCACATCGGGAGAAGTTTGTCACTGGTTTCTTCATTTGTCACTGGTTTCTTCACCAGGCAACCACGATTCCGTGAATTGTGTCATCCATCCTACACACAAATAAGGTCACCTTTACGCAGAGTGGTATTTTCAGCTTTCATAACAGTCAGCTGTGTGATAGTATGCAGAAATTCCATGGTACGGTAACAGCGAATCATCAGCATAGGTGCAGCCGGAACGTATGGGCCGGGATAATTGTCGACCGTATTTTGGTACCAGTCTTCCTTCCACGTCGACTAACAGGCCTGAACTATCCGCGTTTCTTAAGGGTGACTTTGACATGGCGGTGCTCCAGCCCAGTTCACCGTTAACGTCCGGACGCATCTCAATATTGTCTTCCCTGATCAATGGATCGGACGAGGGGGGGGGGGGGGGGGAGGGGAGGGCAGTTGCATGGCCTACTCGTTCACGTTTATCTCAACCCGTGCGATTAGTGGTTACAGGGCCATCTCAAAGGTATCGTGTATGCAGAACCCACTTCATATGTGGAGACACTGGAGCAGCCTATTCATACTGCCTTTGACACTGTTCGCATGAAGCGTGGCCGACTCGAACGTGTGAGACACAACGTGCTACGGCGCGTACACGCGAGCGTTGAGGCACATGGAAACCATTTTCAACACATACTGTGACTGTGGCCGCAGAGTACAGTGAGTATTAGACCGTAGTCTCTGTAACAATGTGTGACTTTCAAATGATTCAAATGGCTCTGAGCACTATGGGACTTAACATCTGAGGTCATCAGTCTCCTAGAACTTAGAACTACTTAAACCAAACTAACCTAAGGACATCAACACATCCATGCCCGAGGCATGATTCGAACCTGCGGCCGTAGCAGTCGCGCGGTTCCGCACTGGAGCGCCTAGAACCGATCGGCCACGGCGGCCGGCAATACGTGACTGAATAAATGGTCTCTGTCATGGAAACCGTGCATTCCCGGACATACATTAATTAGGCCGTTTTTGTTACGTATCCTCTAATCGATCAATAACTAGAGTTTGCACACGATGGAAAGAATCATCCTGTACAATTCCTGAAACCCCCCTTGCCGTTGGTGGGGAGGCTTGCGTGCCTCAGCGATACAGATAGCCGTACCGTAGGTGCAACCAAAGAGGAGGGGTATCTGTTGAGAGGCCAGACAAACGTGTGGTTCCTGAAGAGGGGCAGCAGCCTTTTCAGTAGTTGCAGGGGCAATTGACTGATCTGGCCTTGTAACACTAAGCAAAACGGCCTTGCTGAGCTGGTACTGCGAACGGCTGAAAGCAAGGGGAAACTACAACCGTAATTTTTCCCGAGGGCATGCAACTGTACTGTATGGAGGACGTGAGACGAACATCAACAAAAGCAAAACGAGGATAATGGAATGTAGTCGAATTAAATCGTGTGATGCTACGGGAATTAGATTAGAAAATGAGACGCTTAAAGTAGTAAATGAGTTTTGCTATTTGGGGAGCAAAATAACTGATGATGATCGAAGTAGACAGGATATAAAATGTAGACTGGCAATGGCAAGGAAAGTGTTTCTGAAGAAGAGACATTTGTTAACATCGAGTATAGATTTAAGTGTCAGGAAGTCTTTACTGAAAGTATTTGTATGGAGTATAGCCTTATATGGAAGTGAAACGTGGATGATAAATAGTTTAGATAAGAAGAGAATAGAAGCTTTCGAAATGTGGTGTTACAGAAGAATGCTGAAGATTAGCTGGGTAGATCACATAACCAATGAGGAGGTATTGAACAGAATTGGAAAGAAGAGGAGTTTGTGGTACAACTTGACTAGAAGAAGGGGTCGGTTGGTAGGGCATATTCTGAGACATCAAGGGATCACCAATTTAGTATTGGAGGGCAGCGTGGAGGGTAAAAATCGTAGAGGGAGACCAAGAGATGAATACACTAAGCAGATTCAGAAGGATGTAGGTTGCAGTAGGTATTGGGAGATGAAGAAGCTTGCATAGGATAGAGTAGCATGGAGAGCTGCATCAAACCAGTCTCTGGACTGAAGACCACAACAACAATAACAATTCCTGATGATTTAACGGAAGGGCTGACTGACAGTCGGACAACAAATGACATTTTTTTTTCGTGTGATATAATTACAAATTAACAATTTTCGAATTTCCCTTACTTTTACTGTGAAACCTTGCTACTTAACAAATTTAGTGATTCTAGGTGAACGGAAAGTACCATAATATAGGTCTTGATGAGGGTGTTTGCTAGTATCAAAATAAGTGGCATAAATGACCGTGTTGTGACTGCATTGACTTCGAACTTTAAAGTTTTTACAACACCATATACCATGGTATATAAAGATCAGTTTCAACCTGATACGTCTACCCCTTCCTGAGAAAAATGTGTTTTAATAGTCGAACAGACAGATGGATAATGGATGACAAATAAAACTTTTTTCGTGTGATATAAGTATAAATTAACTACAAATTAACAATGTTCGGATTTTTCCTTTACTTGTACTGTGAAACCCTGCTTTTTACCAAATTTCATGGACCAACAGGAAGTACCATAGAGGTTCTGACTAGTGAGTTTGCAAGTATCAAAATATGTGACATAAATGGCCGTTTTTTGACTGCATTGACTTAGCAGCTTTAATTTTTTACATCACCAAGGGACCATAAACGTTAGTATGTGACATATATCTGAGCCAGATACGTCTACCCGGTCCAGAGATAAAGGGTCTTAACAGTCGGACAGGCAGACAGACGAATGAACAACTAAGCGATCCTATGAGGTTCTGTTGCTACCGATAGAGATAAGGAGACTTAAAAATGAAAGAGCAGTTGAACATCCGACGTTTAATCGTATTAATCGCGATGATGGCTCGAAGCTTGATAAGATATGAGAATCGGAGATTATCAAGACCAAAAAGTGACACGTCTAGTGACAGTTAATTTTATTATTTTGACAACTGAATTTGAATTTCGTGGGTCCGCAATTCGAATCATGCACCTACACGCCTCAGTTTAGATACAGGGTATTTTTCCGGCTCAATATTATGTAAAAATCAACACCTATTTCTTTCAGGCACTGTTTATGATGTATATGTTTTACAGATTTTTTGTTGATATCAGCTAATGCAGCACACTTTCTAAACAAATTAGAAGTATTCTGAATATTTTTGAATCTGCTTAGGGTTATTGAAAAATTACAAAGATATTGATGCAATTTTCTTTTCCAAAATGCTTCCTCAAATTGACGTACCATTTAATCCAATGTTATACATTTGAAGGAGACCAAATTTTTACCAGATATGCATGACATGATGGTTGAGGTACTAGACCTGTTTAATTCCACCTATTAAGTATATTACAAGAATAAAAAATATCACATCTTACATTTTAATTTTTATAATTTTTTTCCTAAAAAATGTTATTTTTTTGTATAATTTAGTTGATTCTGCAATAAAGCTTAGGTCTACTACACAAGTATGGACTATTGCAAGTTACAGAAAAAATTAGAGCAATGCTTTATAAACTTTAGGAAATATTTGTACCTGAATTCTGAAAAATACAACTTGCGGGAAATGAAGATATGAGTCCAATTAAATTGTGCCTCAGAACATTCCTGAAGCATAGTCTTCATCCTGCAGAATTTCTTCATCTTCAAGCTTCCTCTTGGCATTCGTTTTAGCACTTTCATTCCTTTCAGCACTTCTTGCTCCTTTGGTAACTTGAAGAGCGAATCTTTCAGCTTCATGCTCTCGTTGTCTGTCAGATGCAAGCAATTGATCTTCCATATTAGAGCCACATTTTATGCCTAAATTTCTCAGGACTTCCAACCTTACTATCACTCCATCATTGAAACATATCACTGCATCTAGTACACTAACTTCTAATGTATCTAGTTCTACAAAAACATTTTTGGGTAATCTTTCCTATATGCATAGGTTGAAACTTTTATTTGTATTCTGAGTGCCCCCATGAAGACATTTACTAAGCAAAACAGGGTCAATCAGGTCTCTAAAAATTGGTTTTATTTAATTTATAGCAGGCTCAGGAAGAGAATGCTTATGGTGGTATATTTGACCACTTTCTTTTGCCTTTTGGTGACCACACCAAGAATTAAGGCAAAGTCGGTCAACAGGGTAGTGACCTGTGGACAACTTATGAAAGTAGGTGGCCTATACAGCTTTTCTCATCGCTGTAACATCATTCAGAGGTGCAGTTCGCGTAACGACCAGTCCATAATAACTCTGAAGAAAGTCTATTTCAGTTTCTATCAACTTACCTTGGACAGACAGAGATTTTCCATCAGATAGCAAATTTCCTTTCATTTCTCTTCGTAGCTTCCTCAATCTAGCACCCGTCCTCTTTTGCACATATCCACAACGCTCCAGTTTTGTTACAAAGGTATCACTATAAAGATTAAACTTACTAATTTTATTGAAAGCTTTAGAGTCCCCATCGCCTAGGTACTTCGTATATCTAACCTTATAAACGGGCACCGACCTCTGAAATATTTTGATAGCTCCATCGCACTCCATACCTTCACTGTAACCATCAAAATTCTTAGAACACTGGTGCTCAGCATGTCCTTCAGTGCTACCATGGCAGGTGTGGCAGTACTTAGACAAGCACTCAACATCAACAACTTTTCCATTCTCCAGAGAAGTGGCACTTACAACGCCATTCAAGGAACGATATCCTCGGCGTTGCCATGTCCCATCAAGTGCAACAGCAGTGTCCCTGGTTCAACTAATATTTACAGTTCCTTCTACTGCACGTTTCATAGATGCTTTAGACACAACCGTCAAGGCACCTAAAAGAATCTTTATGTACTTGGTGAACCTACTGAGAGGGGCAGTAAGGTCCATCAAACCACAAAACGTTTGAGCAGCCTTTTTTCCTTTTCCTATTGCACACATTGCATACACTGACTTCAAATTCACATGATATGAATTATGCATAATGTTCGAAGCCATTTTCGAGATATATTTATTGCATGATCTACACATAATAACTAATTTTGACGCTAAACGATTCCTGCTACTTTGTTGTTCAGTTATTTCCAGACAGCCTACACCACCACATTGTTTACATTTCGCCACTTCCTTTATGAAAGAAAATAAGATACCTACATCAACAACAACAAATCCACTACAAACAGCGTCATTGTTAGCGCAAAAATCTGAACCACCAGGAGGTGTGCATGTGGGAGTTTCTTCCCTGAAGAACTGATAGATAGAGTGTGGATTGCTTTGTTTGTGAACTGGTTACCACAGAATTTCCTTTTATTGCATTTTTGATGCGAAGCATAGTTCGTATTTATTGCACACTAAAGGATATGTACTTCCACAAATATTTATATCTCTTGGGCAACAAACATTCAGTAACACGTGAACAAACTGCTTCAGTAAAACAAAAGTAAATACTAGCAAAGATAATCATTTACAGACACTAGAAACCTGCACTGTTACCAATATACACAATGTATCATACTTATAATCGATGGAAACAAAACGTTCACAGTTCTTTTCGAAAAAAGACTGGTTTCTGCAACAGAAATAAAGTGGGCGTAACGGCATACATGACTAACTTTAAAATTTGGTATATATAGGTCATTTTTCATTTGAAACCCTATAATGTATATATCAATGCAATCAGGAAAGACTAAAGAATTTAATAAAGCCATAAAAAATTTAGATTTGGCACCATTTATAAGTACCCTGTATCCGGTCACACAGCAGCAACCTACCCACAGGCGCCAGTTTCTGGTAGAAACTTCGAGACGTGCGTCAACGATCGCTAGTGTGAAACTCACCTGATGATGGCTGAATGGTTATCAGCCGTAATACCGCAGGAAGACATCGACGTCATCTATCTGCAATCTCGATATTTCATGGTATTCCCAAACACGTTACGGGACAAGCTTCAGCTCTGCGCTGATTGGTTGTCGTTTTACGGGCATAGCTCCAGAACGGTGGCTGTCCGTCCTGTGATTATTTCGAAACTGTGGTCTGATTCGACGTCACCTGACTTGCTCTCACCTCATCATCCAGTTTTTTTTTCCCTTTCGACCTGTAGAGAGCAAAGTTTCTTTTTTAAAGCAGATATACACTACAGGCCATTAACATTGCTACACCAAGAAGAAATGCAGATGATAAACGGGTATTCATTGGACAAATATACTAGAACTGAAATGTGATTACATTTTCACGCAGTTTGGGAGCATAGATCATGAGAAATCAGTACCCAGAACAACCACCTCTGGCCGTAACAACGGCATTGAGACAAGCAGAGCTTGGATGGCGTGTTCAGGTACAGCTGCCCATGCAGCTTCAACACGATACTACAGTTCATCAACAGTAGTGACTGGCGTATTGTGACGAGCCAGTTGCTAGGCCACCATTGACCAGACTTTTTCAGTTGGTGAGAGATCTGGAGAATGTGCTGGCCAGGGCAGCAGTCGAACATTTTCTTTATCGAGAGGGGCCCGTACAGGACCTGCAACATGCGGTCGTGCATTATCCTGCTGAAATGTAGGGTTTCGCAGGGATCGAATGAATTGTAGAGCCACGGGTCGTAACACATCTGAAATGTAACGTCCACTGTTCAAGGTGCCGTCAATGAAAACGAGAGGTGACCGAGACGTGTAACCAATGGCACCGCGTACCATCACGCCGGGTGATACGCCAGTATGGCGATGACGAATACACGCTTCCAATGTGCGTTCACTGCGATGTCGCCCAACACCGATGCGACCATCATGAAGCTGTAAAGAGAACCTGGATTCATCCGAAAAAATGACGTTGTAGAGTACACCATCGCAGACACGCCTGTCTGTGATACAGCGTCAAGGGCAACCGCAGCCATGGTCTCCGAGCTGATAGTCCATGCTGCTGCAAACGTCGTCGAACTGTTCGTGCAGATGGTTGTTATCTTGCAAACGTGCCCATCTGCTGACTCAGGGATCGAGACGTGGCTGCACGATCCGTTACAGCCATGAGGATAAGATGCCTGTCATCTGGACTGCTAGTGATACGAGGCCGTTGGGATCCAGCACGGCGTTGCGTGTACCCTCCTGAACCCACCGATTCTATATTCTGCTAACAGTCATTGGATCTCGACCGCGAGCAGCAATGTCGCGATACGATAAACCCGTATCACGATAGACTACAATCCGACCTTTATCAAAGTCGGAAACGTGATGGTAGGCATTTCTCCTCCTTACACGAGGCATCACAACAACGTTTCACCAGGCAACGCCGGTCAACTGCTGAGAAATCGGTTGGAAACTTTCCTCATGTTATCACGTTGTAGGGGTCGCTACCGGCGCCAACCTTGTGTGAATGCTCTGAAAAGCTAATCATTTGCATATCACAGCATCTTCTTCCTGTCGGTTAAATTTCGCGTCTGTAGCACGTCTTCTTCGTGGTGTAGCAATTTTAATGGCCAGTAGTGTAAATGACGCGGTGCATATAATCGTTTCCAGTTGAAGTCAGGTGATCCCTTCGCTTAGTCTGCTACTGCCGATCCGCCGTTATCGGAGCTCTTGTGACGTCACGTGAGCCTGCCCTCGCGGCACTTGTTTCCGTGTGCACCTGGCGGGCCGCTACCGCAGCAGTGCCATCGACGCGACCCAAGGCTGCAGACGAAGAAGCCACCTGCTCCTTATCTCCCAGTGCTCGCTGAACGCCTACGCAAGAATGTTCAGCTTCTTCCGCTTCAGTGGAGTTATGAAACAGCTGCTTGCTGTTCTCGCCGGTACGTAAATACTCTTAAGAACGTAAGTCTACACCTTGCCGGCTGTTTGGCGAGTGTTTTGGGACGGCGAATGCTACGTCTCGCTATGCTCGGTACAGACTGATTCGTTCGTTTTGTTGCCCAAATCATCTGCGTCTGCATTATAATGAGGATAATTGCAAAACAGGATAGATGCTTATAATGCGTGGTGTTATGACAGGCAGTTGTCTCTCAATATTAGTAAGTGTAACCTACTGCGAAAATCTCCATTAATGTACGAGTACAAAATAAATGCCCAGTCTTTGGAAGCAGTAATGTCCGTCAAGTATCTGGGTGTGACTGTTCGAAATTATCCCAAATGGAATGATCAGATTATACAAGTAACGGGTAAGGCGAACTCTAGATTGCGGTTTATTGGTAGAATCCTGAAGCCAAGCAGTCCTTCAACATAGGAAATAGCTTACAATACGTTAGTTCGTCCAGTCTTGGAGTATTATTCGTCTGTATGGGACCCTTATCAGTTGGGTCTGATTCAAGTGATTGAGAAGGTACAAAGAATAGCGGCAACATTCGTGACTGGTACATTTAGCCATCGCGAGAGCGTTTCAGATCTCATAGAAAGTTTGAAGTGGGAGACACTTGCAGATAGACGGCGCGCTAAACAGAAGGGGCTGCTCACTAAATTCCGAAATCCGATCTTCACCGAGGATGTAGAGCATATATTTTTACCACCAACCTTCAAATCGCGCAATGATCACCATTCAAAGATAAGGGAAATAAGAGCCTGTACTGAGGCGTTCAGATAGTCGTTTTTCCCTCGTGCGATCCACGAGTGAAACAGAGGGGGAGGAAATATGACTTTGGCGCGAATTGTGCCCTCCGCCACACACCGCTAGGTGGCTAGCGGAGTATATATGTAGATGTAGATAGACTGTGTATCACTTACATCTGCATCATACTCCGCACGCCACCTACATGTGTGTGGCGGAGGGCACTTTTGGTAACACTAACCGATCCCCCCTTCCTTCTTCCACCCTCGACTGGCGCGTAGGAAGAATGATTGTCGGTAAGCCTCTGTATTAGCTGTAATTTCTCCAGTTTTTCGTCGTGGTCTTTTCGCGAGATGTATGTCGGCGGAAGTAATATATTGTCCGGCTCTTCCCGGAACGTGCTCTCGCTAAATTTCGATAGTAAGCCTGTCCGTGATGCGCAACGCCTCTCTTTTTACCGTCTGCCACTGCAGTTCGTTGAACGTCTCTGTAACGCTTTCTCGCCGACTAAACGACTCCGTGAAGAAACGCGCCGCTCTTCGCTGGGTCTTCTCTATCTTTACTGTCAGTCCTACTCTTAAGGATCCCAGACTGTCGGACAAAAGAATCGGTCGAACAAGCGCCTTGTAAGCCACACCTTTCGTGGATAACTTTCATTTCCTTAAAATTCTTCCTACAAATCTCAGTCCGGAATTTGCGTTTCCTACTATTTGTTTTATGTGGTCGCTTCACTGAAGGTCACTCTGGATTGTTCTTCTTGATGTTTTACGATAGATACTGTTTCCAGCACTTTCTCATCAATAGTGTAGTTGCATGGTAGCAGATTTCATTTTCCTGTATATGCGTAGTGTGTTACACATCTTAATTTTTTTTTACGTCCAGGGGAAACTGCTAGAGCCTACACTGTTCATCAATACTCCGCAGGTCATTCCGCAACGTTGCCCTTTCTGAGAGACAACCGCGATATCTGCGAACAGTCTTTAGGAGCTTCCGACGCTTTCTGCTTGATCATTTGTGTATACTGTAAACAGTGGCGGTCCCATCACACTTCCTCTAGCGTACTCCGCGAAATTAACAAGTTTGTTTGCATTGCCATCATCCGCCAGAAGCACAGAAATGCCGGCCGTTGTGGCCGAGAGGTTCTAGGCGCTTCAGTCCCAAACCGCGCTGCTGCTTCGTTCGCATGTTCGAATCCTGCCTCGGGCATGGGTGTGTGTGCTGTCCTTTGGTTGGTTAGGTTTAAGTAGTTCTAAGTCTAGGGGACTGATGACCTCAGATGTTAAGTCCCATAGTGCTTAGAGCCATTTGAACCATTTGAAATATTTGTTTTGTAATCAAAAACCACCTTTTCTTCCTGCAATGTAATTTATTTCTTTCAGACGCGCTCACCTTTTACCTACCCTCAGTGGAATCTAGAATGATGCAGCTTTGTTCTGATGTGCCAGATCTGTAGGTTACAAAACACTGCAATCTTGTTATTTAAGTAAATAAGTGATTACTTGCAGTTATTCATATTTTTGGCTGGAATCTGAGTTTCCTCTCATGTCTTCACATGCTGGAGGTCACGGTATTACTTTGTAACATGAAAACGAGCTTATGTTTCGTAAGTGAAGTTATAGTGTGACCTCAAGTATGTGACCGGATCGCAGGAGACGTAGATGCCAGCCATAATGTGAATAACTGTAAGTAATCACTTATTTAAGCAAAAAAACAAGACATTAACTGTTTTATGATCTGTAAATCTCGTACATCAAAACGAAACTGCATCATTTTATATTCAACTGAAGGTGCCTTAAAGTAAAAGGCGAATCTCGTCTGGAAGAAAGAAAATACATTTTAGCAAGAAAAGGCGTTTTTCATTTACAAAACGAATCTTTACATCTTTCGATTTTGTTCCATTAGCAGCGACATGTTGCGTTCTGTCTGCAAGGACGTCTTGAATCCAGTCGCAAATCTGGCCTGGTACTCGATAAGCTCGTATTTGAAATTTGCGGTAAGGTTCTATGGAACCAAATTGCCGAGGGCATCGGTCCCTAGGCTTACACACTAATTAATGTAACTTAAACTAACTTATGCTAAGGACAACACACACCCACGCCCGAGCGAGGACTTCAACCTCCGACGGGGGAGCCACGGGAACCGTGACAAGGCGCCTCAGACTGTTGGTGTTCAATGTATATGTTTGCGAAATCCATGTCGACTTTTATAGAGGAGATTTTTGTTCTCCAAACACGTCATAACTCTTGAGCATAAAAGATGTTTCGTAGTTCTGCATAAATCGAATGTCAGCGATGTAGGCCTACGATTAGATAAATCTGTCCTACGATTCTTATTGCACACGAAAATGAACTGTGCTTTCTTCCAGTCGCTAGGTACCTTTCGTTGCTCCAGCGATTTACGATAAACTGTTGCTAGAAGGGAAGCAAGTTCATTCGCATATTTTTGTAGAATCTTATAGATATCTGATCCTGATGTCTTACGATTAGTACAATATTGTGGGTAGAGCAAACCAATGACTGCGATTCACTGGCAGGACACTTAGAAGGTGAAACAGATCTACTAAAGAGACTGCTTACACCACACTTGTCCCCCCTATTCTGGAGTATCGTTGTGCGGTGTGGGATCCGCATCAGGTGGGACTGATGGATGACATCGAAAAAGTACAAAGAAGGGCAGCTCGTTTTGTATTATCGCGAAATAGGGGAGATAGTGTCGCAGACATGAAACGTGAAATGGAGTAGCAATCATTAAAATAAAGACGTTTCTCGTTGCGACGGGATCATCTCATGAAATTTCTATCACCAGTTTTCTCCTCCGATTGCGAAAACATTCTGTTGGCACCCACCTACATAAGGAGAAATGATCATCTCGATAAAATAAAAGAAATCAGGGCTCGCACAGAAAAATTTAAGGGCTCGTTTTTCCCGCGTGTCGTTCGAGAGTGGAACTCTAGAAAGACAGCTTAAAGGTGGTTCATTGAACCCTCTGCCAGGCACTTTATTGCGAATAGCAGGGTAATCATGTAGAAGAAGATGTAATAAGTGATTATAGTTGCTTTTCTATTCCGCGATCGGTTATCTCAGTATCTGCCATTTCGACGATTGTACGATGGCTGAAATTAGGGACCGTCTTACGAAATTTCGCAGTGAAACAATTTCGAAAGACCGAATTCAGTATTTCGGTCAGCTCCCTATTACCTTCCGTTTCGGTGCCAATGTGGTCATTGAGTGAATGAATAGAAGATTTCGAACCGCTTACTGATTTTAGGTAAAACCAAAACCTCATAGGGTTTTTTCGGAGATCGGTTGGCAAAATTTTACTTTCAAAGTCACTGAACGCTTCTCTCACTGTTCTCTTTAGGCTCATTTTCGTTTCATTCAGCTATTGTTTGTCAGCTAGTTTTTACTCCCTTTGAATCTGTGATGAAGCTCTCTTTGTTTACGAAGCAGTTTTCTAACACGGCTATTAAACCACAGTGCATCTTTCACATCTTTTAAGACATAGATACTTGTCTAAGGTGTATTAAATGGCGGTTTTTTAATTTGTACTTCACATCTTCGTCCTCAGCACTGAATATTTGATGCTGACCGCTCTGATATTCTGCAACTATTATTCTGTCACTCTTGCTAAGCAAAAATATTTTCCTACCTTTCTTAACATTCCTTGTAATTCCTATAGTCGTAGTCACAACCTTATGATGACTGATACCTTCCTGTGCTTTAAATGAATCGATAAATTCAGGTCTCTTTGTTGCTACGGTGTCTAAGACTTTACTTTGGCGAGTTGATTCTCTTATTATGTGCTTGAAATAATTTCCGGACAACACATTCAGGATAATGTCAAACGAATCCCTATCTCTTGAACCAGTTTTGATGGCATGACTCACGCAGTCTATACGAAACAAGTTCAAGTCAGCCTCTATTACAAGACGATGTCCTGCAGTTCTCTCTGAAGCGCTCTACCGCTACAGCACCCGACTCAGCCAGTCTACAAAACCTTCGCGTTACTATTGTTGACCAACATATGACTACTGTAATCAAATCGTTTCTATTCGCTCAGCGCACTTGCTGATGATATTTAAATGCTCACTGCGCTCTAACATGTTTCCAGCAGTAGAAAAACTTAAAAAACAAAGAGTTATGCTTGAAGGGCATTATTTCTGCCAAGAATGTATGTTTTGTAATAATAGTGTTTATAAACGCCACTCTTTTGTCAGTTTCGGCTGTGGAGTCATTTTCCAGCGGGCTTCACAAGGCCATGAGCACAAGTCGAAACAACATACTGCTCATGTTTTTCACATACATAAACAATCACAGTATCTACGGGTGATCCCGACTGCGCGCATACCCAAAATTTTACCTGCTCTTGAAGCGATCAACCGCGGAAGCGGTCACTTTTCGAGATAGGTAAACTGTGTAAGGTGGTCAATTTTTAGAACAAATAAACTGCGTGCGAACGAAAGCACAAGTTAAGTTGGCACTACAGCATTTTCCTTCCCAGTTTTAGAGACTTAGAACTCACTATGATTGCTAAGCTATACCAGTCAGAGGTATAGCCTCTGGGCAGGAGTCGACTTTCCTGCTGGAAGGTCTGCTCTGACCAGCTACTGGCTGGCTCCGATTACCTTGCGAACTCAGAGGGTCGAACCGTGGCCGCGCCACGGACTCGAACTGTGGTCCCCTGTCGGAAGCTTCGTGCGGCCGCTCGTGTAGCAGAGCACCGTCGCCCAACAGAGCAGTGACACTGAAGGCACTGGTGTTACTTAACTGCCCCCTAATTATGCTCTGCAGTGTGCATATATTTTGCGAATGCTCCTCTTCAAAAAACAAAAAATGTTCAAATGTGTGTGAAATCTTATGGGACTTAACTGCTAAGGTCACCAGTCCCTATGTTTACACACTACTTAACCTAAATTACCCTAAGGACAAACACACAGACCCATGCCCGAGGGAGGACTCGAACCTCCGCCGGAGCCAGCGGCACAGTCCATGACCGCAGCGCTCAAGACCGCTCGGATAATCCCGCGCGGCCACTTCTTCAAATCTCGTTCTGACACACATTAGGTTAGCGCCAGTGCGCTACTTTCGATGGCGATTTGCAGCAAGAGTTACTCGCAGTCCCGCTGAGCACGCCGTTTCGGTAACTCTTGGGCCCCTGTCGGCCCCACATACTTTGCTACTTCGCGGAATATGCCCCATAGATATCACGATCAAATACAGAGCTGCAAGGTACTGGTTAAAGGTGGGGAGACTAGATAAGGTACACAGAATAACCGGTGTGCACATAGAGACGATACGTCACCTTAAAAGTTGGCGTCTGGATACATGGCAAGGAGAGTGGGATGTAAGTGATAAGGGACGTAGACTGCACGACTTCCTCCCTGACATAAGGGAGCGGTTGAGAATGAGACATATCGATCCCAGCCGCGGTATGGTACGTTTCTTAACCGGGCACGGACCTTATCCCACGCACTTAAACCGCCTGAGTCTGAGGCAGACACCTACATGCACGTGCGGGGAAGAAGGTTCCCCAGAACACACTGTCTTTTTCTGCGGGCAATACACGAACAATAGACATACACTACACTTAGATACAGACATAGATATATACACAGCAATAAGAGACGAAGAACAATGGGCACAATTAAACGCACTGACAAACAGTATTTCAAAAACAACACATGAAGAGTATATGCGGACACGACGTCACAGACATGCCTATGTGCAGCGTAACAGAAATCTCCAGAGGATGGACAGCGATACCCACAGTGACAACGAAAATAGTGACAATGAGGAGGAAGCTGAGATGTGACAGTAAATAAACAAAAGTGCTGGCAATCTAGCCAAGAAAACACCAAATGCTGTACATGGATGCGCACCTAATGTAGTTAATACATAGGATTAGTAACAAATAGGATAAGAAACATTTCTCTACTAATAATCATTTGTGTGTGTGTGTGTGTGTGTGTGTGTGTGTGTGTGTGTGTGACTGGCGGTCAACGGCTCGATGAAACCATTCCGAGGTATTCACCGTCAGTCACACTCGGTGATGGTATTAACAAATCTCTCATCTATCCTATCTTCTTTTTATATTCTTCTTAAAAACAACAAAATTTTATTTATATTTCAACCTCAAATTAATTTTATTTTGAATCATTCTTTGTAAATTTTGTAGATAAAACAAAAGGAAAGAAAACTGTAAAATGATGAAAAACGAAAATTGTAAGATGTACGACCTGTTTTAAACATCAGGTAACAGGTCTATAATTTGGCAATAAATAAATAATAAATAATACTTCGCGTTGGATAAAGCTTTGATCAACAAACCCGCGCCTGACTTACGGGTGCGGCTGCAATCCACTGCCACAAATTCACACTAAAATTACCTGAAGCAGTGATACCGCTATTAAATGGTTAAAATGCTAGACAAAATATCATGCCCATAATGAGGCACCCGTCAAGGTATTTAAAAAGACGCGGAAATTGCTTTCGTTCCTTATAGTAATAATAAGAAACGCCTTTTAAAAAATTTAAAGGTTTCATAGCTCCATTTCTGTATTTTAAAACCAATTCCTTTATATATTGCACTTGTGTCTTCCACGTTCGTTGTTAGATCTTTCATTTTAATGTCGGTAGTTGTGTGTGTGTGTGAATTTGCACTCAGAAAATTAAAGCCGAAAGCCTTGTGGAATGTCTCACAAGCACTGGTTGTTCTTTCAAAGCTTATAGTGTTGGAAGCCCAAATTTCGGGAGGAAACTCACATTCTGCGTCTATGAATTTCGTTTTTTGTCAAAGAATAGAGCGAAACATGTAAAATTTTCACTTTCGGAACGTCAATTCAAACACCTTTCAGCCGTCTAATTTCAAAACACTTTTTTTTTCCATTTTTGCGCTACCAGCTTCGGCTATGTAATGCGCCATCTTCAGGCCCCCTGACAGCACATGTAGGAAGATTCCAGTCTCGGTTCCTTTCAAAACAGCGGCCAGCAGTCAGCAAATGATGTGTGAAGTGATCGTTGTATCATGTATAAATCTACAGATACCAGACTTTGACCGGAAACGGTGTTGGAATCTTCCTACACGTGCAGTCAGGGGGCCTGAAAAGGCGTATTACTAGTATATCGCCGAAACTGGTAGCCCAATACAATAACAGTTTGGAAATTAGGCAGGTGTAAGGTGTTTCATTTGACATTCTGTACTGACCAGCCGAGGTCCCACAACCATCTCTGAAAAGATGAACGTACAGAGAGATTTCACTTTCGTCTTTACTGCTCATTAAAACTTCAGCATAAACAAGCAGAACCTCATCACGGTGGATAAAAGTCAAACGAAAGACCCAGTGCAACCATTTACTACCCAGCCACGATATTACTGCCTTTAACCTCCCAATGGTTTCATCGGAAATACGTGGTGACGTCAAAGTAAATAAGTACGGTGGTGACGGAGGAAAACTCACCGCGCCTGCCCTTGGCCCCCGTGGCCGTTAGCAGAAACGGACGGTGACGTCGCAGTAAACAAGTACAGTGGTGACTAAGGGGAACTCGTCGCACCGCCAATGCTTCCAAGTTGTATCTGTGAAGTGGTTCAGCGTGTCCTCGTGAAATACCGTCTATAGTCGGGTGCGGTGTCAACCACAATCTTGAATACTCCTGAAAGTGCATGTCGAGAAAGTGGACACATTCAGATGAATTTTGCCTGAAAAAAAAAAAAACAGGATCAAGTAATGGTAACCTGTACAAAAAGCAGTCTTGCGAGTGCCAAAAATGGCAGGGAAACCAGAAAAAAAGAGTGAAATAAATTTTGAAAGATCTTAAGAAAGCGGAAGGAATCGAGGAAAAATGAAAACCCCTAGAAAACAAAGGCCTTCCAGAAAAGTAGTTTCTCTAGATTTAGATAAAACCTTTAAATCGACCGCGGTCCGTTAGTATACGTCGGAACCGTGTGTCGCCACTATCAGTGATTGCAGACCGAGCGCCGCCACACGGCAGGTCTAGAGAGACTCCCTAGCACTCGCCCCAGTTGTACAGCCGATTTTGCTAGCGATGGTTCACTGACTACATACGCTCTCATTTGCAGAGACGACAGTTTAGCATAGCCTTCAGCTACGTCATTTGCTACGACCTAGCAAGGCGCCATATTCAGTTACTATATGTCTTCTGAGCAGATAAGATTGTGAATCATGTACCGTCAAAAGCGACGTTCCTCATTAATGGATTAAAGTTAAGTATCAAACTAATTATGTCCGCTTTCTGAACTCTCATTCCTTGTCATGTTCCAGACTTCACGTCAGTATAGTTCTTTCCTCCTCACCCTGCGTGAGCTAAAACGTGTGCATTTCGGCCTCCAGTTGTAACACGGTGTTGGCTCTTCTGCCAATACAACAGAAAGAAATTCCAGCTCAGAGAAAGCTGCTTATATTTTCAAAAACTAAAACAAATGTTCAGGGCGGGAAGAGAAACACTTCGCAACACTTTGAAAGAGATGGAATTTCGATTCAAAAAATGTAAAAATAACACAACCATACTAACTCATTGTTCCGACATTGTCACAAAGCGCGTATAATATTACGGAGCAGTTACTCCTAATGAAAAGGAGCAAAATACACCATGGAATTCACGGAAAAAACGTGGGTGCATACCCATTATACCATAAAGAAATGCTGGCAGCATGAAGAAGTTACGGGTGTAATGACTAACAGCAGTGGAGGCCTAAGAGCTATTGTCGTCCAAGCTGCAGGAGTAGTATTAACTTATAATTTGGAATCCAAATCCCACGATTATCACGGTGATATATATAAGGACAATCATCCCAAAGGGTTAGGAGGAAAACTGATTCCTAACATCCTAGCTGGCGGTACAGCTGTTCTTGACAACGCTCTGTAACCTACTCTTCAGAGAAATAAAGCCCCTCATTACCGCAACTCGTGAATGTGGCATAACTGAATGGCTCTTCCAGAACAAATTCAGTTTAGAAGCGAGTTTCTACAAACTGCAAATTGTGTGTTTTAATAAACCAAAGAATTTTTTAGAAGCAGATGCTGTTTTAAAGCGTAATTTATATACTGTTCTTAGGCTCCCTACAGAGCTAATCTGGAATACATCGAAACAAACAAAGCAGAAAAACGTTTCTCTCACTAATTTAACTACCCAAAACAAATAACAAAATAACGAAAGACTATTTATATGAAGTACCCAACATGATTCTGTAAAAGCTGTCGACCCTTCGATATTGCCGCGGAGATGGTTTAATGGAGAAGCAACAGAGCGTGCAATAACCACTGTTGACCAGGAAAGAGAAAACGAATATGCAACACGTGAGACGACACTGGTATGAAAACTGACACGGCAGACGAAACTGGAACGGCTTCCAGTGAACCAGATACAGCAGGTGAAGAACTAGGCGTTCATCCATTTCATGATGGACCATCTCTAACATTCTGCGTGGTGTCTGCTGTTCTAAGTCGTGTCTCCCCACCACTTTCGCGCAACGACGGTCTGAGCGTTTTTTTTTTAGGTAATTAATTGACTAGTTTGAACATGGAACCTGTTGCTGGTAAGGAGACGCCAGACCACACATGACATGTAGAGTTCAGAAGAGTTCAGTGAGACTAGCGATGATATAACCAAATACTTAATGATTTCGGCATCGGCTCCACTGCACTCCCTGTAAAGGAATCTTAATACTAACTAAATTTAGTGGAAGGGGTTCAAGGCTTTCCTATTTTTAGTTAGCTGGTAAAATAACGTCGAAAAAGCAGTTAAGTTTACCATTGGAAATTTTATTCTACTCACAAAACATTGTTTATAAATCGCACTATTGATAAAAGGAAATGTTTTAATACAGGATGATAAAAACCAACTGCGTTCAACAAAAATGTGAATGAATATTCCCTGAATGGGTTTCCAAGTTCTACAGTGGATCGAAGGATGACCTATGCCATATCACATCTATAATCTAGGTTTAAATTAAGTTTCACAAAAGAGAAAACTATCAAAATGGTCTACAGTGACCCTCAATTATCTTTAATTACTTATCTAACTTGTCGTAGATTACAGTGGTTGATATGGCTTCCCAATAATTTTACAACAGAAAAATCATCGTGTTTCAGTTTTTAACTTACATAGCAAATGTGAATACCATGAGCTTTAATTGACGATCGACACTAGTATTATGTAAAAAGGGGATGTAACAGATGAGACTTCTGCAGTTCTGAGTGAAGCCTTATGTGCTCAAAAATGCGGCATCGCGTGCGTTCATTACCTTGTCGGTGTTCGTCAGGGGGTGGCGGCCGGCACAGCTCCATACAGCTCGCCCTCTCAGAAGCAACTCTCTCCTAACTTCTCCTTACTACAATTTTCCGAAGTTGGTTTAAAAAAACTATCTGGTTGTGTTTTCATCTGACCAATCAGGGTCTCAATGTTAACCTTAAGCTCCGCCTACAAAAATTCTGTCTGTCCAATAAGAAACGTTATACTTTTCGTGGTGTTTTTAACGTTTGCAACGTAACGGAGACACGAAAAAGTCTCACGCTAAAACTTGCAGCTGGTGTGGTCCTTTTAGTGTTATTGTAAGATCTATACTGTTCTTCTGGAGGGCTCTATCTTTTAACATGGGCTGGGGGGTGGTCCTGGCAGTTACTTTTCGTGGTGGGGCCTTGTTTTTAACGTTTGCAACGTAACAGAGACGCTAAAAAGTCCCACACTAAAACTTACGGCTGGTGTGGCCCTTTTTGTGTTATCGTAAGATCTATACTGTTCTTCTGGAGGGCTCTAGCTTTTAACATGGTCTGGGGGGGGGTGGTCCTAGCAGTTAGCTGGCGACGTGGGTGTCCGTCCCTTATCGTAGGGCCTTCTAGCTTAACATGGTTCTGCTCTCGGCTTCTGTTCTCGTTTCTCCCCTCGGAACTGCGTCTGTCTCACGGTGGGAAGGTATGACATGCATTTAGGCATTCTTGTGTTAGTCTGTGGTATTCCATTTGCTCACTCGTTACTCGAATTACTTTTGTTAATTTAAGGTCATGATTTATTTGAAGCTATGTGACATACTACTGGATTTGCTTATTATGTCAGGGTTTTCATGGAAGGTGTTGGATTTGCCTGACACCTTACACATCCACTTCATAAATCTATTCACCAATTTTAATGCAGTTTTCACTGCTTAACTGCAGTTGTTCTTTTCCGCCTTCCATCCGCAACCCTGACTCCGAGCTGGCTCAGACAAGCCGACCGAAGTGCCCTCAGTCCCAGGTGCAATAATATTGTGGTTGACTAACAACTATATCGATGTTATGATGTTTATAATCGGATGATACGCTAACGCCAGACCTGCGTCAAATAAAATCTACATCCTACTATACAAGTAGTAGGAACTGGCATACACAGCACAGCAACTGAAGAAAGCGACTTATGACAAAAGTGCAAACATTACCAAGTAGCAAATAAAACAGTCGCGCGCAGTCGATATGTTTACATCATACCTCATCGATCGCAGTCGAATTGTTTGCTGAGATACAGCTGAACCTGCTGTCGCACAGTTGAGCAGGCAGTAAACTTTTTGCGGGCAATCGGTACCCACCCGGTATCTAATCATGCGACGTATCACAGAATCGGTAAACACCTTATAAATTTCATTCTTTGAACCACAGTACTGTAGATATTATCCATAATGCTGATCAGCACCTGGCTCAAAGATAACAATAAACAGTGCATTAGGTACTCTCGTAATCGAGTATATACTTTTGATAAGAGTCTATTGTCTGTAACGGTAGAATACACTATCATACGCACTCACACACACGGCCGGGAGGTTCTAGGCGCTTCAGTCTGGAACCGCGCGACCGCTACGATCGCAGGTTCGACTCCTGCCTCGGGCATGGATGTGTGTGATGTCCTTAGGTTAGTTAGGTTTAAATAGTTCTAAGTTCTAGGGGACTGATGACCTCAGATGTTAAGCCCCATAGTGCTCAGAGCCATTTGCACCACACACACGGAATTGAACAACATTTTCCCAGAAACTAATTACAATTAATTATAATCTTACAGCTCTGATCACCGTTTTCCGGAGCTTTCCCTTGATTTTAAGTGAAACTCCTGAACTGGAAATCCCATCACATTCATCCATTCCCGATTCTGAATCCTTCTCCCACGCTAACAAGTCGCCTAGTAATTGTTTGAAACAACTCGCGACTCCGTAAGGGGACAGATCTAAAATAGACATTTTGGACGCCTTAGAGAAAATCGTCCACAGGACACAGGTTCGGCAGCAGTGGTCCCGAGACACAGGAAATGCTAGTGGTAGGTCAGCAGCACACCCGCTTCATACACCTACATTACAGGGTGACTCACAAGTCCCTCAACACCTGAAAATTCAATGCTTCACGGGATAATGTGGGTACAGAGGTAAGAACTGACACATATGCTTGAAATGGCACAGTGTTTTACTAAAGCCAAAAAAAGTGCACAAAATGACCAACAGATGGCGCTTTTCATGATGTAAAAGAAATAATTAGCATAAAAACTGATTTTTAGGAAAGACGATGTTCTTTACAACAAATGCTCAGCATGTCGGCCTTCATTCATCTACAATATCTCGAGGGACAATGAAACGAACAGAACTGTACAGCATATCAGTAGGTATGATCGGAAACTGCCGTCGGATGTTGTCTATTAGCATCTCTATCGAGGTCGGACGATCGCGGTAGACTTGCGACTTCAGGTAAGTCCACAACCAATAATATCTCAGGTTGTGGTCCGGGGATCTGGAAGGCCAAGCGTGACGGAAATGGCGGCTCAGCACGCGGTCCTCATCAAACGATGTGCGCAAGAGATCTTTCACACGTCTACCAATGTGCTGTGGAGCGCCATCCTGCATAGAAGTCGTACCTTCCAACAGGTGTTTATAGGCCAGAATAGATTATGTGCGATTCTGTAACGTACCGGTGAAAATCGCATCCGTCACGGTGAAAATTTGAAAAGAAGCGCTCCGCATTTTCTCGAAGAGACGAGGTCCGATCACGATTGATATGGTACATCCACACAACACCGTTTCTTTGTCGTCATGCAGTGCGGCTTCCACGACAGCTCTAGGATTTTCGGCAGCTCAAATTCTGCAGTTGTTGGTCCCTCATATGGGTCAGCAAAGTTTTCATACTTTACTTAAGTGAAGCAGAAATACCGCAATACTAATCTGTCACCTCAGATCGTATTTTATATGTACAAAGTTTTGCTTGAGGTTCAGTACTACAAACCTTCTGTTGATAACGGAGAGTCTTTACAGGCTATTTAACTGTGCTACGTCAATTCATAAACCATTTTTTGGCCTCACACCGGACATTATATGCGCAGAGTATCTCTGAAACTTTGTATCTTGGAAAGGAAAAAAAGATGTTCTAAAAAATTTAAATTCGGGTGAGATCGGGATCTTAGGAATGTATCGTAAAAAATTCAGCCATTTATTGTGCATAGCTGTCTTGGCACCCGCGACTCGGTTTTGTTACCCAAAAACCGTATTTTTCGGGTTTTCTCAGACACCGTCCGTGTACTGCATGATGCCTCCCAGGGGCCCATTGTGGCGTTCCATAGGCCACATATGATGTAAAAAGAACCAACCCATTTACTCTATTTGCCTAAGTTGGAGGAAGTGTCTGGCATTCAAACTGATCCCCTGTACTGTAGGATAGTTACAGTAAGAAGATCCGTCCTTGGGTATACAAATGGTCGCCAGCACGAGGGCTATCCAAACCACTTGAACCTATCTTTCCACCACAAGTAGAACCCGAGGTATAAGCCGTAGAAAAATCCATTTTTTATGTGCGGCGTTTAGGAATATTAGTAGCCTAGGTCGCTAACGCACACCTGTGTCATGGCATAAGCCAGTTTGAATCCTGGTGGTTAAATTTTCACTGCCATTATTTGGCCGGCTAGGAGACAAGACGTGTGGCGTAGAGCATAATATCACCGTTCTTTGCCCCAGTGTCCTGGGTTAAATCCCAAACCTCTGCGCAGTGTCACATGAGGTAAGCGCATGTGACGGTATTGATGGTGATCCGTCCGTGTGTGTTTGAGTGAGAATGTATTGTGACGTTACGGAGGATACACCCTTATCGAAATGAAAGTGTAAACTCGAGTACTCGACTACTGGCTTAATGATCTGACTTTCGTCGTCTTTAAATAGCGTGCTGATCCGAATGACAGAGAAAATGTTGAGTGCCGTGTTTTAGTTGGATTAAATCTTATAGAACGATTGCTCATTCTGGAATACTGTTAATCACAAGATACCGTGGTTGTTTACGTATGGATGCAACTGGCTGCTATTTGTACTTACTGTACAGTCCAGTGGAATGTGGCTTCACAGCCCACATTGGCTAATAGCGGCACAAATAAACGTTATTTTCAGCAAATATACAGTATTGGCGGAAATAATGTCTTCCTCCAAAATTCGCACTCCCGTCTTAGAAGTTGTTACCCATTTCCAGGGCGTATTTCTCTGCCTTAAGTTTCTTCTCCTTGTGCAGGATACCGGACGAAAAATCATTCATGGGCGCTATGGTAGGTCATAAGATTTACTTCTGGGGCAGGCCTTGTGGATACTGCCACACACAAAACGTTATATCACTTTATTATAACTTCCACAAGACGAAATACTTAACATTGTAACAATCCATATCCACAGCAATGCCATGTGGATTTGTTACCATCACTGAACAGTAACGCGTCCGTTGTACACTACGAGATAATAGTCTCTTGTCCCAAAGTACAACTGACTTTAAACTTTGATACATAGCTCTGTGTAATACAATTCTCACACTGTTACCTCTGATGTGAGAAGATGCTGTCATCTTCGGCGATGACTGCAGACTGACTTGAGTGCCACTCCACTCTGACGTAAGTAAGCCTGCTGCAGTGGTGTCGCATGAAACTCTTAAAAGCGTGTCTACGCCGACGTCTCTGATTCGTCATTGCACCTGGCAACCACTACGATTACTTGTGGTTCCGTCGCGAGGTACCAACTTTGCCACAGGATCTCGTTCTTCGGAGAACAACGACACGAAACAGAAAAGACCGCGGCCTAAAGCCCATAAAACAAAAATCAGCACTCAGAGGTGCTATTACGGTTACTCGATGTACACCCGATGTTACTTTCGTTTCCGTGGAACATTTGTCGCCCAGTATTACATACTAGTTTCTATTACTCATTCACAGACGCAGTCGCTTATCTGTGAAGGTACGCCGTATGATCATATGATGGTTATTAGCCGACAATGGGGCTGCAATTACGGGTTGCAAGTATCATCAATATGTATATAGCAAATATTGTTTCACACGATTACTTTTTCCTGAATCAGTTCCTTTTCCTCCACGAATATAATGTTTGACGTAAGAATACGCTCTAAGACCGTTGGGCAGTCGGACGACAGTAATTTTGATCTCTAACTATATGCAGCTTTTCTTTTACCTTTTTTGGAAACAGGAGTGATCTATGCTCCTAATTGCACGACCTGTGTCTTAATTGCACGACTCACTCCAATGACGCCAGCCATGCATTTCAAGAGTGGAAGTGGAAACGGTCTGAGTGCCAAATCGGACTCAAAAAATGAAATGAGCGCGTGGTATCGTTGGCCGGGAGGCCCCATCCGGGGAAGTTGGGCCGCCAAGTGCAAGTCTTATTTCAGTCGACGCCACATTGGGCGACTTGCGCACCGGTGATGAGGATGAAATGATGATGAGGACAACACGACACCCAGTCCACGAGGAAAGAAAATCTCCAAACCGGCCGGGAATCGAACCCGGGTCAGCTTGCATTGAAGGCGAGCTCGTTACCACCCAACTAAGCAGGCGGACGCGAAATAGGACAATTTTTAGAATAATGAGAAAAGAGAACAGTGTATCTCTCTTGGTACATTACTGATTTGTATCCGACAGATTAAGAACGTCTTCTCAACCATGGACTCGTGTTGCTCACGACATCACCATAAAAAGTAATGGGACCAATTAAACACCAAAAACTTCATTAAGAACGTCCCAATTGCCATGTCAGAAAACTGGTTCTAGGTGTCAATAAGAAAGTGTTTACAATTAAAACTGTGCGTCACGCCGATACTCGAACCCGGAACATCTCTTTTTGCCGGTAAGTGCTCTACCGGAAGCATCCTCCAGGCTGTAGTTTTACCATGTCTAGCAGTATCCTTTGTTCTAGGAGCACTAGTCCTGCTATTTTCGCAGGAGAACAGATGTGTAGTTTGAAAAGTAGGAGACGAAGTACTGGCGGAGGCGAAGCTATGAGGAGGGGGCGTGTGTTGTGCTTGGGTAGCTCCCTCGGTAAACACTTGTCAGCAAGCGGCTAAGTCCCGACGCCGAAGCTCGGCCCGGCACAGTGTTTTAATCTGCCAGGAAATGTCATATCTGCACATACGCCACTTCAGAGTGAAAATTTCATTCAAGATTTTACAAGTTGATTCTTGCGAAAAATAAAACAGCAACCGGCCCTCGTTAACAACGCTACTTGTTTACACATAGAGCGCCGTTGCCGTTTTAGACCTGACAGGTTCATCTCCAGACTGCTGTTCACTTTTCCTATTACGTTTGTTGTTGTTTACTTTAGTTGTTCAAATGGTTCAAATGGCTCTGAGCACTATGGGACTTAACATCTGAGGTCATCAGTCCCCTAGACTTAGAACTACCTAAACTTAACTAACCTAATGACATCACACACATCCATGCGCGAGGCAGGACTCGAACCTGCGATCGTAGCACCAGCGCGGTTCCTGACTGAAGAGCCTAGAACCGCTCGGCCACAGCGGCCGGCCTTACATTAGTTGTTGACTGATTTTTCTGGAAGCACTGAAATGAAACGTACACTCCGCTGCAAAGTGAATAATTCTTTCTGGAAACATCCCCCCTGGTTTGGCTAAGCCATCTCTCCGCAGTTTCCTTTCTTCCAAAAGTGTTAGTCCCGCAAGTTTCGCGAGGGAACTTCCGTGAAGTTTGGAAAGTGGGAGATGTGGTACTGACGAAAGTAGCTCTGTGAGGGGATGTGGAGGGAGGTAGGAGGGGGGCCTGCGTCGGTACCTCAGTTGGTAGAACATTTTCTCACGGAAGACAAAGGTCGCAATTTCGATTCCTGGTTCGACACACTGTTTGTATCTGTCGGGAAGTTTTACTTCCTCCAAGGTTTGCGGTTTGGCTCCTGGATCAAATCAAGGGACATATAGCAGTGAACCGAGAAAACAATAGTACTGAAAACGCGTTGTTTGTAAGCAGCATATACAACGTTTTCCATTTCCGCTCTTAAATTGTTTGCAGAGCTTACAGCTGCCACCCGTTTCGCAGTTTCCCACGTTTCTATACGTGTGTGTATACAACACGTCGAGCACCGTACGCATCTCTAATGGCAGTATGGAGCCTGAGCCATTTAGTGTGGAGAAACCTAAGTCCTGAATGGGCCAGAAATAAATAGAAGAAGAAGTTATTTCATTTCGATTTAAGTTGTTTAACGATTTTCTTTGCACGTTCACCTGGACGGAAGATAGGGGCCTGTGCAATCAAAGGAAGATCGTACAAAGCGATGATGGTGACTCCGTCCGGGTGTGGGAAAGCATAGGGCTAGAAGACTGTATGGGATTTTATGTGCTCACAAGTGATCGGAGAAATATTGTTAACGCACACAGCTACCGAGATTAGGCTGTACGATATTCCAGAACTACAGCTGATCCAGACTCCCTACAGACAGAAAATAACTTAGTAGTAGCAGCCTTATTCGACAGTTACCTTTCTGTTATAGCGGAACAAACTACCTGCTTCTTTATTTATTTTTTTTGGAAACGTCCGCCTTCTATATCAGAATAATTAACCCCAGAATGCTAAAGGGCGGAAAAGGTTTCATTGCTACTAAAACATCGTCAAGTTTACTACTCCACAATTTATTCAAAGGACGTCATAATTTATAGATTATATATTAGTTAATTACCATTAATAGATCTCCATTGGAATGTCACATACCAAGTTAAGTACAAAATGTCCTGTTTTATAGCCTACTGTAATCGTAAATTTTATGAGGGCTTAGTAATCTAGGGTTAATTGCATGTTTCGATCAATTTGGAAACTCAAATGTCCTGTATTTAAGCTTCACCTAGCTCTGTAGTCCATCTCGTTCAAGAAATCAGATTTTATTTGATAATACTCGGCTTTTGGACGCTCGCGTACGCAGACCTTGCATGTGCAAAGAGAAACGAATATTTATACAACGAAGAAGGAGCGTTCTCTGACGCAGGAAATGCCGTAGCATTCAGAAAATTTAAGTGTAACAGATAAGACATAATAGGCGATAGTTTCTTATAGCTGCAACTTTATGCTCAAAGAATTACAGCAGTTCCATCCTAAAAGTTCTTTCTTCGGGCAGTTTCTGTTATTTGAAAGCATCCACAATTCCTAACGACTGATTTTCTTTAGTGAATGCCTATTGTTCATCTACTGGAACGCATCCAATTGGATTCTGGAATGAACCGAGAACACAGTAGCACTGAAAACGCGTTTTTTCTTAAAAAAAAAGTAGCACCTAGAACGTTTTCCATTTCTACTCTTAAATTGTCTACATAGCTTATAGCTGCCTATCGTTTCGCAGTTTTCCACCTGCTACCTAAACCGCTGACTACAATGTCCGTCTTCCGTTTTACCTCTCAGCTAATACGTGTAGTGTGCGGATTGAACGATTCTGCGATGGTTGTCATGTGGAAGACTCGGAAACAAATTAACAATAGCTGCATTCCCGTCAAATTTTTCTGGAAGTTTCCTGTGATTATAAGGAAAATGCTGAAACTGCTAACCCTAAACATCACCACTAGGAAATCTTTTGAGTCGCCCCCACTTCGCTAGTATTTAGATGAAAAGAAACTAGAGCTCTACAACGACCCGTCCTTCTTTTGCTAGGGTCTATCGGTAGATCGGGTTTCACTAGGCATGGCCTGCACCTCAATAGGTATGCGTAGGGGAGGATGGCAAAGCTTATAGGTGACAGTGTAGTGGGTGGTGGTGGGATCACTCATGGAAAATTTCCTGTAGTAGTTGGTGTTAGAGCTGCACCTTTTTAGACTGAAGACAGCTGATAGGTATACCTGCTTCAAGGAAGTCCCTCTAACTAAGGGCTCAGCTTCAGAGGACGTCGACGTCATGTTTCCAAGTAGAGAAGGAATTAGCATATTTCATCAAAATATAAGAGGTATTACAGTTAAAGTTAGTGAATTGCTTTTCGATGTTGACTCTGAAATTATTGGTATATCGAAGCGCCACTTAAATAATTTGACAATTCAGAGGCTTCCTTTACCAGGCTACAGTTTAGCTGACTGTTTTTCAAGGAGTTCCTTGAGGGGCTGGGGAGTAGCTATATACGTAAAAAACAGTATTCAATTTGAGTCCATAGACGTATCACGACACTTCACTGAACAAATATTTGAATGTTGTACAGGGCATTTGAATTCAGTGAAACTAAACTTCTAACTGTTGTTGTTTACAGGTCACCTAACTCTGACTTCTGAGCATTTCTGCTCAAGCTAGAGAGAAATGAGCTATATGTGGTGACTTCAATATAATTTTGTATATGATGGTGCAAAAAAAAAAAAATGATGTTGGTAGATCTCCTAAATTCATATGATATGATGGAGAATGTGTTTTTCTTTTTTTCAACTAGGGTGCAAGTGAACAGTAGCACAGCCATAGACAATATTTTTATTCATTCTTCATTACTAGATGGTCATGCTGTTAGTAAAAGAATGAATGGCCTTTCAGACCATGATGCAAAAATTTTAGTACTAAAAGGCTTTTATACTCAAACAAATGTCATATATAAATACAAACTATGTTGGAAAGTTAATCCAACAGCAATAAAGAGTTTTTTAAACCTTGTCAAGGAACAAGAGTGACAGGAAGTTTATAGTGCTCGTAACATAGATGATAAATATAATGCTTTCCTTAACACATTTCTCATGTTCTTTGAGGGTTGCTATCCATTACAATGTTCTAAACGGGATACTAGCAGTAATAGGCAGCCTGGGTGGCTGACTAGTGGGATAAGGATATCATGTGGAATAAAGTGGGAATTATATCGCAATGTTAGAAGTAGTCACAATCAAGCTACAGTAGCCCATTACAAACAGTACTGTAAGGTGCTTAAAATGTTATTAGGAAGGCAAAGAGTATGTGGTATGCAAAGCTAATTCACAGGATAAAATTAAAACCATATCGCCAGTTGTGATGGAAGTGTATGGTCAGCAGCACAAGGTCAACGATATAAAGTCAGTTCGTAGTAAAAATATTTCTGTTACTGATAAATCAGATATGAGTAGAGTATTTAACAATTATTTTCTGAGCCGGCCGGAGTGGCCGTGCGGTTCTGGGCGCTACAGTCTGGAACCGAGCGACCGCTACGGTCGCGGGTTCGAATCCTGTCTCGGGCATGGATGTGTGTGATGTCCTTAGGTTAGTTAGGTTTAATTAATTCTAAGTTCTAGGCGACTGATAACCTCAGAAGTTAAGTCGCATAGTGCTCAGAGCCATTTTGAGCCAATTATTTTCTGAGCATTGCTGGTGAATTACGTAAAAATTTAGTTTCTACGGGGAGTCATATAACTATCTTGGCAAATGCCTTTCCGAGATTAATGTCTGAAATACTCATCTGTAATACAGACAAGGGGGAGACTGAGTCAACAATTAAATTATTGAAGACTAAGGACTATCATGGATATGATGGAGTGCCTAGCAGAATATTAAAGTACTGTGCTGCACATGTTAGCCCTGTATTTGCCCATATTTGTAACTTTTACTTTATGAATGGTCAGTTTCCTGAACGATTAAAGTACTCAGCAGCAAAAGCCGCTTTATAAAAGGGAGGTAGGGATAATGTAGGCAATTTTAGATCTGCATCTATGCCATCAGTGTTTTCTAAAGTTATCGAAAAGGCTGTGTATGTAAGGATAATTGATCATTTCATATCACACGATTTGCTATCAAATGTACAGTTCGGCTTTAGAAGTTGTTTAACAACTGGAAATGCTATATTCTCTTTTCTCTGTGAGGTACTGGATGGGTTAAAGAAAAGGTTTCGAAAACTAAGCATATTGTTTGATTTAAATAAGGCGTTTGTGTTGATTACGAAATATTGCTCCATAAGTTGGACCATTACAGAATACGGGGGGTAGCTCACAATTGGTTCACCTCTTACTTTAGCAACAAATAGCGAAAGGTCACAATGTTGAGATTGGCAGTGATGTGGGGTGTGAGTGGGGTACAGTCAAGTGGGGGGTGGCCCAGGGATCAGTGTTGGGGCCACTCCTGTTCCTTATTTATATAAATGATATGCCCTCTAGTATTACGGGTAACCCTAAAATATTTCTGTTTGCTGATGACACTAGCTTCGTAGCAAGGGGTGTTGTGCGCAACATTGGCTCGGTTTCAAATAGTGCAGCACATGGCCTAAATTCGTGGCTTGTAGAAAATAAACAGACACTAAATCACAGTAAGACTCAGTTTTTACAGTTTCTAACATACAATTCAACAAAACCTGATGTTTTAATTTCACAGAATGTTCATAGCATTAGTGAAACTGAACAGTTCAAATTTCTAGCTGTTCAGATAGATAGTAAACTGTCGTAGAAAGCCCACGTTCAGGATACTGTTCAAAGACTTAACGCTGCCGTTTTTACTACTCGAATGGTATCTGAAGTGAGTGATCGTTCGCCAGGAAAATTAGTCTACTTTGCTTATTTTCATTCGCTTATGTCGTATGATATTATATTTTGGGGTAACTCTTCCCATTCTAAACGGATATTTTTGGCTCAGAAGCGGACGGTTCGGGCGATAAGTGGTGTAAGTTTACGAACCTCTTGTCGACCCCTGTTCACGAGTCTGGGCGTTTTGACATTGGCTCTCAATATATATGTTCCTTACCTTCATTTCTTGTTAACAGTATTAGCTAATTCCCAAGAATAAGCAGCTTTCACTCAGTTAATACTCGGCAAAAATCAAACCTGCATTTGGATCGGACTTCCTTAACTCTTGTGCAGAAAGGCGAGCACTATACTGCTGCATCCATTTTCAATAAGCTACTACTCGACTTCAAAACTCTTAGCAGTAATCCACGTGTTTTCATACCGAAACTGAAGAGTTTCCACATGGGTCACTCCTTCTGTCGAGGAGTTCCTTGAAAAATTAAGCTCATCCTTGTTGTATTGTTGATTGCGTTTACTTAAACTTATGGATTGACTTTTTTCGGGTTCATAAACATTTTATTTTTATCTGTTATTACTTCTATGTTGTAATTTCATGTACTGACACGTTCCATGATCTTGGAGATTTGCTCCTCAATTTGGTCCTACGGAACTTGACATGTAAATAAAAAAATGAAAAGCGCCTTCTTTTTGGGATATTTCAGAACACAGACCTTGATTCTGAAGCACCATAATGAAAAGTTGTGATGAACGTGTTTCAATGGATCAATATCGGAGCTATGTGCTTGCCCAACTAAATATTAATGAGGGAAGGAAAAAAGGAACGAAGATTAGGTTTTAACGTCCCGTCGACATCGAGATCATTAGAGACATAGCACAAGCTGGGAATGACTTAAGGCTGGGGAAGAAAACCGGCCGTGCAGTGCCCGCTCAAAGAAACCATCCCGGGATTTGCCTGGAGCGTGTTCGGGACCTCACGGGAAACCTACAGGGTCACAATAATTGAACTATATGAAAAAACGTAAATCACACATATCAAAATAAGTTTTGCAACACCTCGGTTCCGCGGGTTCCAGAACCTGTCCACATTGCATGTTGTACCACCATACAAAGAGACCTTCAGAGGTGGTGGTCCAGACTACTGTACACACAGGTGCCCCTATTACGCAGTAGCACGTTCTCTGGCATTGATGCATACCTGTATTCGTCGTAGAATACTATCCAATAGTTCATCAAAGCACTGTTGGTCCAGATTGTCCCACTCCTCAACGGCGATTCGGCGTAGATCCCTCAGACCGGCTGGTGGGTCACGTCGTCCATAAAAAGCCCTTTTCAATCTACCTCAGGCATGTTCGATAGGGTTCATCTCTAGAGAACATGCTGGCCACTCTAGTCGAGCGATGTCGTTATCCTGAAGGAAGTCATTCACAAGGTGTGCACGATGGGGCGCGAATTGTCGTCCATGAAGACGAATGCCTCGCCATTATGCTGCTGATATGGTTGCACTATCGCTCGGGGAATGGCATTCACGTATCATACAGCTGTTGCGGCGCCTTCCATGACCACCAGCGGCGGCTGGTCCAGGCGGAGGTTCGAGTCCTCCCTCGGGCATGGGTGTGTGTGTGTTAGTCCTTAGGATAATTTAGATTAAGTAGTGTGTAAGCATAGGGACTGATAACCTTAGCAGTTAAGTCTCATACGATTTCACACACATTTGAACATTTTGAACCACCAGCGGCGAACGTCGGCTCCACATAATGCCACCCCAAAACAGCAGGGAACCTCCACCTTGCAGCACTTGCTGGACAGTGTGTCTAAGGCGTTAGACCTGACCGGGTTGCCTCCAGACACGTCTCCGACGATTGTCTGATTGAAGGCATTTGCGACACTCAACGGTGAAGAGAACGTGATCCCGATGCTGCGTGGTTCGTTCGGCATGTTGTTGGGCCCATCTGTACCGAGCTGCATGGTGTCGTGGTTGCAAAGAAGGACCTCGCCATGGACGTCGGGTGTGAGGTTGCGCATCGTGCAGCCTACTGTGCTCAGTTTGAGTCGTAACACGACGTCCTGTGGCTGCACGAAAAGCATTATTCAACATGGTGGCGTTGCTGTAAGGGTTCCTCTGAGCCACAATCCGTAGGTAGCGTTTTCCACTTCCTTGGGCGGCCTCAGCGAGGCATGTCATCGACATTTCTCTGTATCTCCTCAATGTCCGAACAACATCGCTTTGGTTCACACCGAGACGCCTGGACACTTCCCTTGCTGAGAGTCCTTCCTGGCAGAAAATAACAATGCGGACGCGATCCAACGCGGTGTTGATCGTGTAGACATGGTTGAACTACAGACAACACTTACTGGTGGAATGACTGATGACCTCAGATGTTAAGTCCTATAGTGCTCAGAGCCATTTTAACCATTTTTTGAATGGTTGTTTTCAGCTCAGCAATAGTTTTGACATTGCTGCTGGACACCTTGCCTTTAATAGAGCCTTGTGGGGAGTTTCATGTGTTCAAATCAGAGGAATATGGCGGCCAATCGAAACCCAAGCCAGTGGTTCTAGGTACCCAAGAGCCAGAATGCGGTCCCCAAAGTGCTCCTTCAGGACATCAAACACTCTCCTGCTTCGATGGAGTAGATCTCCGTCTTGCGTGAACAACATCTTGTGGAAATCAGGGTCACTTTGGGCAATGGGGATGAAATCACCTTCCAAAACCTTCAAGTGCCATTCGGTAGTCACTGTGCCATCAAGGAATATCGCACCGATCATTCCGTGACTGGATATTGCTCGCCACACAGTCACTCGTTGAGGGTGAAGAGACTTCTCGATCGCGAAATGCGGATTCTCAGTCCCCCAAATGCGCCAATTTTGCTTACCGACGAATCTATCCAAATTAAAATAGGCTTCGTTAGTAAACCAAACCATGCATGCTCGTACTAATTCCCATCATGCCCCGCTGCCAACGGTGCAGTATGAACGTTCTAACTAAACCGTACAGAAGTTATGGCAATTTTATTTCGTATAGTTCAATAATTGTCACCCTGTAAGTCAGGATGGTGGGAAGCGGATTTGAACCGTTATCCTCCCGAATGTGAGTCCGGTGTGCTAACCACGGCGCCACATTGGCTCTGCGAAACAGTTTTTAAGATAACGCCAGATTACATGTTACCTGAGTTGTCGGACCCTTCTTTGCATTTTAAAGGGTGCACCCTATACAATTTAGTAGGATACTTCACTCATCGAACATAACTGCAAAAGTGTCATTCAGCAATTGTCCTATGTCTGCAGTTACAATCTTTTTCTATATAACTGAAGCAATGGTAGCGTGCGGAATTGTCTGCTAGACTTAACAGGTATAAAATTTCCATATTCCCATATCTGCGGAAGTTCCATGGTCGTTTCGGTGATATTCCAAACTAAGTGGAATTCGAGCACCCTGTCTTCTCACACACGAGCGTAAAATAATCTGTCCAATTTTGCACATGATGTTGTGGATAACTCTAAAATTTCTAACGCCTTCTCTCTACGACATCCTCTGAATATGTCTTTCTCTCTCTCTCCAAACAAGTGGATACACACAAATGCGTGCAATTTCACGAACTAACAGTGATGTACGAACCTCATGTCGTCAGGAACAGTAGGCTCAAGACGTTTCCCCTTTATAATTTTCGATCTTCAGCAGTTCCCTCTGCTTTCTTGATAGCTGAAGGACTTTAAAGCTTCTCATCCTTCTCTGCCGCAACGTGGGACTTTCTGTTTTAAGTTATTGGGAGGAAGAGATTAGTTTTTAACGTCCCGCCGACAACGAGGTCATTAGTGACGGAGCACAAGCTCGGATTACGGAATGACTGAGAAGGAAGTCGGCCGTACTCTTTCAAAGGAACCATGCTGGCATTTGCCTTAAGCCATTTAGGGAAATCACTGAAAACCTTATTCAGGATGGCCGGACGGAAGTTTGAACCGTCGACCTCCCGAATGCGAGTCCAGTGTGCTAACCACTTCGCCACCTCACTCGGTGTTTTAAGTTGATCGGGAACTTCACCTTTTCTGCAACCTCGTCAGTTACATCCTTAATTTGGTTGGATAGAGTCACCCGTTAAACATACCTAGTTCATGTACTAGAACCGTGCGGTAAGACACGGCACTCGCATGCGAGACGACGTCCCTTCAGACTTTTAGGTTTTCTGCGATTTCCTTCAATAAAGGTGGGGCAGTTCAGTCGAAAAGACGGGGGAATATTTCTGACCCCATCCTTCCATAATCCAAGTTTTATCCTCCGTCTTTATGGTCCCTTTGGCGGCGGGATATTAAACTCTTATCTTCCTTCATTCTTCGAAGTGCGAGATAAAATTGCATTTTCGCGTTGAGCTCTCATATGAAAAGTGCCATTCACCGGCTTATTAGTTCTCCAGGTACAAGGCTTCCACTTCCCAAGGTTACCGTTTATCAGCTTCGTGGCTGTACTTCACCGGCCTGAAATCTGTAACCTTTGCTTATCTGGACCAGGTAAACACTTGAAATACGAGTCAGAAGCTACATTTAACCTCACGTCAAGCCAATTGTGGTAAGCGTCAGAAGGCGCTTTGGGTAACATTTTCATTCCTTCCCTCCTTCCCATGCCTCCCCTCCCCCTCCCCCCCACTCCACCCTTTTTGCTGGTGCTCGATACTGGTGCGCGGGATGAATGGCTGTTTATGTGATTCCGTGTTACTTGAAATCATGAAATATCTTTGACTTCACCGTCGTGGACTTTAGTGATTGTATATTGGAGGAAGAAAATGGTGTTTACCATTTCTTGGTATGCATGAGCGAACATTACCAGGGCGCAAAACGCCACTTTTGCAGAGGTATACACCCAACGGATGACACATTTTGCCGAACTTTCGCGCGATTGAAAAGCATACGTGGATAGAAAAAATACTACTCTGCTACGAAGCAATTCTGGGAGATCTAAGTTGAATGTTTTACAAGCCTCTTGAACACCATTCGGGACCGCTAGGTGTGCAGCAGTGGCGTTAGCGTAACTGGCTAAGATTAAAAATCCGCACGCTCCGCGTTCCAATCTGCAGTCACCATTTACTTTTGTGACTTTTCTGGTAGACAATATTTTCTCTTATGACAAAGAACAGATTTGCATAATATATATTGAGCATGCAGTAAAGGAAACAAAAGAAAAATTTGGAGTAGGAATTAAACTCTATGGAGAATAAATAAAAACTTTGAGGTTCGCCGATGACATTGTAATTCTGTCAGAGACAGCAAAGGACCTGGAAGAGCAGCTGAAAGGAATGGACAGTGTCTTGAAAGGAAAATATAAGATGAACATCAACAAAAGCAAAACGAGGATAATGGAATGTAGTCGAATTAAATCGGGTGATGCTGAGGGTATTAGATTTGAAAATGAGAGGCTTAAAGTAGTAAATGAGTTTTGCTATTTGGGGAGCAAAATAACTGATGATGGTCGATGTAGAGAGTATATAAAATCTAGACTGGCAATGGCAAGGAAGGCGTTTCTGAAGAAGAGAAATTTGTTAACATCGAGCATAGATTTAGGTGTCAGGAAGACTTTTCTGAAGGTATTTGTATGGAGTGTAGCCATGTATGAAAGTGAAACGTGGGCAATAAATAGTTTAGACAAAAAGAGAATAGAAGCTTTCGAAATGTGGTGCTACAAAAGGATGCTGAAGATTAGATGGGTAGATCACATAACTAATAAGGAGGTATTGAATAGAATTGGGGGCAAGACAAATTTGTGGCACAACTTGACTAGAAGAAGGTATCGGTTGGTAGGACATACGAGGGTTGCCCAGTAAATAATGCCCCATATTTTTTTTCTCCAGAAGTATTTATTCCACAACAATCAAATTTACATATGTGAAAGACTGATGTTTTGTCTACTTGCTTTATTTTTCCACATAATCTCCTTCAAGTTCGACGGCCTTTTTCCAGCGAGACACAAGAGCGTGTATTCCCTGCCGGTAAAAATCTGTACTCTGCCTACGGAGCCAGGTTGTCACTTCATGAATCACTTCTTCGTCATCGGCAAAACGTCTTCCACGAATGAAATTCTTCATTGGCCCAAACAAGTGAATGTCTGAAGGAGCCAAATCGGGGCTGTAGGGTGGATGGGGTAACACTATCCAACCCACTTTCGCGATGTGTTCACAAGTCCTCAAACTTGTGTGAGGACGAGCGTTATCATGCTGAATCAAAACATCCTGTGGGTTAACATGACGCCCAAGGCGCCGGAAGCGCTGCTTAAGTTTGTCTAATGTTTTGACATAAGCCTCTGTCGAGTCGTAATGCGTCGATCCCGTCGAATGAGAACATCAGCCCGCTGCAACATGTCAGGCGTGACAGCCGTGGGAGGCCTTCCCGACCGCGGCAAATCTCGGAGCTCCGCAGCACCGCCCTCTGATGCTTTCACCCTCTGTGCCCAGCGACCAACAGCACTCCTATCGACTGCAGATGTTCCGTAGACTTTGCACAAGCGTTTATGAATATTGTCCACGGTTTCTTCCTCTGCTACGAGAAATTCAATCACTGCACGTTGTTTATGACGGATGTCACCTGCAGACGCCATTTTAGAACATTCCTACACCACCGCTCTCTGTCGGAGGAAATTGAAACTTTGCGTACACACGCGGGAAACTTCAAATAACTCGCACCTAAAGTGTCACATTTCTAATATTTTTTATTTCGGAGAAAAAAAATATGGGGCATTATTTACTGGGCAACCCTCGTATTCTGAGGCATCAAGGGCTCACCAATTTAGTATTGGAGGGCAGCGTGGAGGGTAAAAATCGTAGAGGGAAACCAAGAGATGAATACACTAAACAGATTCATAAGGATGTTTCCAGAATGAGATTTTCACTCTGCAGCGGAGTGTGCGCTGATATGAAACTTCCTGGCAGATTAAAACTGTGTGCCCGACCGAGTTCGAGTCTCGGTCGGGCACACAGTTTTAATCTGCCAGGAAGTTTCATAAGGATGTTGGTTGCAGTAGGTACTGGGAGATGAAGAAGCTTGCACAGGATAGAGTAGCATGGAGAGCTGCATCAAACCAGTTTTTGGACTGAAGACCACAACAACAACAACGTAAGCTCAGAATGTCAATAACTCTGGAAATATCTTCCTTTCTTTTCTCACTACATTCTCTTCTAACTTCGCACATTATCTGTTCTCCTCCTAAGCCTTATCAGTACCGAAACGTGCAATTGTGTAAGTTATCGTTTTGTAGAGTAGTAACAGCTACGTTCAAATAGATGCATTCTATAGTGCTTACTCACTTCCCTGTTACGAATTATATATTTGTATGCTAACAGCTCATACTCTGGGAGTGTCGGTGTGCTTTTTACACGACTAGAATTACCTGGCCTGGGTTTGTTCTGTTTAGCCGCCATTACAGCCAGCTCCTTCAGATAACTACTAATTGCAGTAAGTATACAGAACCTGCTTGTTGTTTTATTTTTTTATCTTAAAGTCCGATGCAACAGTACCAACAACATCGGCGCAACATAAAATATTTAAAATTCGGAGTCGCAGAATAATTATCCAAGCCAGTTGCTCCTAAAACACCATATTTCGTGTTTTTCATTTAACAGTTGTTCTAGGCCGTCACTGTAACATTCACGTTAGGTACACTGGTGACTGAAACCAGGATTGTAGTTGGAAAAAGTATTATTATGGCGCATATCTAAAGTTATTCAGAAATATGTATGTTTTATGACTTTGTGGCAGCCATCGACCACAAAGAGAGTTTTGAAATCGGTATCCTGGCACATCTTTCGTATACCTTTGCTTTATCCGCCATGTTCTTAACATGTGTGCACTATATTCGTCTACCGAATAAAGTGATTTAGATAATAAGTTGTTGGGATTCTTTCTACTCATTACTCGCTGTAGTACCTGAAGCCCACAACTTTATTATTATTTGGTATGTAACCATACAACACGAAAGATAATGCGAAATCAATAAATGTGGATGAAATAGGACACTCTATGAAAATAATCAAGAAATAACTAAATAAAACCATAAAATAAAAGAAGCTGGTAAAATAAAGAACATAAAAAACAAAATTACGATACCATCACCCGCAACGAAAGAAGGTGAGCTACTGTTTCACTCACTGCACCACAAATTGTGCTTTTGCTTTCAGTGCCGATAAAAATCCACTTAGTTGAGTCCTTTTTTTTCTCACAGAGATTTTATAATTTACAAAATTTGTGATTACTATATATTTATTTTACTTTTTGTACGATAGCTGCAAGATGGTGTATGTTTATGGTTATGCGCGAGCAGTTTGCATTAGTGATCTGCAATTGTTTTCAAAGAAGTATTTATTGGCAGTTAAGTTCTGCTGCGCACGAATACCATCTGTGACTTATTTACATATTCGTATCAATATGATAAGCAGTAGCTTCGACAAACTGTTCTTATGTAATAATAGGGTTAGGACGAGGAGTCAACATATTATCATGGATTCTTTAAATTTTAGGAAATGGATCACTTCAAATTTCCGGGGCGGAATTCGTTGGTGTAAAGCAAGTGGGGTAACGTCACCTGCTGCTAGCGGAGCTATTGCTTGGTCAGTTGTTACTACACCTCATCCTGTTATGCGGATTTTACAATAGTTAAAAACGGCACTAATTACTGTGTCTAATGATTTTACCAGTATGAAACAACAACAAAATAATTTGATTAGACAAGTCGCACAAGTTAGTGAACAAGTCAGAAATCAAACTGAGTAATCAATAATCGAAGTTGCCAGTCACATAACTGGTGTTACAGTACAGTATTACCAGTAATATGGGGACAGAGCCCATTGCTTCTTCTGTTTTGCTAGAAAAGTGTCTTTTTAAGCATAGACAACGCCAGGTGCTTACTCCTGAAAAGAAAAGTGTATAGCCTGTCATTTTTATTAAAACTTTCAGTGGTGAGTTGCTTAAAACATGGTCTCTCCAATGAGGAAATACAATTTGTCGTAGGATTTGAACAAGCGGAAAACTTCATTATTTCTTCTATTTTGTTAGACAAAAGACTAGTAAAACACGAGCAGTTTCGGGTATTCACATCTACTACACATAATAATAATAATAATAATAATAATAATGACAAAAACAACAATAACAATTCCAGCGCGGGTCACCTCTTGCAGCTGCATGTGAATTTTTGTTGATGCGGTACGGCACAAGACGGAACGTCAATCCGGTGATGCAACAAACTATGCTTCGCTACATTACACTCGATACGCCGAACGCGGTCCACTGTATGTATATAAAACGAGATGTAACGAAAACCTACTCGATTACTGTTCCGTATCTAGGACAGTACAATAAATATGATATAATCACAAGATATGACATATTGCACATACTATGACTACCAAAATTTAATTCCAAATAGCAAAAATTCGCTACTACGGGAGTTACTAGCTTATCCACCTAGTAAGAAAATAAAGGGATTATATTCCCACAGGGACATTAAGAAATACTTTCACCAGTACTTGCCAGTAATTAATGGAGGTGGAAGACCCGCCCAAGGTTCAGGAACCATAACTCGTTATGTATTGTTATGATAATCACGTATACAGCCATGACTACTTTCAGACCGTAACTGAACTACAATGAAATAAAACCAAATAGCTATTAATTTGATTTCATATGGCAAGTAACACATTTTTTCTATACCTTAAAGGCTGTAGTTCTCTTATCCGTTATACTCGTAAATATTATTATTATTGTTATTATTATTAAGTAACGAGAATACACTAGTAACCAGTTAATGTACATCAACAGGAATGCAATTGGTATACTGTGTGATGAAAGGCATTATGGCCATTCTACAGGAATGCAATTGGTATACTGTGTGATGAAAGGCATTATGGCCATTCTAATAGTAAGTTAAGTTTATTAAAGGTGATCGGATCCGGCTGGCACGGTCCTAATAGGTAGTTAAAAACAGTATGGTCGGGATGATGCAATCTTGGAGGGGTCGAATGAGTCAGAATGGACCTTTTACCAGGTATGGAATTCCAGCGATTGATAAAATAACAGGTGTACAAGATGTCTTGTAGAGTGTATAAATAGTAAGACAAATACTGTCTCACGTAGAAGCAAGTAATTAGTATACGTAAACTAAAAGGCTAAAATTAGCATTCCCAGCGAAATTGATAGCTAAGTAATGTTACGGCAAACACTACTGAAAGTGGAAGCTTAATTGTGCTGAATACTGGGATAAGTATGCGCACTTTTTCCTGTGGCCTTCAGTGTAGAACTTCAAGAACCATTCATTCATATGTGTAATATGAAAGTATTCTTAATCACATGATATAATGGAAAGTATTTTTTCCGCCATGTGGTTGCAAAGTTACTGAGCTGCATTCAGTGTAAGTAATATAACTGATGAAGTACAACTGGTAAATCACCTGGGGATTATTTTTGGTATAAGGTGACCGCCTCATGTCATGCGATTTAAGCTATGGAGATGTTTTTGTAATGACCTATGACTAACATTATGTCTTATTATTTACCTTGTGCTGCCATGAATTAGCTACAATGGCAAATAAATATATATACCGAGGGTGTAATGCGTATAAATAAGAATTTACAACACTTTCAGACTAATAACTACAGCCATTACAAGTCATGTTTAAGCTGGTTAACACCTCCAAGGTAAATGTTGCGAGAGTAAGCCATTAATGTTTATTATCCTCTGGGCAGCAGGTCATGTGTTGAAGTGTGGGCACATGGCCACAAAACTGCTTATCTACATCGACAGGTGTAGTACAATTAGTTGTGCAGTTTGTGACGTGTCTCATATATATATAACGTCTGCAAGTAATATAATCAAAATCTGATGTGGATCTTAATCATTGTGATCATTCAAAGTGAGCAGTACTGAAATCAGTAGAACGAGGCTGTAAAGGGGTAAGAAAAAATTGAAATGTCAGTACAGTAATGGGAAGTCAGTAATGATCTGAAGGAGCAACAGTTACACTAACTAGCCTAGCATGTAATCTTATAAATAACAGGCAATAAGAATTTGATTCGTATCTGTCAAATCACAACATTATTCTTGATGAACTAAAGACACTCTCCTGCTAGAATTTTTGAAACCTGTGTAAAGTATTAAGTCCTAATAATATTGATTTGGAAACTTTTAAAAACAGTGCAAAATTGGAGAAGCACATCAAGTACGATCAAACAGACACGTTGTATAGCACTTATTTAATTCCCTGTTACTAGTTATGTATTTGTATTCTAACAGCTTATATTTTCGACGTGCCGGGTAGAATTAACCGGCCTGGGTGTAATCTGTTTGGCTGCCATTACGACTATCTCATTGAGATAACTACTAATTGCAATAATTATAAAGAATCTGCTTGTTGTTTTATTTCTTTTTATCACAAAGTCCGATGCAACAGTGGCAGCAAGATTGGCGGACATAAAATGTTTAAAATTAACCAAGCCTGTTACTTCTGAAACACAATATTTCGGGTTTTTCATTTAACACTTGATCTAGGCCGTCAATGTAACATTTTCATTACAAGTCTCGTCGATATATTGTTTTCTGATCTCCCATCGAACACTTGGATTGCTACAGCGAACCATGTTTCTTCGGGAAAGAACGATATTAATAATGATTAACCTACTGGGATTGTTAATTTAATTTAAATTCCTGTATAGTTTTATTAGGTTGCTTTACCAAATGTACTTATCTTCCGTTGAGTACAGTTCTTTGCTAATGTTATCCTCCTTCCCGGCTCATCTTCGCATTTAGTATTAATGTTTTAACTCGATCGTTCTCCATATATATATATATATTTATTTATTCAAGGTTTAACAACTTCTTGAATGTTGTTCAGCAGCATTGCACCCTTCTCGATGACGACAGTCAGTTAAAGTCTGATGACGGTCTTGTAAGCCGAAAACCGTTCACGAAATAAATTAATACTATAGAACATCCACAGCACTGCTCTTTTCATTTGTAAATATAAGTCGTTCTATCAAGAAGCGTCAGACTGTTCATATCCGCTCAGGACGCTTGTTCGCTTCTGCACACTGCAAAGATACGTCTGCTTACGCCCTTACCACGACCTGCAACGGTTACTGAACAATCGTCATATAATGGAGGAACATCAGGAAAAAAATAGTACACTAGACCGCAATATAGGGATCATATCAAAACTACTCCCTTGCTGAAATGAACTGGCTCTTTTTCAAAACTCACCATTCATGATTCACTTGCTAAAATAAATGAAAATACGGCGCTCTGCCTTTTATTCGAGTTCACTGTACCTGTATTGTGTTCTTATTTTAACCTATTTTCAAAGAGGATTAGCAATCTTTCGAAAAGTCCTATGCTTCGTAAAAATTAAAAATATCGCAACGAAACTCTGAAAATCTGTGGGTCCTCTCTCTTCTCTGGTAGCGAAACTTTCTCATGGAAGACCTTGAGGAGACGGCACTTGCTTCGAACGAAGTTAAAACACAAGTCTTGTGGCGATATGTAGATGATACTTTGTAGTGTGGCACCACTGTGAGGAATAACTGTCACGCTTTCTGCAGCACCTGAATTCGATCCACGAGAACATCAAATTTACGGTGGAAGTGGAGAAGGGCGGTAGTCTGTCGTTTCTGGATGTTTTGTTTAGTCGGTAAGTGGATGGATCATTAGAGCATTCCGTTTGCTGAAGGCTCACATGTAAAGACCTTTATTTGCAGGCGTCTGGCTGCCACCACCCATTGCAATGGGTAATCTTGTCTTTAGATCTGCACAGCTTTAAGGAGGAAGAAACGTGACCAACCACAAGATCAAGAGGAGAATGAGCGATTCAAATCCAGGGTGTTCCTCCCATATGCCGGCTATATTTCGTTGAAAGTAGACAGAATATTTAAGAAACATAATGTAAAAGTAATCTTCCGCCCACCGACAAAGATTTGTGCTCTTCTCGGTTCGGCAAAGAATGATATGGGATTGTCGAGGGCTGGAATCTACAGAATACCTTGCCAGCGTGGCAAAGTCTACGTTGGTCAGACAACGCACACAGCACATGAAAGACGCGCTGAACATGATCGCCACCTCCACAGGACATTCCATAGATTATTCTGCCACGGATATCTTGGTCTCGGCGAGATCCTTCTGGAATTCATTTATTAAGGAATCGGTGAAACAAGTTTGGCAGAAGATGTTATTCATCATGACAGTGACTTTCAACTGGACAAGGCGTGGGGTCCGGTGATTTCTTTAATATCTTCAGAAAGGAAACGTTTTATGACTAGTGACACGTCCAACCACAGTTAATTTTATGAATTTGACATCTCAGTTTTAATTCAGAGAGCCCCCTTTCCGACAGAGAGCGCTCATGCAGTATCAAAATTTCGCATGCGCCAACGCACCATAGATGGTGCAATTTTCGAAGAGGGCGCAAAAGTCGACAGAGGTCGCTCATATAGTGGTTGCCTTTGCGCATATATCTCATCAATTATAGGTATAAAGCTAGAGATATGAGCTAGCAATCTCTAGGCAATCATCATGGGCCGCACCAACCCCTCCTTCCGCCTCTTCAATTTCTACCCCACCAACTATGGCCGCCCCATTGCCCTCGCTCCCACCCTCCAGTACCTTGGCATCACCCTTGAACGCTGCCTTTCTTGGACCCCCATCTCCACACAGTCCAAGCTGAGGCACGTAACTGTCTCCATCTCCTCAAACTCCTCTCTGGTCGAACATGGGGATTAGACCCTTCCACTATCCCTCATCCAGTCCATCCTGTGTTATGCCCACCACGCTTTGATCTCCGCAACCCACCTACTACAAATCCCTCCAAATCCTTGATCTCCATGCACTCAGCCTTGTTTATCGCATCCGTCTCCCATCCCCCACGTGGATCCTCTATGATTTGATCCCCTTCCCCCATCTCCTCCTGTTCCTTGAATGAATCCGAATCCTATACGTCTCCCACAAACTGGATACTCCCCATCCTTTCGTTTCCCCCATCCTCTCCCACCCCAGCCCACTGCCGAGCCTGTACTTCAGTGTCCTGTCTGGTCTCCATCTTCACACGCTCCATGCTCTCGCCCTCCTTGATAATGTCTCACGCCTTCCATATACCCCTTCTACCAGATCTAATCCCCCCTTCTCCTCCCTCCTCAAGGCTCCCTCTCTTCTTCCCTCTCCCCTTCTTTCTCCGTTTCCCCTGCTACCCACATTCTTTCTCCTTCCACCCCACCCCCCAGGCTTACAGCTCCTTTCCTTCTCCCCTCCACTGCCCCCCTCCTCCGCCCTACCATCTCCTCCCTCTCCTTTTTCTTCCCCCCCCCCCCCACCTTCACATGGTGGTAGGTCCCCCCCCCCCTTCAGTGCAGTGATTTTTAACGTTTTTGTTGTGGTGCCAGTGTTTCTCCAGTGCCGTGTACAGTGCTATGTTTCATCGCCACCAACAGTGTCGCCAGTGTCACTCATTTGTGTTCCCACTGTCGTGCTTCTTTGTTTTCTTTATATTTAGATTAAAGTTCAGTCTTGATCACGTTATGTCTGTTTTAATGAGTAACCGGTTTCGGTTTTTTTTTCTATAAAACCATCATCAGACCCATTGGCTCCCTTGGGTTGGTAGGTGGAGCTCTCCTTGCTGCTGCACAGCAGCAAGGGCACAGCAGCAAGGAGAGCTCCACCTACCAACCCAAGGGAGCCAATGGGTCTGATGATGGTTTTATAGAAAAAAAACCGAAACCGGTTACTCATTAAAACAGACATAACGTGATCAAGACTGAACTTTAATCTAAATATAACAATTAATTGATCACTGTATTCCAAAAATGTTTACCAAAATTCTTTGTTTTCGCTTTGGTCTACAGTGCTCATTCTCTGCATGTGTGTGTGGCATTCATCTATGTTTTTAATCTACCTTTTATAGTTTTTGCTATCGTTTATTCAGCCATTTTTACCGTTCTTGTTTATGTATTCTTTTCTCATGTCTCTATGTTTCTTGTAACTCTCTTGGCTGAAGAATGGCTTATTGTGCCGCTGCCAGCCCGCCCCATTATGGGGAGTGAAATAACAATAAAGGAAAAAAAATTGGCAGTCTCCAAGGCAACAAACTCACCTGAAGATGGCGAAATGGTTATCGACAGAAATATTGTGCCCATAAGTCGACGTCATCTAGCTGCAATCCCGAAAATTCATGGAATAATTTTTATCAGGTTGGGAAATCATAAAAATAAATCTCATTCATGTTACCATTTTATAGTTTTTGAAAACAACTAAACTGTAAATGAAATTAATTTTCTACTTCCTGAATCTATCGACATCATCTTTTATGTAGCAATACCTGTCTCTAAGAATAAAGTGTCATTGCATGTCTGTGTGCTTAGTAGGCACAGCCCTCTGTTTTAAACGCAGTGTAGTGATAAGTACCACCACATGTATAGATGCTTCCATTGAGCCCATTATCGTACAGGCTGATGGCCTTTTAGTTTGGTTAGAACACTTCAGCGTTAGTTAGACAGTCAGTGAGACAGCTCACTCTTACGAGCTTCAAACAGGAGCGACTCACTTTCAGGTAACTGGGTGGTTACTAGTTCAATTTTTAAATCTATTGCATGCTTGAGTGTTTACTAGGCACAGTCTAGCGTTTTAATAATTGTGTAATGTAGAGTTTTGCCGTATTAGGGACTGTGATTGCTGTGTTTGGTCGAAGGCTGAGTTGATGACCCTTCGCTCATAGCTCCAGGAGGCACTGTCTTCGGTCACACAGTTATGGCTTTTGCCAATGGGCGTCACTGTGTGGAGCAGGATGCGGGGAACCGACAGACGTCCAGCACATCCCACATATCCCCCAATCGCTCCACTAATGTTGCTGCCCCAGTTAGACCCCACACTGAGTTTTCACGAGTGGTCCAGTGGGAGATTGTCCCTTGGTGTAGCAGGCACCAAAAGACTTTCCAAGGGGCCTATCGAAAGGCCTCCCTGGTTTGTCTGGCAAACAGTTTTACGGCGCTGTCTATGGCTGATATAGATTTTGAACCAGATGCAGTCACTTGTCCTATACTAGAGGAAGCCTCTGCACCTGCGAGATCTGAGTAGTTACAGAGGATGATGGGATTATTGGTAGTTGGGAGCTAAACTGTTAGGCGTGCAATGTGGCCTCTTGGGAACATGGCTGCCAAGGACAGGAAGAAATGCACTGTGCACTCTGCATACATACTGAAAGAAGTCTTCCCATATTTGGAACAGATAATTTCCAAAGTCATGAAGAGTAGAGGGTGCAGCCAAATGCAGGTGGTGGCCCATGTTGGTACTAAGGATGTGTACCGCTTAGGTCAGTTAGAGATTCTCTCAGGTTTCAGATGGCTGGTAGAATTGGTAAAGACTGCCAGTCTTGCTTGCGAGATGAAGGCAGATCTCACCATCTGTAGCATCGCCGACACGACCGCTTGCAGACCTTTGGTACAGAGCCGAGCGAAAGGTCTGAACCACAGGCTCGGGTGGTTCTGCGACCATTTACGCTACAGAGTCCTTAACTTGGGCCATGGCATGGTGGGGTATCGGGTTCCGATTGAAAGGTCACATGTCCGCCACACACAGCAAGCGGCACCACGGCTAGTGGTGGCTGTGTGGAGTGCACGGGGAGGTCTTTTAGGTTAGAGGGTCTCAGGAGAAAACAAGAAGAGTTTCAGTATCAAATAGTGCCTGTTAAACAGAGGAGAAGGATTGACAAAGAAACCACATGTATTATAGTTGTGTTGGGAAACAACCAGACCTACAGGCGCTAATAGCATAAATCATTTAAATCATTGTAGGTACTTAACGCTGCCCCCCTCCCCCCCCCCCCCACGAACCATGGACCATGCCATTGCTCGAGAGGCTTGCGTGCCTCAGCGATACAGATGGCTGTACCGTACGTCTAACCACAACGGGTGAGGGGGGGGGGGGGGGGGCGATACAGATGGCTAGATGGCTGTACCTTACGTGTAACCACAACATGGGGGGGGGGGGGGGGGGGTACCTGGTGAGAGGCCAGACAAACGTGTGGTTCTTGCAGAGGGGCAACAGCCTTTTTTTCAGTAGTTGCAGGGGCAACAGTCTGGATGACTGACTGATCTGGCCTTGTAACACAACCAAAACGGCCTTGCTGTGCTGGTACTGTGAACAGCTGAAAGGAAGGGGAAACTACAGCCGTAATTTTTCCCGAGGGCATGCAGCTTTACTGTATGGTTAAATGATGATGGCGTCCTCTTGGGTAAAATATTCCGGAGGTAAAATAGCCCCCCATTCGGATCTCCGGACGGGGACTACTCAAGAGGACGTCGTTATCAGGAGAAAGAAAACTGGCGTTCTACGGATCGGAGCGTGAAATGTCAGATCCCTTAATCGAGCAGGTAGGTTAGAAAATTTAAAAAGGGAAATGGATAGGTTAAAGGTAGATATAGTGGGAATTAGTGAAGTTCGGTGGCAGAGGCAACAAGACTTTTGGTCAGGTGAATACAGGGTAATAAATACAAAATCAAATAGGGGTAATGCAGGAGTAGGTTTAATAATATAAAAAAATAGGAGTGTGAGTAAGCTACTACAAACAGCATAGTGAACGCATTATTGTGGCAAAGATAGACACGAAGCCCATACCTACTACAAGTTTATATGCCGACTAGCTCTGCAGATGATGAAGAAATTGATGAAATGTATGATGAGATAAAAGAAATTATTCAGGTAGTGAAGGGAGACGAAAATTTAATAGTCATGGGTGACTGGGATTCGAGAGTAGGAGAAGGGAGAGAAGGAAACACAGTGGGTGAATATGGATTGGCGGTGAGAACTGAAAGAGGAAGCCGTCTGGTAGAATTTTGCACAGAGCATAACTTAATCATAGCTAACACTTGGTTCAAAAATCATAAAAGAAGGTTGTATACATGGAAGAATCCTGGAGATACTAGAACGTATCAGATAGATTACATAATGGTAATACAAAGATTTAGGAGCCAGGTTTTAAATTGTAAGACATTTCCAGGGGCAGATGTGGACCCTGACCACAAACTAGTGGTTATTGACTGTAGATTAAAACTGAAGAAACTGCAAAAAGGTGGGAATTTAAGGAGATGGGACCTGAATAAACTGACTAAACCAGAGGTTGTACAGACTTTCAGGGAGAGCATAAGGGAACAATTGACAGGAATGGGGGAAAGAAATACAGTAGAAGAAGAATGGGTAGCTCTGAGGGATGATGTAGTGAGGGCAGCAGAGGATCAAGTAGGTAAAAAGACGAGGGCTAGTAGAAATCCTTGGGTAACAGAAGAAATATTGAATTTAATTGATGAAAGGAGAAAATATAAAAATGCAGTAAATGAAGCAGGCAAAAAGGTATACAAACGTCTCAAAAATGAGATTGACAGGAAGTGCAAAATGGCTAAGCAGGGATGGCTAGAGGACAAATGTAAGGATGTAGAGGCTTATCTCACTAGGGGTAAGATAGATACTGCCTACATGAAAATTAAAGAGACCTTTGGAGATAAGAGAACCACTTGTATGAATATGAAGAGCTCAGATGGAAACCCAGTTCTAAGCAAAGAGGGGAAAGCAGAAAGGTGGAAGGAGTATGTAGAGGGTCTATACAAGGGCGATGTACTTGAAGACAATATTATGGAAATGGAAGAAGATGTAGATGAAGATGAAATGGGAGATACGATACTGCGTGAAGAGTTTGACAGAGCACTGAAAGACATGAGTCGAAACAAGGCCCTAGGAGTAGACATCCTTCCATTGGAACTACTGACGGCCTTGGGAGAGCCAGTCCTGGCAAAACTCTACCACCTGGTGAGCAAGATGTATGAGACTGGCGAAATACCCTCAGACTTCAAGAAGAATATAATAATTCCAATCCCCAAAGAAATCAGGTGCTGAGAGATGTGAAAATTGACGAATTATCAGTTTAATAAGTCACAGCTGCAAAATAATGCGAATTCTTTACAGTCGAATGGAAAAACTGGTAGAAACCGACCTCGGGGAAGATCAGTTTGGATTCCGTAGAAATGTTCGAACACGTGAGGCATTACTGACCCTACGACTTAGCTTAGAAAATAGATTAAGGAAAGGCAAACCTACGTTTCTAGCATTTGTAGACTTAGAGAAACCTTTAGACAATGTTGACTGGAATACTCTCTTTCAAATTCTAAAGGTGGCAGGGGTAAATTACAGGGAGCGATAGGCTATTTACAATTTCTACAGAACCAGATTGCAGTTATAAGAGTCGAGGGACATGAAAGGGAAGCAGCGGTTGGGAAGGTAGTGAGACAGGGTTGTAGCCTCTCCCCGGTGTTATTCAATCTGTATATTGAGCAAGCAATAAAGGAAACAAAAGAAAAATTCGGATTAGGTATTAAAATCTATGGAGAAGAAATAAAAAGTTTGAGGTTCGCCGATGACATTGTAATTCTGTCAGAGACAGCAAAGGAAAGCGTTTCTGAAGAAGAGAAATTTGTTAACATCGAGAATAAATTTAAGAGTCAGGAAGTCGTTTCTGAAAGTATTTCTATGGAGGTAGTCATGTATGAAAGTGAAACATGGACGATAAATAGTTTGGACAAGAAGAGAATAGAAGCTTTCGAAATGTGGTGCTACAGAAGAATGCTGAAGATTAGATGGGTAGATCGCATAACTAATGACGAGGTATTGAATAGAATTGGGGAGAAGAGGAGTTTGTGGCACAACTTGTCAAAAAGAAGGGACCGGTTGGTAAGACATGTTCTGAGGCATTAAGGGATCACAAATTTAGCATTGGAGGGCAGCGTGGAGGGTAAAAATCGTAAAGGGAGACCAAGAGATGAATACACTAAGCAGATTCAAAAGGATGTAGGTTGCAGTAAATACAGGGAGATGAAGAAGCTTGCACAGGATAGGGTAGCTGCATCAAACCAGTCTCAGGTCTGAAGACCACAACAACAACAACGCTGCCTAAATTAGAGACACGTTCAGTCGAAAATTTTACTAAGTACCTGACGATGTTTATACTTGACCTCTTAGCAACAAATAATCCTGATCAAATATGGAGCTTCGTGACTGATTGGGGGGATTAGTGGTCACAAGGCCCTTGACGCGAAACTGAACACCGTAACATCCAAACCAGCCATAAATAAAAGCAAAGCATGTCGATTAAAAAAGCAGACAAAAATTCGTTGATGGCTTCTAAGAGACAGCCTCCACGCCTTCCGATCTGACTATGTAAGGGAAGACGAAATGTTGTTTAAATTCAGAGTAAAAGTATCAACAGCAGTTGAGAGATATATATCAAACAAATTAATAAGCGATGGTACTGATCCCCCATAATCCACAAAAAAGAGCCAGAAGATTGCTGCAGAAACAACGAAAAAAGCATGTCAAATTTAAAAGATCCAGAATCCCCGAGACTGGCGATGATTTAGAAGAGTTCGAAATTTAGTGCGAACTCCAATGCAAGATGCTTTTAATAGTGACCACAACGTAACTTTGCCTGGTAATCTGGCAGAAAGTCTGAAGATATTCTGGTCGTATGCGAAGCACACCAGCGGAAAACACTGTCAATACCTTCACTACACGATAGTGAAGGTAATGCCATCGATGACAGTGCCACCAAAATGGAGCTAGTAAATAGAATTTACGAAATTGCTTCACCGAAGAAGACGATGTAAGTATTCCAGAATTCAAATCAAGAACTGCAGCCATCTTGAGCAACTTAAAAGTAAATGTCCTCAGTCTAGCAAAGCAACTAAAAACACTTAATAAAGGCAAGTCCTCAGGTCCAGATAGTACACCAATTAGATTGCTTTCACAGTATGTCGATATGGTAGCTCCGAACGTAACCATCATAAACAGCCTCTCGTTCGACGAAAGATCCGCAGTTAAAGACTCGAAAGTTGCACAGGTCTATCAATACTCAAGAAAGGAAGTAGGAGTAATCCGATGAATTATAGATCCTTATTACTGACGTCGATTTTCAGTAGGATTTTAGAAAATGTACTGTGTTCAAACGTTCAGAATTACCTCGAGAAAAACGATCTGCTGACACACTGTCAGCACGGATTCAGAAAATATCGCTCTTGTGAAACACAATTAGCTCTTTATTCTCATCAAGTAATGAGTGCTATCGAAAGGGGATCTCAAACTGATCCAACATTTCTAGATTTCCTAAAGGCTTTTCATATCGTTCCTCACAAGCGGCTTATAATCAAGTTGCCTGCCTACACAATATCGCCTCAGCTGTGCGACTGGATTTCGTGATTTCCTGTCGGAAAGACCTCAGTTCGTAGTAATTGACGGAAAGTCACTATGTAAAACAGAAGTAATATCTGGTGTTCCCCGAGGAAATGCAACAGGCCCTCTGCTGTTCCTAGTTTATATAAACGCTTTAGGAGACAATTTCAGCATGCATCTCAGACTCTTTGCAGATGTTACTGTCATGTACCGTCTAGTAAAATCTTCAGAAGATCAAAAAGAAATGCAAAATGATTTAGACAAGATATCTGCAACATGCGAAAAGTGTCAACTCAGCTTAAATAACGAAAAGTGTGAGGTCATCCACATGAGTACCAAAAGGAATTTGCTAAATTTTGGTTACATGACAAATTATAGAGATTTAAAGGCTGTCAGTTCGACTAAATACCCAGTAACTACACCAACGAACGACTCGAATCGCATCGATAACATAGATAACGATACGGGGGAGGAAAACCAAACTGTGTTTTATTTAGCAGAACACTTGTAAGATGGGACAAGTCTGCTAAACAGACTGGCTGCTCTACGCTTGTCAAGAGCAGCGAATTTTGTGTTTTCGTCAAAAATGGGAGAGAGTATCTGGGATACGATACACAAGTCGGGGCGGCACTTATTAAAGCAAAGGCTTTGTCGTTGCGGCCAGATCTTTTCACGAAATTTCAATATCGAACTTTCAGCTCCGAATGCGAAAATATTTTGTTGACTCCCATCTACCTTGTGAGAAATTATCGTTGCCATAGAATAAGAGAAATAGGGCTCACACATAAGTGTTCGTTTTCCCCGCGCGCTGTTAGAGAGTGGTGGGTAGAGAAATAGTGTGAAAGTAGTTCGATGAACCCTCTGCCAGACATTTGAGTGTGATTTGCAAAGTTTTCGTGTAGATGTAGAAGGAATTAATCCATATTATGATCTATAAGCAAAATTAGACCAATTTTACTCGAAGTGGGTCATTTTCTTTTCTCGGTGCATATCAATGGTCTTATTGAAAAGATACGCTCACGGGGTACCAACCTAGCTGGCATACGTCATCTTTCCATAACCAACTGGTGAAAGGTTGTGTACAGCAGTTATCTCCATTCCCACAAATGTAAAGAATCACTGTTTCTTGATTATCAGTTTTCTTATTGGTTTTTATCCTGTACAGCTCCGTCTAGTGCCATCAAAGTTATCCCTAAGTCTTACGACATGCCCTGTCATCATGACCCTTCTTCTTTCCACTGTTTTCCATGTGCTCCGTTCTTCACGGATTCGGCGGAAAATCCTAGGAGAATTCCTTATCAGCCCACCTGACTTTAAACATACTCCTGTAGTACGACATCTCAAACGCGTCGACTCTCGCCCGCTCCGTTTTTCCCACAGTCCATGGTTCACTACCATACAATGTTGTTCTCCAAACGTACATTCTCAGAAAAACAGGACTCTATGCAGGCCAGTCCATTACAGGGATGTTATTGTCGTGTAACCACTACGCCACAGGCCGTTCATTATGAACAGGTGCTCGATCATGTTGAAAGATGCAATCGTCATCTCCGAATTGCTCTTCAACAGTGAGAAGCAAGAAGGTGTTTAAAACATCAATGTAGGCCTGTACTGTGATAGTGTCACGCGAAAAACCAAGGGGTGTAAGCCCCCTCCATTAAACACGACCACATCATAACGCCACCGCCCCCGAATTTTACTGTTGGTACTACACACACTGGTAAATGACGTTCACCGGGCATTCGCCATACCCACGCCCTGCCATCGGATCGCCACATTGTGTGATTCGTTACTCCACACAACGTTTTTCGACTGTTTAATCGTCCAATGTCTACGCTCCTTACACCAAGCGAGGCGTCGTTTGGCATTTACCGGCGTGATGTGTGGCTTCTGAGCAGCGACTCGACCATGAAATCCAAGTTTTCTCACATCCCGCCTAACTGTCATAGTACTCGCAGTGAATCCTGATGCAGTTTGGACTTCCTGTGTGGTGGTCTGGGTAGATGACTGCCTATTACACATTACGACCCTCTTCAACTGTTGGCGGTCCCTGTCAGTCAACAGACGAGGTCGGCCTGTACGATTTTGCGCTGTACGTGACCCTTCACGTTTCCAGTTCACTATCACATCGGAAACAGTGGACCTAAGGATGTTTAGGAGTGTGGAAATCTTGCGTACAGACGTATGACACAACTGACACCCAGTCAGCTGACCACGTTCGAAGTTCCGCGGAGCGCCCCATTCTGCTCTCTCACGATGTCTAATAACTATTGAGGTAACTAATATGGAGTACCTGGCAGTAGGTGGTTAGCACAATGCACCTAATATGAAAAACGTATGTCTTATTGGAGTGGCCGGATACTTTTGATCACTTAGGTATCTTACTCGGTGGTTGTGACTCCAGAACGTAGTGGTATGTTCGTTAGATGCGTGCTCTATTGATGATAACTGCTGCCTCTCGCTATGATATGTAATGAATAAGTTTTATTATTATTATTATGGTAAATCTTCTCATGGCAAAATATGGCAGCACTCTGATCATACACATAAGGTTATTTTCACTTCTACAGAGTGATTCATACTTGACTACACTCAGTGTCTCTCTCTCCCCCACTTAAAGGTTTTTTTCATGTATGGAATGACTTATACTCCACTACGTTCAATGTCTCTCTCTCTCTCTTTCTCTGTCTCTCTCTCTCTCTCTCTCTCTCTCTCCCTTTGTTAAACACACACACACACACACACACACACACACACACACACACACGCACACAGTAATACTACCAAACATTCATAAATTGCTGTGTGCAGTAGAAAAAACTTCTCAAGCAGATACGACTTCAGTTTGCATTTGAAGTTAGTTTTAGTATCCATTAAATAATTTACATCACTAGGTACGTGGCCAAAAATTTCTGTAGCTGAACACGTCGCTTCTTATTGTGCCACACTAAGGCTGATGATGGACAAAATGAATCATTTCTCGTTCTTGTATCGTATTTATAAATGTTACAGTTTTTCAAACAGTACTGATTGTTAACTACAAATTTCGTAAGGGAGTAAATTTACTACAAGATCTACAATACTAGAGTGGAGACAACCCATCCTTGATACAAGCTTCTGTGCTACGAATACTTTTTTCCTCAATGAAAATTTATTCCACAACATTATGCTACAAGATACTAATGACTGAAAATACGAAGAATAAATTAGTTTTTCTACATTTTTGTCTCCAAAATCTGATACTATCAGTAGCGAAAAAGTTGTGGAGCTAAGATGTTTAAGAAGATCCATAACATGTGGCCTCCATTTCAAATCATTATCAGAATAAACACCTACGAGTTTAGAATATTCTGTTTGATTTACCGTCTTGTCCTAAAACAACATTTCTGATGGTGTGGTCACGGCTTGTGCAATATTGAAAAGCAAGTATTGTGTCTTATCCAAATTCATTGACAGTCCATTTGCAGAAAACCAGTTATTAATTTTAAAAAAATCCTTTACTTTTTCAAGTGTTGTGTAGGCTTGATTTTTATCAAAGAGAACTATTTCTGCTTTTTTGGATGCACGAGAGTGTGCTGGAAAGTAACGCCTTCGAATACTTTATCTGAAAACTCGTAAAGCTTTTTAAATAAAACAAACGTTATTAACATTCTATATCTTTATTCTTCGTGTCTAAATATTTATTGCTCAACATAGTCACCCTGGTGATGAACTCATTTCTCCCACCGAGAAATCAGTTTGTTGGTAACATCACTGTTGAAAGATTTGACTTTTTCGACGGAGCCACAGCCTGACCTCTGCTTGCACTGCTTCATCACTATCAAAGTGACGTCCTTGAAGAAGTTCTTTAAGGTTTGGAAACAGATGAAAATCGAATTGGGCCAAGTCAGGACTGTATGGAGGAGGATCGATGATGACAATGAGCCCAAGGCGTCGAACTGGTGAAGATGTAGCAGCTGTCTTCGAATTCGTGGTTTCAGTTTTCGGAGGGTTTTCTAACGCTCCTACACAACTGCGTTGCACATCGCCATATTATATACTATAATTCGGAGTCCTCTAGTAGCAGAGGGTTGCAACTAGCGACCGCAAAGTGGGAAAGACGACCGAGTGCTTCAACTGATACCGAGAACAGGATAAAAAATTCGGCGGCATTACTTTTCAGCACGCCCTCGTATGATGGAAGATCATTTATATATAGGGTGATTCAGGAGGAATATCACATAATTTGTGAGGTGATTCTATATACGAGGGTGAGTCAAATGAAAACCTTAAATTTGTAATAACAAATCGAAATGTCGCGCCATTATCCTGTAAGTTGGTAAGCGTGCTACAAACTGCGTGCAGAATGGCCTGTAGGTGGCAGTATAGTGCAGATGCACACATACCGTCGTAGTATCAGTATAAAGAGGGCCGCCCCACTTGCGACTTGCACCAGGGAAGAACATCGTTGTGTTATTCACTTTTGGCGTAGTGAAGGTGTGAAACCTATTGAAATTCATCGACGAATGAAGGTTCAGTACGGTGATGCATGTTTGTCACAGCAGCAAGTCTACGAATGGAGTAGGAAGTTCGCAAATGGTGTGACTTCAGTGGAAGATGCTCCTCGTCCAGGTCAGACACAACGAGTTGCGACTCCACAGAACATTGCAGCAGTTGAAGCCATAGTGAAGGAAAACCACCGAGTGACACTGCATGACATTGCAGCATGTTTACAGATTAGTCATGGGTCAGCACACCACATTGTGCACGATGTGCTCCAGTTTCACAAAGTGTCTGCCAGATGGGTGCCACGGCAGCTGACTCCTGAAATGAGAGAACGACGTGTTGATGCTCGTGAACAACTTCTTTGGCTTTGAACGACAAGGTGATGGCTTCCTTGCAAGAATCGTTACTGGGGACGAAACCTGGGTTTCGAACAGAACCATGAGCACGGAAGGTTATACTGACTCTCTTTTGGGACGAAAAAGACGTCATTTTGAGCATTACATGCCTAGAGGGACCACTGTCACCAGTGCATCATACACAGATCTCCTAAAAAATTATATGCGGCCTGCAATCGAATCAAAGCAACGTGGTTTGCTGTCAGTAGGTGGCCTTTTGCAACATGACAATGCAAAGCCCCACACTGCCCGTACAACAGTTGCAACAATCACAGACCTGCATTTTGAGTGCCTTCCTCATCCACCATACTCACCAGACCTTGCCCCAAGTGATTTCCAAATGTTTGGACCACTCAAAGACGCAATGGGAGGAAAGAAGTTCCGTTCTGATGAAGAGATACGCCACGCGTTGCATGAGTGGTCGCGCAGACTACCAAAAGAATTTTTTTCTTCTCGAATTTATGCACTTTGTAAGCGCTGAAGGACTTGCATCGAGCGTGGGGGAGATTATGTTGAAAAGTGATACAGCTTTGTACCACTTCTCCACAATAGATAATATTTTTAAAAATATTTAAGGTTTTCATTTGATTCACCCTCATATGACATTAAACCAAAAACGTTATGTGAACATGGGTCCGATTTTCGATCATTATGGGACTGGAGCGGGTTGAAGATTACTCATATCCATTAATGAATATGAAGACAAGTGTGAGCAGTAATTGCCAAAATTCTGTGTAGGGGCTGTGGTGAACAGAATAATGGTGGGATATGACTGTGGCATTCTACAAGAGGTGTGGCGGTTCTCCAACACATGGTAGCACTGTTACGTCACACCAAGGCATCGGCTGCAAGTGTACCCAGAATGCAATCGTGTGTTGGATCAGTGAGCGGTCGTGAAGCCACATGTGTCTCGTGCTTGAGTGTTGTTTAATTGAACAAGTCCTCTGTGTCTGTGAATAACAACATGCAGAATGTGCAGACATGTTGTTTGTCTATGGGTACCGTAGTGACACTGGCCATGGTTCAAATGGCTCTGAGCACTATGGGACTTAACTTCTAAGGTCATCAGTCCCCTAGAACTTAGAACTACTTAAACCTAACTAACCTAAGGACATGACACATATCCATGCCCGAGGCAGGATTCGAACCTGCGACCGTAGCGGTCGCGCGGTTCCACACACTGGCCATGTACTGTGATAGAATACCAGAGACGTTTCCCTGATCGACAAACGCCCTGTGCTGGGACATATCCCAGGGTTTTTCAAACATTACATGGATCTGAAACCTTATCCAGTGTACAAATAACATCAAAACTTGCTCCCATCTGGTCAGCTGAGGAAAGTGAAGCCATTATTGCAATGGTACAATGGAGTCCTACCACCACTATACGACGCGTAGCCATCATCTCGATATTCCACAAACGCGTGTGTGGCGTACATTAAATTCCAAGGGCTTGTATCCATTCCATGTGCAGCCCGTGCAACATATACATCCAGGTGACTCAGTAAGCAGACGACAATTTGGTGAATGGTTGGCTGTACATAGAGACGTTGTGCAGTACACTTTATATACAGATGAGGTTACATTTCAGTGAACGCGCTCAATTCTCATTCATGGTCGATGGAGCACCCACATGAAGCTAGGGAAACAAGATCACAAGTTAGATTCTCAGTGAACGGCTAGTGTGCTATGAATGATGACCTACTGATAGGGCCCTTGTTCTTGCAAAATCGCATGACAGCCACAGCATATGCACATTTCCTCATAGAAGAGCTACCTGCACTCTTGGAAGACATAATGTTAGAACAATGATGACAAATGCACCTGAAACAGGATGGATCATCGATTCACTGTACCAGACAAGCATCCCAGTGTCTGAATAACACACATCCTCAACGATGGATTGGGCATGATGGAGCCGGCCGGTGTGGCCGAGCGGTTCTAGGTGCTTCAGTCCGGAACCGCGCTGCTGTAACAGTCGCAGGTTCGAACCCCACCTCAGGCATGGATGTGTGTGATGTCCTTAGGTTAGTTAGGTTTAAGTAGTTCTATGTTCTAGGGGACTGATGATCTCACATATTAAGTCCGATAGTGTTCAGAGCCATTTGAACCATTTTTAGCCATGATGGACTCATTAGCTGGGCTGCCAGATCACCCTACCTAACCCCATTAAAGTCCCGTTTATGGGGCAGGTCAAAGGGGGATATGTACACTGTGAAGGTGGTCACACACAAAGAGCATGTCGCTCCCATCACCGACGCTGTTGCCCACATTAAAGCCACGGAAAAGATGTTTGATGTGCAGCACAACACACTCTGCAACGTGTTGACAAATGCGTTGGGGTGTATGGCCATCTTATTGAACACCTCTTGCAGGATGGATCTGTCATCTGTCCCACCATTATCCTGTCCACCACTACACTTACACAGCATTCCAACAAGTAATATTCAGAATGAGATTTTCACTCTGCAGCGGAGTGTGGGCTAATATGAAACTTCCTGGCAGATTAAAACTGTGTGCCGGACCAAGACTCGAACTCGGGACCTTTGCCTTTCGCGGGCAAGTGTTCTTCCACGTGAGCTACCCAAGCATGGCTCACGCCCCGTAGAGTACTTGGTAGAGCACTTGCCCGCGAAAGGCAAAGGTTCCGAGTTCGAGTCTTGGTCCGGCACACAGTTTTAATCTGCCAGGACGTTTCAAGTAATATTCATACTTGTCGACACATTCATTCGTGGATGCCTGTCGTCTTTTACCTGCTCCAGTTCGATAATGATGGAAAATCAGACACATGTTCATGGGTCTTTTTCGGTTTATTTTCATCTGTATAATATCCTCACAATTTATGCAACGTTCCGCCAGAACCACCCTGTATAGAAAGAACACAAAATGTTGCACATCTTTAGTGATGATTCCTCATTTAGTAAAGGCTCTTTGCTTGTGCCTACACGCTAATTTTCTTTTGCAACACTCTACATGTGGTCACGAGCTGCAACTTTTGATAAACGTGGGTGTGGATCGACCAACACTGCGAGGAGCTTCAAGGCAGATAAAGCTGTCATCTCAGCAAGTTTCTTGCTTTTTTTGTGCTGTCTGTTTATAAAGCTAACCTCACCTGCGGCCGTCCGGGGTGGCCGAGCGGTTCTAGGCGCTTCAGTCTGGAACTGCACTACCGCTACGGTCGCAGGTTCGAATCCTGCCTCGGGCATGGATGTGTGTGATGTCCTAGGTTAGTTAGGTTTATGTAGTTGTAAGTTCTAGGGCACTGATGACCTCAGACATTGAGTCCCATAGTGCTCAGAGCCATTTGAACCATTCGAACCTCACCTGCGGTTTCGCATTGGCAGGGGACCTGGCGATGACGACAGCGGGCATAGTGCTGACGTGGACGTCCCCGGCGCTTCCGAAGCTGCCGCAGCTGACGGCCTCGGAGGCGGCGTGGGTGGGCTCCCTGGCGTCGCTGGGCGCCGCCGTCGGGCCGTGGCTGGGCGGCTGGCTGTCCGACCGCGTGGGCCGACGCAACACTGTGCTGCTGGCCGAGCTGCCCATCGCAGCCAGCTGGCTGGCTCTCCTCTTCTGCGAGTTCCAGCCCACGTGGCTGTGCGTCGTGCGCTTCGTGTCCGGCCTCGGCGTCGGACTCATCTTCGCCGCCATGCCGGCGTACGCTGCTGAAGTCTCACAGGTCACTTTAAAAACCCACCAGTTTCAAAACTAAGGGCTCAAAATACTGACCCAAACTATTTACAGGTAGAAGCCTGTAACACGCCCGGGAGTTCAAATGGGGGTGGAGGTCCCTTTAAACTGACTTCCTCACTGTACCCCTCTTCTACTCGCCGTGCGTACCCATCCTGGTTTAGCGCAACAGCTGATATCCTGTCTTTACAGTGTTTCACTTCCTCATCCAGTTGTTCGCAATGCTCATCGTAAACATCAACCTTTTTAGTAAGTTCTCCCTTCACTTCCTTGACTTACGATTCTTCCTTTTCAAAACGTTTAGTATTGCCTGAAACGTTCTCCTCAAACAAACAGTAAGCTCATCTATTCTTTGATGACTTGACTCAACCAGCTTCCTCAGAGCCTCATTAGTCTCGTCGATCTTTTTACTGAGTCGTTCGTTCATCTGCTCCACCATTGCCTAATATCATCCTTCTGACACATAATATCTTCCCTTAATTGTGTGTTATCTTGCTGTACTTGTTTATTATTTTGCTCTAAAGTTTGCTTAATATCTTCCTTCTGCCGCTTAATGTCTTTCTCTATTTGTTTGTTACTATTCAATAATGTTTTGAGCATGTCAACGATAGACAGGTCAGGCCTAAGTATACAATCATCTCGTTTGAGCGTCTCCATGATTGGTGACCACACTGCATTAGGACTTCCCATCTCTGTTAATAAACTACTTCTACCTATACCGGAATCCTTCGACATTTCACCACTACTTGCTTCTGTTTCCGTCTCCACCTGATTACTTTCACCTACAGAGACTGCTTTCACATCCCTGTCTACTGCAGTTGCACCAAGCTCATTACTTGCCATATTGAACCACTGTAAAGTCACTCAAGCAAAAAATAAACAAATCACAGTAACACTCGTAGCATAGAATGGATGGCAATATCCACAACCAAACTACAACGCCGTACACATTCAACGCTGTAATTCGTGATCAGAAGCGCACATAACATACAAGATCACGTAAAAGAAACGAAGAAAGAAAAGTAAATATAAGCTATGTATAGTTCTGCAATTGTATTAAATGTTGTTAAAAATTTAGATTGCTATTTAAGCAGGGGCCGACACTGACATTTACCTTACTGTACGATCGGCAAGGTAAATATTGTCTCGTGACATTAATTTAATGACTGTCACTGTTTGTAATTAAGTAATTATAGAATGCAATCTGCGCTGCCAGTTAATTACTCTCATTGCTTCAGTTGCGTGAGGTAACGTTGTGATGAGTGACTTACTTTGAGTTGTTTTCTGGCTCAGTAGTCATGGCCGTCGCGTAGCGCCGACTCAGTTGACGCCGTCCGGCTGTCAGCACTGCACCTTCTCTGGAAAGCGTGCTAATATTTGCTGCGCCGCTCCAAGGCGCCCGCTCACGTCGTACACGGTGATGGCTCCCAAAAGGTTTTCACTTTTGCCCATAGGTGCCACTAGCGTCGTCTTCCGTAATGGCTGCCAAATAACTGTTCCCTTTCGCACATAGGTGCCGCTAACGTCGTAAAAAAACACCAAAGTGGAGTATGTTTACTTTGTAGCACTAGCTCTTTGCACTGTCACTGATCGGACGAGTATACACTGTATGTCACAAGTTCTTTGACGTACACGTCCCACAGCTAGCGTGACGTCGCTCAACAACCCAAATTAACTGTTATAGAGAAACAGTTCACACTCCAAATTAATTATACGGCACTTCTTATCCGAAAATTGTAAGTCCTGAATACACGTCGCCATGTAACACGCCCGGGAGTACGAATGGGTCAGGTCATTTTAAACTGTTTGTCGTTTCGGACTGTTGCTTTTCTTGACTGTGCGTTCTGTCCACACCACGTACCTGGTAATCGCGCGGCGGTCGTATTGTACTGCTCCACACTGCTGCTGGCTTGCCTGAAATTATTTATCGAAATATGCAACCGAATAAGGGGAGCCACTCAACGTTAAAACACAACACTGTTCGACGTCTGGTATGAACAACTACATTCTGAGACGATTAAGGGAAAATCGCAGGTTGCACTGTTTACACTCTAAATCGTAGATGTTTATCCCAATTAACAATCTTGATGAGTTTCTAACTCACTACCCTCCATACAACAGTCTAGTATCATAACCACTACAGCACTGTGACTGTGCTGCTCAATTTTTTCTGCGACATTGCTCCCTCCTTAAGAGAACAGCGTCTCGGTGGTACGTCCTATTCCGGGAACGAGTCATCGGGCCTGCATACTCTGACTCCCGATGACTGATGTTCGCCCTGGCGGTGATCTTCTTAGAACTTCCTTTGCCCCTATGCTCTTCGTCAACTTTCTGCTTGTTGCCTGTCGCTGGAGCTTCGAATTTACCCTTGCTTGCAGGATCCTTAAAGGGCTTCTTCGAAGGACGTGGACCGTATCTCTGATCTTCTACATCTACATCTAAATTTATACTCCGCGAGCCACCCAACGGTGTGTGGCGGAGGGCACTTTACGTGCCACTGTCATTACCTCCCTTTTCTGTTCCATTCGCGTATGGTTCGCGGGAAGAACGACTGTCTGAAAGCCTCCGTGCGCGCTCTAATCTCTCTAATTTTACATTCGTAATCTCCTCGGGAGGTATAAGTAGGGGGAAGCAATATATTCGATACCTCATCCAGAAACGCACCCTCTCGAAACCTGGACAGCAAGCTACACCGCGATGCAGAGCGCCTCTCTTGCAGAGTCTGCCACTTGAGTTTGCTAAACATCTCCGTAACGCTTACCAGATAACCCCGTGACGAAACGCGCCGCTCTTCTTTGGATCTTCTCTATCTCCTCTGTCAACCCGACCTGGTACGGATCCCACGCTGATGAGCAATACCCAAGTGTAGGTCGAACGAGTGTTTTGTAAGCCACCTCCTTTGTTGATGGACTACATTTTCTAAGGACTCTCCCAATGAATCTCAACCTGGTACCCGCCTTACCAACAATTAATTTTATGTGATCATTCCACTTCAAATCGTTCCGCACGCATACTCCCAGATATTTTACAGAAGTAACTGCTACCAGTGTTTGTTCCGCTATCATATAATCATACAATAAACGATCCTTCTTTCTATGTATTCGCAATACATTACATTTATCTATGTTAAGGGTCAGTTGCCACTCCCTGCACTAAGTGCCTATCCGCTGCAGATCTTCCTGCACTTCGCTGCAATTTTCTAATGCTGCAACTTCTCTGTATACTACAGCATCATCCGCGAAAAGCCGCATGGAACTTCAGACACTGTCTACTAGGTCATTTATATATATATTGTGAAAAGCAATGGTCACATAACACTCCCCTGTGGCACGCCAGAGGTTACCTTAACGTCTGTAGTCGTCTCTCCATTGATAACAACATGCTGTGTTCTGTTGGCTAAAAACTCTTCAATCCAGCCACACAGCTGGCCTGATATTCCGTAGGCTCTTACTTTGTTTATCAGGCGACAGTGCGGAACGGTATCGAACGCCTTCCGGAAGTCAAGGAAAATAGCATCTACCTGGGAGCCTATATCTAATATTTTCTGGGTCTCATGAACAAATAAAGCGAGTTGGGTCTCACACGATCGCTGTTTCCGGAATCCATGTTGATACCTACAGAGTAGATTCTGGGTTTCCAAAAACGACATGATACGCGAGCAAAAAACATGTTCTAAATTTCTACAACAGATCGACGTCAGAGATATAGGTCTATAGTTTTGCGCATCTGCTCGACGACCCTTCTTGAAGACTGGGACTACCTGTGCTCTTTTCCAATCATTTGGAACCTTCCGTTCCTCTAGAGACTTGCGGTACACCGCTGTTAGAAGGGCGGGGGGGGGGGGGGGGGGGGGGGGGGCAAGTTCTTTCGTCGTCTTGTGTCGGGGTCGAAATCTTCAACTTCATAAGCAACATCAGACAACTGTTTTACAACCTTATATTTTCCAAAATAATGCCTAAGGAGCTTCTAAGAGAGACCGACCTTCTGAACAGGAGCGAAGATCCAGACGAGGTCACCAGGCTGGTAGAAAACAGGGCGGTGCCTGGCGTCATACCTTCGGCGGTCGTTTTCTTGAGCCTGCAGCGTTCGGAGTCGAGCTAACTGCCGAGGTTCCTCAGCTCTGGTTAACACCTGGCCGATGTAGTCCTCAGCAAAGGATAGAACAACTTCCTTCCGTGTATGTGCAATGAAAAAAAAAACAGAAAAAGTAGAGCTCTAGCAGAAGTTTGTCGATAGTCGTTCTTCCCACGCGTCATTCCTGAATGGAACAGTGGAGAGGTGGGAGGGGGGGATAATATGGTGGTGGTGGTTAGTGTTTAACGTCCCGTCGACAACGAGGTCATTAGAGACGGAGCGCAAGCTCGGGTTAGGGAAGGATTGGGAAGGAAATTGGCCGTGCCCTTTCAAAGGAACCATCCCGTCATTTGCCGGAAACGATTTAGGGAAATAACGGAAAACCTAAATCAGGATGGCCGGAGACGGGATTGAACCGTCGTCCTCCCGAATGCGAGTCCAGTGTGGTAACCACTGCGCCACCTCGCTCGGGGATAATATGAGTGGTACCAGGTGTACCCTCCGCCACATACAGTACAATTGTTTACGGAGTGTAGATGTAGATAGAATTCACTGATGCTCGTCTACTCGTTCCCACCTGGTATACACCAAATGTGCGATTCAAGCCAAATTCTGATTTTGTGTAGCTAAGCTGCGAGGGTTCGCAGTCGCACCTAACGTGTGACTTTGCACTCGCAGGCGGACGTGAGGGGAGGCCTGTGCTCGCTGATCCAGGCGTCCAACACGCTGGGCTTCATGATGGACTACTGCGTGGGCCCGTTCGTGTCGTACGCGACTCTGGCGCTCATCGGGCTGGCGTCGCCGCTGGTGGCCGTGGCGTGCTTCGCCTGGATGCCCGAGTCGCCCTACTACCTGCTGGCCGTGGGGAAGGACGCCGCCGCCGAGAAGGCGCTGCGCTGGCTGCGGGACCCTGACCGCGACGTCGCCTCGGAGCTGCGCGAGATGAAGGTCCGTCTGCCGTCTCTCAAATCTGCCGTCTCCTCTTCCTCTCTTCTCCGTCGCACACTGAATCGTTCTTAATTTAAGTATCGATCAAAAATTTCCGTCTGAGGCTGTTGCTGGAGCTTATACTCAACGTAGCGCGACTCCAATGTGGGTATATACCAGGTGTACTGGTATGAAATGAGCGTTAAGATACAAATGTCTCGATAGGGAACATTTGTTGTGAACGAGCCTGGCTGGTATGACATCTGTCAAAGTTATTTAGTATACATCAAGTCATGGAACAAACAACATCATATGTTTTCATCGTGTTAACAATGTCGAATTTTGTACCACGAAGTGATGATTTGCGGAAAGCATTAATTTTTTGTTTTCATTTGAAAAAAAGTGCTGCAGAGTCGCATCGAATGCTTGTCGAGGCATATGGTGATCATGCTCTGTCGGAAGCAACATGCAAAAGATGGTTTCAACGGTTCAGAAACAATGATTTTGATGTAAGAAATGAACAACGTGGAAGACCACCAAAAAAGTTCGAAGACGCCGAATGGCAAGCAACATTGGATGAAGGTGATACTTTGAGTCAGAAGCAAATGGCAGCAATGCTAAATGTTGCACAACAAACAATTTCTGACCGTTTGAAAGCTATGGGAAAGATCCAAAAGTGTGGAAAATGGCTGCCACATGAATTGAATGAAAGACAGATGGGAAACCGAAAAACCATTTGTCAAATTTTGCTTCTAAGACATGAAAGAAAATCAATTTTACATCGAATTGTTACTGGAGATGAAAACTGGATTTATTGTAAGGATCCTAAACGGAAAAAATCATGGATTAATCCAGGACAACCATCAACATCGACTGCAAAACCAGATCGATTCGGCAAGACGAAAATGCTCTGTGTTTGGTGGGATCGGAAATGTGTGATGTATCATGAGCTTCTAAAACCCGGTGAAACTGTGAATACTAATCGCTACAGACAACAGATGATCAATCTGAACTATGTATTAATCGAAAAAAGACCAGAATGGGCCAGAAGACATGGCAAAGTAATTTTTTACACGTCAATGCACCTGGACACAGAGAAAAACTGGTTCAGGATACAATCAAAACACTTGGCTGAGAGCTGCTACCCCACCCACCGTATACACCAGTCTTGCCCCCTTCCGAATACCATTTCTTTTCATCAATGGGACACGCATTGGATGAGGAAAACTTCGATTCCTACGATTGGTTGGCTTCAAAAGACGAACATTTCTATTAGCGTGGTGTTCACAAATTGCCAGAAAGGTGGTCAAAATGTATAGAAAGCAATGGTCAGTACTTTGAATGAAATGTTTTTAATTTTCAATTCAAAATTAGTGTTTCATTTTCACAAAAAAACGCTCATTTCATACCGATACAATTGGTAAGCACCGAGATGCAAGCAAGCGATTAGTATGGAGTTAGTGTATTTCCGACGAGCGTGTGGTAAAGTCGGAAAGTGAACTAAGGCGACATTATTACCAAATGCGTCCAAACAGTTCAAATTCAGATGGCTCTAAGTACTATAGCACTTAACAATTGGGCTCATCAGTCCTCTAGACTAAGAACTACGTAAACCTACCTAAGCTAAGGACATCACACACACCCATGCCCGAGGCAGGATTCAAACCTGCGACCGTAGCAGCCGCGTGGAAACAGTACCAGTCTACAGTTATTCTTTTCTTGGCTGCCGAAGGACGAACAATAATAGACATCCGTCGGAGAATGAATATATGAATATGTGTGGGACAGCATGTATGTCGGAAACCGCCTTTGTGGGATGATGCGCCAAGTTCAGCGCTGCTTCGTGATAACGCAGGTCCCCGTATCGCAACGCAGAAGTTATATCACCTCCAGTGGGAGACACTAAAGCACTCGCCCTATAGTCCTGATCTCTTCTCACAACATTACCCCGCCTTCGGGTCCCTTAAAAAAGGCGTGAAGGGACGACGCATCCTTTCGGACGAGGATCTGCAACTGGTAGTTAGGGACATCTTCATGCAGCAGGGCCAGTATTTTATCACTCTGGTGTGTCGGTCTGGTGATTGTCTCAGTGGTCACAGCTATTTTGCTTGATTGGCATACCGATTCTGGACTCTAGGGCCTTCGAAAGCAAACTGTTTTGCTGCCCTCATACTATCACGAGAAAAAATACACTACTGCCCATTAAAATTGCTACACCAAGAAGAAATACAGATGATAAATGGGTATTCATTGGACAAATATATAGTACTAGAACTAATACGTGATTAGATTTTCACGCAATTTGGGTGCATAGATCCTGAGAAATCAGTACCCAGAACAACCACCTCTGGCCGTAATAACGGCCATGGTACGCCTGGGCATTGAGTGAAACAGAGCTCGGATGGCGTGTACAGGTACAGCTGCCCATGCAGCTTCAACACGATACCACAGTTCATCAAGAGTAGTGACTGGCGTATTGTGACGAGCCAGTTGCTTGGCCACCATTAACCAGACGTTTTCAGTTGGTGAGAGATCTTGAGAATGTGCTGGCCAGGGTAGCAGTCGAACATTTCTGTATCCAGAAAGGCCCGTACAAGAGCTGCAACATGCGGTAGTGCATTATCCTGCTGAGATGTATGGTTTCGCAGGGATCGAATGAAGAGTAGAGCCACAGGTTGTAACACATCTGAAATGTAGTGTCCACTGTTCAAAGTGCCGTCAATGCGAACAAGAGGTGACCGAGACGTGTAACCAATGGCACCCCATACCATCACGCCGGGTGATACGCCAGTATAGAGATGACCAATACACGCTTCCAATGTGCGTTCACAGCGATGTCGCCAAACACGGATGCGACCATCATGGTGCTGTAAACAGAACCTGGATTCATCCGAAAAAATGACGTTTTGCCATTCGTGCACCCAGGTTCGTCGTTTCGTACACCATCGCAGGCGCTCCTGTCTGTGATGCAGCGTCAAGTGTAACCGCTGATATGGTCTCCGAGCTGATAGTCCGTGCTTCTGCAAATGTCGTCGAAATGTTCGTGCAGATTGTTGCTGTCTTGCAAACGTCCCCGTCTGTTGACTCGGAGATCGAGACGTGGTTGCACGATCCGCTACAGCCATGCGGATAAGATGCCAGTCATCTCGACTGCTAGTGATACGAGGCCGTTGGGATCCAGCACGGCGTTCCGTATTACCCTCCTGAGCCCACCGATTCCATATTCTGCTAACAGTCATTGGATCTCGACCAACGCGAGCAGCAATGTCGCAATGCGATAAACCGCAATCGCGATAGGCTACAATCCGACCTTTATCAAAGTCGGAAACGTGATGGTACGCACTTCTCCTCCTTACACGAGGCATCACAACAACGTTTCACCAGGCAACGCCGGTCAAGTGCTGTTTGTGTATGAGAAATCGGTTGGAAACTTTCCTCATGTCATCACATTGTAGGTGTCGCCAACGGCGCCAACCCTGTGTGAATGCTCTGAAAAGTTAATCATTTGCATATCACAGCATGTTCTTCCTGTCAGTTAAATTTCGCGTCTGTAGCACGTCATCTTCATGGTGTAGCAATTTTAATGGCCAGTAGTGTATTCAACGCAACGCGATTCCAATGTGGGTACATCAGCACCGAAATGCAAGCTAGCGATTAGTACGGAGTTCGTGTCTTTCCGACGAGCGTGCGGTAAATTCGGAAAGTGAACTAAGGCAACGATATTACCAAATGCGTCCAAACAGTACCAGTCTACAGTTATTCCATTCTTGGCTGCCGAAGGACGAACAATAGTAGACATCCGTCGGAGAATGAAGGATATGTATGGGGCAACAAGTCTGACGAAACCCGCCATTGTGGAATGATGCGCCAAGTTCCGTGTTGCTTCGTGACAACGCAGGTCTCCATATTGTAACGCAGAAGTTACATCACCTCCAGTGGGAGACACTCAAGCACTCGCCCTATAGTCCTGATCCCTTCCCACGACGTTTTCGCGCCTTCGGATCCGTTATCTTTGAATATTGATTATTGCGTGATATGAAAGTTGGTGGTAATAATATATGCTCTACGTCCTCGGCGTTTAGCGCCTCGTCTATCTGCAAGTGTGTCCCTATCCAAATTTTCTATGAGCTCTCGCTATGGCTAAATGTAACAGTCACGAATTTTGCCGCTCTTCTTTGGATCTTCTCAATCTCTTGAATCAGACCCAAGCGGTAAGGGTCCTGTACAGACGAACAATACACCAAGACTGGACGAACTAACGAATTGTAAGCTATTTCCTTCGCTGAAGGACTGCATCGCTTCACGATTCTACCAACAAACCGCAATCTAGAGTTCGCCTTGCCCGTTACTTGTGCAATCTGATCATTCCATTTGAGATCATTTCGGATAGTCACACCCAGATACTTGACGGATGTTGCCGCTTTCAAAGACTGGGCATTTATTTTATACTCGTACGTGAATGAGGATTTTCGCTTTGTTATACGCAGTAGGTTACACTTACTAATATTCAGAGATAACTGCCAGTCATTACACCACGCATTTATTTTCTGCAGGTCCTCATTGATTTGTTCTCAACTTTCGTGTGATACTACTTTCCTGTAGACTTCAGCATTATCGGCAAACAGTGTAATGCCGCTGTCAATACCATCAACCAGATCATTTACGTAAATCGCAAAAAGCAGAGGACCTATTACGCTGCCCTGGGGCACACCTGATGTTACGCTTGTTTCTGTTGAAGTCTCCCCATTCAGGACGACATACTTCTCTCTGTCTGTTAGAAAACATTCTATCCAACCGGATATGTCATCGGATGCACCGTAAGCGCGCACTTTTTGGAGCAAGCGACAGTGCGGAACTGAGTCGAACGCGTTTCGAAACTCGAGGAATATGGCATCAACATGGGAGCCCGTACCTAGAGCCTGTCGGTATCTTCCACAACTTCACTGACCTTCTTCCTGCACATCTCGCAGCAGGCTGCGCTTGCAAAGGTGGTTATTCAAACCTTTCACCGGTGGTCACATTAATGTGTCTGGACAGTGTAGAAGTGCGAGGATCACGTAACTGTTTCCCAGAAATTATCTCGACATATCACCTGCCTGTAAACACCAGTTCTACTCGATTATATAGATGTTCCTGCAATCGTTGAGTAACGGGCGCCAATAATTCTTTCAGAATTTGATAATATCTGTCCATCTAGATTTAAATTTTGTGTTCTGATAAGAAATCTTCGATTCAAACAGCTATCTCAAGTGATATTCCGCAAGCGCGTGACACTTAGATCAAATGAGACTTTGCAACGTTATCAAAGTCTTACATAAAGGCCGAACCGGAAACCATAACGAACTCCTTTAAAATAAGCATAAAAATCGTTCAGAATTCGACAGTATGTGATTAGCAGTACAGTTCTGTAAGCTACCTCCAGACAGAAAGATGAGTTGAGGTCGCAGTACGCACACACAGCCACAGACTCAACGAAAGATTTTTAAATTCAGTGAGAAGTGGCAAAGTGATTTACATACAGATTAACTATCTCATTTTACCTACAAATCTCCATTATGGATGTGTCTACATCAATTTTGCAGAAACAGCATTCTAGAAGGATGGAAGAATTAATAATGTGAAACAAACGATCCAGTGTTTTTCATTTTTTGATGTTGTATGCGTTTTAACCTGTGTTATATGCTGCAGTTTCCCTCGTTGTTGTAGTCTTAACAATTTCGCGCCTTTATGTATTCACAAACTCCGCACGCAAATTTACACTTTGTGGTAACCTTATATTTTTGTTTGATTTTATCAACAATTTTTAGCAGTGCTGATATTCACCATGTAGTCAAGAGTCTAAAGATACTTCTTCGTCCTTTTTTCATGGGTGTTAGGCATTTAACTGGCAGCGTTTGGGATCACCTTATGCCACTATTACAGTACACGTGTAATCTTAGGGCAGAAGTACTACTGATTTATAACGCTATGAAGGCGAAATTTGAGTCACTCCTCTTTGAACGTAATGAAAAGCTGTTGCCGGATTTTTGAGCGAACTAATCTGAAATCGCTTCTGCCGCTCTTAACTGTTCCCGTAGACGCACTGAGACAGTTTACACGTGAGCTCTGCGAAGACCAATCCTGCACACCAACCTTTTTTTTAGTACACTGTGCTATGGCCGTTGGATAGTAGGTTTATCTTGTAATTCAGCAGAGGTACTAATATGAAGTTCAGAGTTAGGAAATACTTTCTGAAGGTTGTTGTCTGGTACGAAAATGTACTATTTAGAAGAGAATAGAAGTATTTGAAATGCGGTGCTACAGAAGAATAATAAACTTTAGATGGGTAATCGAAGAACCACTGGTGACAAGTGTATTGTGGCACAATTTGACTGAAAGAAGGGATCATTTGGCAGACAACACCCTGAGGCATCAATGAATCGTCCATATGGTTACGGTGAGGAATGGATGAGGGGGATAAAAATTGTAGAGTGGATACAGCTTCCTGCAGTAATACAGAGGTGAAGAAACTTGCACAGGACAGACAAGAGTAGAAAGTAATGGTACTCAGGCTTCGGGGAGGACCACGCGAGGTGGGGCAGTGGTTAACACACTGGACTCGCATTCGGCAGGACGACGGTTCAAACCCTCGTCCAGCCATCCTGATGTAGGTTTTCCCTGATTTCATTAAATGGCCTAAGGCAAATTTCGGGATGGTTCCTTTGAAAGAGCACGGTCGATTTTCTTTCCCCATCCTTCCCTCAACCGAGCGAGGTGGCGTAGTGGTTAGCAAACTGGACTCGCATTCGGGAGGACGACGGTTCAATCCTGCTTCCGGCCATCCTGGTTTAGGTTTTCCGTGATTTCCCTAAATCGCTCCAGGTAAATGCCGGGGTGGTTCTTTTCAAATGGCATGGCCGACTTCCTTCCCTAATCCGATGAGATTGATGACCTCGCTGTCCGGTTTTCTCCCCCAAAACAAACCCAACTCAACCTTCCCTCATCCGGTGGGGCCGATGACCTCGCCGTCTCGTCTTCTCCCCCAAGTCAACCATCCAACCAACCAACCAATCTCCAGGGAGGCGACTACAACAACATTTTTGGTATTTGTAGGAGTAGCAATATAGGTAATCGTTATCACTCCTAATTAACGCAGCACTGACAAGGGGACGTCACGACGTTGGAATCACGGATTTACTTCAAACTTTGTACACCTTTAGCAGCCCATTAAAACAACATAATGTGGAGGTAGTAAGAGCACTACTCTAGCAATTCAGAGAAAAACGCAAGAGAAATTTTACGCATCTTTTATGTACGAGGGAATCCCAAAAGTAAGGTCTCCTACTTTTTTATAAGTACATAGACCTGTTTATTTCTACCATGGTTTGCATCAGTTTACCTCTTGAACGTTTAGCTATTTTTTTGCATAATCACCATTTCTGTCGATTTTCGTAGACGCTATGGCAGTTTTTGTATGCCCGTGCCATACCAGCTCGCCTCCACGTTGTTCAGAAAGTTATGAACTTCTTCTTTCACCTCGTTGTCGGAGCTGAATAGCTGGGACCAAAATTAACGCTTACAGGTACTGTGAGACTCTGAAAAAACTCAAACGGGCAATTCAGAACTGGAGAAGAGGAATGTTGAGCAAGGGCGTACACATTCTCCATGACAACGCTCGCTCACACATCGCTCGGCAAACAGTTGCTCTCCTGCAACAGTTTCAGTGGAACATAACCACCCACCCACCCTATAGCCCTGACTTGGCACCCAGTGACCATCACCTGTTCACTAGATTAAAAGAACATCTGGCCGGAAAGCGATTCAGCTCCGACGACGAGGTGAAAGAAGAGGTTCATAACTTTCTGAACAGCATGGCGACGAGCTGGTATAATATGGACATACAAAAACTGCCACAGCGTCTAGAAAAATCATCAACAGAAATGGTGATTATGTTGAAAAATAGCTAAATGTTCGAGCCGTAAACTGATGTAAACCATTGTAGAAATAAACACGTCTATGTACTTACAAAAAAATAGGAGACCTTACTTTTGGGATTGTTGTTGTTGTTGTTGTGGTCTTCAGTCCTGAGACTGGTTTGATGCAGCTCTCCTCGCTACTCTATCCTGTGCAAGCTGCTTCATCTCCCAGTAGGTACTGCAGCCTATATCCTTCTGAGTCTGCTTAGTGTATTCACCTCTTGGTCTCCCTCTACGATTTTTACCCCCCGCGCTGCCCTCCAATACTAAATTTGTGATCCCTCGATGCCACAGAACATGTCCTACCAACCGATCTCTTCTTCTAGTCAAGTTGTGCCACAAACTCCTCTTCTCCCCAATTCTATTCAATACCTCCTCATTAGTTATGTGATCTACCCAACTAATCTTCAGCATTATTCTGTATCACAACATTTCGAAAGCTTCTATTCTCTTCTTGTCTGAACTATCGTCCATGTTTCACTTCCATAGATGGCTACACTCCATACAAATACTTTCAGAAACGACTTCCTGACACTTAAATCAATACTCGATGTTAACAAATTTCTCTTCTTCAGAAACGCTCTCCTTGCCATTGCCAGTCTACATTTTATATCTTCTCTACTTCGACCATCATCAGTTATTTTGCTCCCCAAATAGCAAAACTCCTTTACTACTTTAAGTGTCTCATTTCCTAATCTAATTCCCTCAGCATCACCCGATTTTATTCGACTACATTCCATTATCCTCGTTTTGCTTTTGTTGATGTTCATCTTATATCGTCCTTTACTTTTGGGATTACCTCGTAAATTATATTTCTGTGCAAAGGTACTGGTCGCAAGAATTCATTATGGTCATGTGCTTAGCGTTGGTGTGAGGCAAGATGACGAGGCGACGGTTCGAATCCCGCCAACCCTTACTTTTTAATGTAATTTTTTTTTCATTACTGGTCTCAGTATTTAATTTATATGACGTTTGAGAGGTAATATAATGAAAGAAAACCCCATGTATTTTGATGAAGTTGTAGTGCATTTGATATGTTATCTGACTACTTACTGTATGTAATTAAATTTTCAAGGAGGAGGGGCAGGATTTGAAAGCCCATGTCAGACCTCGATAAATAATGATGCGAATGACGTTACTTACAATCAGTGATTTAGTAAGTCACAGCGTGCCAGAAAAAAGAGTAATGTGGAATTATTTGTCGCACGTGCTCTCGGCATGTCACGTTACAGGATGTTAGTTGTCATGCAGACATGGAAACGACAAATTGAACTTTCATGCAAATACACGTACTTTTTTCCAATATATTACTTCTCAAATGTTATATAAATTAAATAATGAGACCAGGAATGAAAAAAATATGGGTTAAAATTCGAGCTGTCGCCTCGTCCACGACCCGCCAGCCGTGCGGTAACGCTAACCACGTGACCACAAGGAATTCTTACGGTGGGCACCTTTGCACACACACACGATTCACATAACAGCCTCGTAAAGCTTCTCTTGCGATTTTCTCTGAATTGCTAGAGTAATGCACCTTACTGCCTTCACATTATCTTGTATTAATGGTCTATTAAAGGTGTTTGAAATAAATCCGTAAGCCCAATGTCTCCCCTTACAACTACTGCATTTACATTGGAATAATTAGAATCTATCCTCACATTCCCATACGGTGCAACGTCTGATCTTTGTCACATCTAAATACCCTACAAATCTGTACACTGCACGATTTGACCAGCGGATTAAATGGAGACCGCAAAGAGGTCGCTTTCAAACACCGTCAGGAACTGATGTCGCGATCTCACATGAGTACACGGCATCTACGTATCCTTCACAGAGATCACTCAACATCTGATACAGTTCACGTTCATTATACAGGGCCGTCCATTGATTGTGACAGGGCCTAATATCTCACGAAATAAGCGTCAAACGAAAAAACTACAAAGAACAAAACATGTCTAGCTTGAAGGGGGCAACCAGATGGTGCTATGGTTGGCCCACTAGATGGCGCTGTCAAACGGATATCAACTGTTTTTTTTTTTAATATGAACCCCCATTTTTTATTACATATTCGTGTAGTACGTAAAGAAATATGAATGTTTTAGTTGGACCACTAGATGGCGCTGTAATAGTCACAAACATATGGCTCACAATTTTAGACGAACAGTTGGTAACAGGTAGGTTTTTTAAATTAAAATACAGAACCTATGATCGTTTGAACATTTTATTTCGGTTGTTCCAGTGTGATATATGTACCTTTGTGAACTTATCATTTCTGACAACGCATGCTGTTATAGCGTGATTACCTGTAAATACCACATTAATGCAATAAATGCTCAAAATGATGTCCGTCAGCCTCAATGCATTTGGCAATACGTGTAACGACATTCCTCTGAACAGCGAATAGTTCGGCTTGCGTTATGTTCGCACATGCATTGACAATGCGCTGACGCATGGTGTCAGGCGTTGTCGGTGGATCACGATAGCAAATATCCTTCAACTTTCCCCACAGAAAGAAATCCAGGGACGTCAGATGCGGTGAACATGCGGGCCATGGTATGATGCTTCGACGACCAATCCACCTGTCATGAAATATGCTGTTCAATACCGCTTCAACTGCACGCGAGCTATGTACCGGACATCCATCATGTTGAAAGTACATCGCCATTCTGTCATGCAATGAAACGTCTTGTAGAAACATCGGTAGAACATTACGTAGGAAATCAGCATACATTGCACCACTTAGATTGCCATCGATAAAATGGGGGCCAATTATCCTTCCTCCCATAATGCTGCACCATACATTAACCCGCCAAGGTCGCTGATGTTCCACTTGTCGCAGCCATCATGGATTTTCCGTTGCCCAATAGTGCATATTATGCCGGTTTTACATTACCGCTGTTGGTGAATGACGCTTCGTCGCTAAATAGAACGCGTGTAAAAAATCTGTCATCGTCCCGTAATTTCACTTTTGCCCAGAGGCAGAACTGTAAACGACGTTCAAAGTCGTCGCCATGCAGTTCCTGGTGCATAGAGATATGGTACGGGTAATGTGACAGTGTCACCACCGACGATATTGAGATTCCCGATACTCGCGCAATTTGTCTGCTACTGATGTGCGGATTAGCCGCGACAGCAGCTAAAACACCTACTTGGGCATCATCATTTGTTGCAGGTCGTGGTTGACGTTTCACATGTGGCTGAACACTTCCTGTTTCCTTAAATAACGTAACTATCCGGCGAACGGTCCGGACACTTGGATGATGTCGTCCAGGATATCGAGCAGCATACATAGCACACGCCCGTTGGGCATTTTGATCACAATAGCCATATATGAACGCGATCTCGTCCTTTTCCGCAATTAGTAAACGGTCCATTTTAACACGGGTAATGTATCAGGAAGCAAATGCCGTCCGCACTGGCGGAATGTTACGTGATACCACGTACTTACGCGTTTGTGGCTATTACAGCGCCATCTATCACAAAGCGAAAAAAGTGGACCAACTATAACATTGATATTTCTTTACATACTACACGAATATGTGATAGAAAATGGGGGTTCCTATTTAAAAAACACAGTTGATATTCGTTTGACCTATGGCAGCGCCATCTAGCGGGCCAACCATAGCGCCATCTGGTTACCCCGTTCAAGGTAGACAAGTTTCGTTCTTTGTAGTTTTTTCGTTTGACGCCTATTTCGTGAGATATTTGGCGAGGTCACTATCAATGGACCACCCTGTATACCCTACCAGGCCTGGTAGCAATACTAAACACCAAAAACTCCAACGCACTATGCTGGTGGCCGTTCTACCTGCAATAGAGAACTGCAGCTCACATCATTTACATGTTCGCCAGTGGTGTGTACGTGTACAATGTTCCAATGACGTCCGAGCACGTATTCTGGGTGCTGCACATTTTTTGTCAGGAAGCGTGTATTTATAGATTAACGAACATCCTTACCTCAAAAGACGGAATACTGCTGTTCGCAGAAAGCTGTGGAGGACTCCAAGGTGAACGAGGCGTCGGTGCTGGACCTGTTCCGGTCCCGCAGGTGCCGCCGCGCGCTGGCCATCTCTCTGGGCGTGGTCTGCGCCGAGCAGCTGGCGGGCATCAACGCGGTGCTCTTCTACACGCAGAGCATCTTCATCGCAGCGGGCGGCGCCGTCAGCGACAGCGTGGCTCCCATCATCATCAACGGCATCATGCTCGTGGAGGCGTGCATCGTGCCCTTCCTGGTGGATCGCGTCGGCCGCAGATTCCTGCTGATCTTCTCTTCCAGCGGCATGTCTTTCGCTCTGGTGAGTCCACGAAGGAAAAGCTGGGTGGCCTGTGTACCGCTCGGAGGACGTGGAGAGAAATAAGCAGTAAGATGAAAGTCTGGATCATATCGCTAGCCCTGCGCATATACTGTAACTAGTGGCACACCGTCTGCTAAAAACAAGGGTTTGATTCACGTGTGTGTCTGGCACTACACAGTGTTACCTTTTCATAAAAGTCCAAAGTGTATACTCCGCCTCCGCCTGCGCCTCCGCTGGTTTGAGGGTCGGGACAAAAGGCATCACTTTTGTGACCAGAGGGTCTGTGGCGAGTCGTTCTCCGATTACGTGCCTCCACTGCAAGTTGTTTTGGATCACTCGAAATAACTTTTCGATGTTGTTGTTGTGGTCTTCAGTCCTGAGACTGGTTTGATGCAGCTCTCCATGCTACTCTATCCCGTGCAAGCTTTTTCATCTCCCAGTACCTACTGCAACCTACATCCTTCTGAATCTGCTTAGTGTATTCATCTCTTAGTCTCCCTCTACGATTTTAACCCTCCACGCTGCCCTCCAATACTAAATTGGTGATCCCTTTATGCCTCGGAACATGTCCTACCAACCGATCCCTTCTTCTGGTCAAGTTGTGCCACAACCTTCTCTTCTCCCCAATCCTATTCAATACTTCCTCATTAGTTATGTGATCTACCCATCTAATCTTGAGCATTCTTCTGTAGCACCACATTTCGAAAGCTTCTATTCTCTTCTTGTCCAAACTATTTATCGTCCATGTTTCACTTCCATACATGGCTACACTCCATACGAATACTTTCAGAAATGACTTCCTGACATTTAAATCAATACTGGATGTTAACAAATTTCTCTTCTTCAGAAACGCTTTCCTTGCCATTGGCAGCCTACATTTTATATCCTCTCTACTTCGACCATCATCAGTTATTTTGCTCCCCAAATAGCAAAACTCCTTTACTACTTTAAGTGCCTCATTTCCTAATCTAATTCCCTCAGCATCACCCGACTTAATTAGACTACATTCCATTATCCTTGTTTTGCTTTTGTTGATGTTCATCTTATATCCTCCTTTCAAGACACTGTCCATTCCATTCAACTGCTCTTCCAAGTCCTTTGCTGTCTCTGACAGAATTACAATGTCATCGGCGAACCTCAAAGTTTTTATTTCTTCTCCATGAATTTTAATACCTACTCCGAATTTTTCTTTTGTTTCCTTTACTGCTTGCTCAATATACAGATTGAACAACATTGGGGAGAGGCTGCAACCCTGTCTTACTCCCTTCCCAACCACTGCTTCCCTTTCATGTCCCTCGACTCTTACAACTGCCATCTGGTTTCTGTACAAATTGTAAATAGCCTTTCGCTCCCTGTATTTTACCCCTGCCACCTTTAGAATTTGAAAGAGAGTATTCCAGTCAACATTGTCAAAAGCTTTCTCTAAGTCTACAAATGCTAGAAACGTAGGTTTGCCTTTCCTTAAACTTTCTTCTAAGATAAGTCGTAAGGTCAGTATTGCCTCACGTGTTCCAGTGTTTCTACGGAATCCAAACTGATCTTCCCCGAGGTTGGCTTCTACTAGTTATTCCATTCGTCTGTAAAGAATTCGTGTTAGTATTTTGCAGCTGTGACTTATTAAACTTATAGTTCGGTAATTTTCACATCTGTCAACACCTGCTTTCTTTGGGATTGGAATTATTATATTCTTCTTGAAGTCTGTGGGTATTTCGCCTGTTTCATACATCTTGCTCACGAGATGGTAGAGTTTGTCAGGACTGGCTCTCCCAAGGCCGTCAGTAGTTCCAATGGAATGTTGTCTACTCTGGGGGCCTTGTTTCGACTCAGGTCTTTCAGTGCTCTGTCAAACTCTTCACGCAGTATCATATCTCCCATTTCATCTTCATCTACATCCTCTTCCATTTCCATAATATTGTCCTCAAGTACATCGCCCTTGTATAGACCCTCTATATACTCCTTCCACCTTTCTGCTTTCCCTTCTTTGCTTAGAACTTTTCGATAGCCGCACTTTATTTGATTGGTTGGTTCGAGAGAGGGGACCAAACTTCGAGATCATCATTCTAATCGGATTAGCGAAGGATGGGGAAGGGAATCGGCCCTGCCCTTTCAAAGGAACCATCCCACCATTTATCTGAAGCGATTTAGGTACATCACGGAAAACCTTAATCAGGATGGCCGGGAGCGGGTTTTTAGCCGTCGTCCTCCCGAATGCGAGCCCAGTGTGCTAACCACTGCGCCACCTCACCCGGTACACTTTATTTCTGTATTTACGAGGGCTATTCGGAAAGTAAAGAACGACAGGTCGCGAAATGGAAACCATGGTGAAAATCAAAACTGTTTTATTTTCAACGGTTAGCTACACCTTCCAGCTACTTCTCTACACAGTCGCTGCTGAGACTTAGACATTTGTCATATCGTTGTACCAACTTTTCAATTCCCTTGCTGTAGAAGACAGCCGCCAGTGCTTTTCGACAATTTTCTACTCTGGACTGCAGCTCATTGTCTGTGTCAAAATATTGTCTTCATAGTGGTTCCTTGAGCAGAGATGAACCTCAGGGGTAGCCAATTCAGGCTGTATTTTGGGTGATCAAACACTTCGCATCGAAGACGCTGGAGGAGCATCTTCATTACCCCTGCATAGTGCGGCCGAGAATTGTAGTGTAGAACGAACTGCATGACAGCTATGTTATGTGGATTGCATAGCTTCAGGCGAAATCATTCGCCAGGCTCCTCATACTTAGCGGGAGACGCTAATTTCTAGCCATCTTTACGTTCTCAGTGTGAGCTCAGAACTGAAATACGATCGACGGGCATACTAGACACAGTGCCCAACGCATCTGTGCAAAGCTTCATCCATTTCGTGAACGATCGTTCCTTACTTTCCTAATAACCCTTGTATTTTTTCATACGTAGATTCAACGCCGAAGGCCCATTATCAGCGTTCAACACTAGCTATCATCGTATCCCCAGATCAAATTCCTGTCTGATCACTGACCAGACATTCAAACTTTCCATCGTTGACTGGTCTACGGAAAACGCAGTCATGTGACTTAGTCAGGAAAAAGGAAACTGCCTCAGACTGCAGTTCCGATTTCAATGCTTGTAGTCTCATTATCAGATGCAAGCTACCTGTTCGCAACAGAGACATACAGTAAAACAGTGCCGTATGTAATACACTTACATTATTTGCGAAATATTCCGTCGCTAAATGGAGGAACATAGACATACTAAAATCATAAATACATAGTATTGATTTTCCACAATAATATTTATTTAGTAGTTCGTTTTGAACCGCCTTGCACCGTTCTAGGCATCGTCAGGTAACTTAACACTAAACAGATGGTCCACACAATATCAGCAAGAGCTCATAGGTGTATAAAGATTGTTTGTCAAAGACCTCTGGTATCGGAGGACTCTATATCGACAGAAAAACACAAGTATAATATAATTTCCGAAGATCCTCTGAACAAGTAAACCTTATGGTAGTTCATACTCAAACATTGGAATTATATTAGCTAGGTGCTACTTTAGTAAGGGTGAATAATGAAACAGTGTTTGGCCATTAAGGACTAGGACAGGATTTTTTGACTAGTGCTTATTATTAGCCAAAATATCGAGTAATGTTAGTTGTCTGCCTTTATTTCCTTTCTGGAGAACATCACATTTAATATCACAAGTACACTACAACTCGTGTGTGTGCTAAAAAATGTATTGGCATCTTCCGATCGTGAATTCTGTCACTAAAGTACGTCAAGAGCCTTCACCTCCTATTTTTGTGAATCTTATGTGTAAACATATTTGCTAACGTCATTAAGGTATTCTGAAAGATGCAAACTATATATATTGCCAGTTACTACATATATTTGTAATTTTGTACATTTAATATTAGTCTAGGGATCGACATGTCAGTCTCACAACAGAAAGAGATCGTTCAATTTATTGGCAGACACGCAATTAATCTGTTAATATTATGTATTGCAACAACTTGTAAGCTGGTATGGGAAGGTCGGGTAGCATCGGACATGTAAGGTTTTGCGAAATCATACTTTCTGTAGCTTGTACATTGTTCACACTAAACAATACTATAATATGTTACTTAAAACAGGACAAAAATCGATTTCATAAGGATATTCACTCTAAGAATAAGATTTATTGGCAGAACACTAAGAAAATGCAACAAGTCTACTAAAGAAACTACCTACACAACGCTTCTGTAGTATTGCTGTGCGGAATCCGCATCAGGTAGGATCGACTTAAAAGAAGAGAAGCTCTTATTGAGCCAAAATGGGAGAGAGAGTGCGATGGACATGATAAGTGAATTAACTGGGTTGGCAGTCGTTAAAATAAAGGCGTTTTTACTTTGCGGTGAGATCTTTTCACGAAATTTCAATCACCATCTTTCGCGCTAGACGGCCGAACCTCAGATGGGATCTCTCGGCCAGTAACGCCATACGATCATTTCATTTCCCCTGGTCGCGAAAACATTTTGTTGACTCCCACTTATATAGAGAGAAATGATCATCGTAATAAAATAATAGAGGTCAGAATTCGCTCGAAAAGATTTAAGTGTTTGTTTTCTCACGCGCTGTTACAGGTTGGAAGGGTAGTGAATAGTAGAAGGTGGTTCAACGAACCCTCTGTCTGGCAACTAAGTGTGAGACGCAGTGCAGTCACGTAGATGTATATGTAGATATGCTTCAAATCCCTAGTGAATGGGTTTCTTTTGTTTTCCAGTTGATGTACCACACTTTTAACCTGTAAGGTTATGTGTCCCAGTCACAAATGATGTGCTGGACAATCGTGCTTAAAAGTAGCGAGAGGCGAGAATCAGATGCTATTATAACGCAATTGTTTAAAATGTGTGGACATTGTCGATGTTGCAGCTGTGCCTGGGCGTCTACTTCTACCTCCGTGAGACCGGGAAGTACGTAGGCAACATCGGATGGGTTCCCCTTGTCTCTCTGATTCTCTACATCGTCGTCTATACGCCAGGTAAGCTTCTTACACTTCATTTAAGACTAGCTTCATATATTACGAATTTCATTCTGTGACAGAAGGGCTTGCACCACTTATAGGGGTCAAGACACAGATAAACTAATCAAGAAGTTCAGTTCAGTTTAAATAGCAAAGTTATGCTATTTGTTACTTCATGGAGATATCTGTTGGGGCAGTGCAAAGATAACAATGGAAAGTAGATAACCACACTTGCAGCAGAAGCACCTTCCAGCATATCAGACTTCTGATACTCGGTCCCCAGTACTTTTATACGTTAATGGAATTTGGCACTGATAATACCAATCGCAGCTGAGTGGCTTGTTATGGGGTTGTGACCACTGAGGGCTACGGCGGGGTGAAGCCTCTCCGTCGTTTCTAGGTCCCCGGTTTAATACATACATACATACAATCACTGAAATGTTCGCTAATGTAAGACACAAAAATAATTTTGGTTCAGACTTTGCCACCTTATCAAGCTCAGAGCTGAGTTATGTACTCTGATGTAAATATCTTCAACTACTTCCGATCTAACAAAAACGAAAAAATTAGGAATCTCTTCCAGTTTTAAAGAAAATTTAAAATGTACTCATTCTACAAATGTATTCATTCTACAAATTGTCCGATTATTCAGATTCAGTAACTGAAACTGCTATTAGCTGTATTGCAATTCCCAGTGTGCATTAAAAAATCTGTGCGACAAGTAGTAGTATATTGTGAATAGACCTTCGTTGTCACAGATGTAATTGTTTTCTTCAAACATACAATATCCTCATGCAAGTATGACGTTATCACTAGAAGTCTATCATCAGCTATTTATTACAATTGAAGAAACGTCAACCATTTTTTTCAAAATAGCAACTTCACTACACTACTAGTTACATTTCACCGGTGTAAATACAAGCAGTATTACTCAATATACGTAAGGTTAATGTTAGTAATGTGTACAGAATAACGTTCTAATAGTGTCTACGCTTCTGTTAATGTGTACCTTTACGCGTTCCACATCGCTGATGTTTCTGATGGGAACTGCCAAACACGATCAATGAATGAAGAAATGAATGTAGAGTGCTATTGGAAGAAAGAAGTATTGTATTTTGAAATTCACTGCAAAATTTGAAAATATACAAAAACCTCATTTTGTGAAGCTTTGGCGTTAGTTGGATAGATAAAAAGAGAATTGACAGTAACATACAAGCAACAGAGATGAGATTCTTGAGGCGAATGAAGCGCTACATAAGAAGAGACTTAATAAAAAAAAATGAAAACATTCGTAATGCGTTGAATGTACATGCTATTAGCGAGGAAATAATTGAATATAGAAATGTTGGAAACAACAACTGAATAAAAGGATAGATAAAAGACTACCCCAGAAAATTCTAAACTTTAACCCTACTGGGAGGAGAAGCATACGAGGTGTGGCTAGAAAAAAACCGGACTAGTACTGGTGAAACAATAAAACGAATGCAATAAGGCTGAAAGTCGCGTGACCTGTCACGTGACTCTCGCTCCGCCTACTGCTCGAGTTTCATCTGCCTCCTGCACTCAGTCTGCCCGTGGCGTCTGTTTTAAGTAGTTGACGTTTTGTCTGTGCGTCGGAAAATGTTGAGTGTACAGAAAGAACAGCGTGTTAACGTCAAATTTTGTTTCAAACTAGGAAAGTCTGCAAGTGAACCGTTTGTAATGTTACAACAAGTGTACGGCGATGATTGTTTATCGCGAACACAAGTGTTTGAGTGGTTTAAACGATTTAAAGATGGCCGCGAAGACACCAGTGATGACACTCGCACTGGAAGACCATTGTCAGCAAAAACTGATGCAAACATTGAAAAAATCGGTAAACTTGTTCGACAAGATCGCCGTTTAACAATCAGAGCAGTGTCTGAGTTAACAGTAGTTGACAAGGAAAGTGTTAGGCAGATTCTTCATGAAAGTTTCAACATGAACAAAGTGTGTTCAAAAATGGTTCCAAAGTGTCTCACAATTGAACAGAAGGAACGCCGAAGAATGATTTGTTCTGACATCCTGGAAAACATTGAAAGTGATCCCACCTTCTTACAAAATGTTATTACTTGCGATGAATCGTGGTTTTTTACTTACGATCCCGAAACTAAACGCCAATCGATGCATTGGGAAACTCCTGGTTCTCCACGACAAAAAAAAGCACGAATGTCAAAATCGAAATTCAAGGCAATGATGATTGTTTTTTTTTTTTTTTTTGACATCAAAGGGATTGTGCACAATGATTGGGTACCAGAGGGACAAACAGTGAATCAGCATTACTACATTAGCGTCCTGGCTACCCTACGTGAGCGAGTACGGAGAAAACGGAACGATTTGTGGAGAAAAAAGTCATGCATCCTTCACCAAGACAATGCCCCAGCTCACAGTGCGTTGTCAGTGAAGACGTTTTTGGCAAAACACAACATTCCCATCTTAGATCATCCACTCTACTCACCTGATTTGGCCCCCTGTGACTTTTTTCTTTTCCCTAAAGTCAAGTCAGCTTTGAAAGGAACTAGATTTGAGACTGTTGAAGCAGTAAAAGAAAAACGACGGAAGTAATGTATGGACTTACCGAAAATGATCTGCAGCATTGCTATGAACAGTGGAAAATTCGTACGGAGCGGTGTAGAGACCGAGGAGGAGAGTACATTGAAGGAGATAACATGAAATTGTAAATAATTGTAAATAAATGTTTTTTCCAGCATCAGTCCGGTTTTTTTCTAGCCGCACCTCGTATGTCGAACAAAGAAAAGATGGACATAAACTTTGTGAAGATCGAATAGGCAGATGCCTAATTCTTGTATTTAATCCGACGACGGCAACTTTCACATACTTAAAGCACACCTTCACGTGGACTATTATTTTACAAAGTCAAATTCATGCACTATTCGCAATTACATAATACCAATACTGCATGAATTTGACTTTGTAAAATAATAATCCACGTGAAGGTGTGCTTTAAGTATGTGAAAGACTTATTTGGTGAAAGAAGGGAAAACTAAGAAAAGCCAAAACACATTTATGGCTTTCATGTGTGTAGAAACTACCTTTAAACAATTGTTTGTAATGTGAAAAGAGTAGGTGCAAAATATGTTAACAGGAAGTTCAGAATACGTGCAGATATGGTAGTAAGGCAGATAGACAACCCATATGGGAACTGCCAAAACCTGAAGAACCTCTCTGTTGTCGGGGTCGTTACGTTTTCTGTATGTGCTACACATCAACACAGGCGCTTCCAATTAGAGGCTCGTATTTGTTGTTTGGCCTCATGAACGTAACGATAAATGGTTAATAGTAGTCTATGAGCCAATATTGTCATTCAGTATCCAACCCTCTTCGAAGTGAACCTTTTACTATTTCGCTTCACCAAAATACAAAACCATCTTCTCGGCCATCCAAGTATAAATTTGCTGTGGATTACCTAAATTGAGTACAGATAATTCTGAGATTGAAGTTAAGAACTTCTGGGTTGTTAGGTTCCGTCATATTTCTTCAAAAATCGATGATTCGACCCCTCTGGAATCTCCTTCAGGATCTTGTGGTGTCCACTGCTGATTGAGCTCAATCTACAATGGACACTACATGGAAAACACCGGCGACGAAGGCTGGAGTTTGCACACCGCTAACTCAAGTAGACTCCCACTGAATGGCTACAGACGGTCTTTTCAGATGAATCTCCACTGGAGAGATGGCTGTTGGTGTGTGTGGCGCGAAACGTCAAAAAGCAAACACTCTGCAACCGTTATGACCTGGGGAATGTTTTCGTGGCATTCGCTGGGTGATCTTGTCTTCCTGGAAGACGCAGCGATCAACACAAGTTCGTATCTATCCTTGGGGACCACACCCACCTCCAAGTGCAGCATCTACCAGCACCATGATGGAACGTGTCACACAGTCGCAGTGGACGTGCGTGTTTTGAAGAGAGCCAGAATGAGTCTACCGTACTCTTCTGGTCGCAGACTCACCGCATTTAAAGTTAGGCGAGAATCTGTGGGACCACCTCGATTAGTCTGTTCGCGCCATGGATCCTCAACCGAAAATCCTAACATAGCTGACCACGGCTCTAGAGACGGCATGACTCTACATAGGTGTCGGTGCCTTCCAGAATCTCACTGACTCTCTACCTTCACACCTCGTAACGGCCCGCTTTGCAAAAGACTGTTATTCAGCTTTCTGGCAGGTGGTCACGTTAATGTGACAGAACGGTATGGTTCCAATTCCAAAGGAAGGAGGGGCTGACAGATGTGAATATTATCGAACTATCGGTTTAGTGAGTAGTAGTTACAAAATGAATAGTGGTTACAAAACACAGAAACGAATTCTTTACAGACCAATCGAAAAACTGGTAGAAGCCGACCTCGGGGAAGATCGTTTTGGGTTCTCGAGAAATGCGGAACACGCGAGACAATACTCACCCTTTGACTTATCTTAGAAGAGATTAAGGAAAGGCAAACCTACCTTTACAACATTTCTAGATTCGGAAAAAGCTTTTGACAATGTTGACTGGAATACACACTCTAAATTTCTGAACGTAGCAGGGGTAAAATACAGAGGGTGAAAGGTTAGTTGCAACTTGTACACAAACCAGACGGCAGTTGTAAGAGTCGAAGTGCTTGTAAGAGTAGCAATGGCAGAAAATGGAGTGAAGCAGGTTTTTAGCCTATCCCAATGTTATTCAGTCTGTACATTGAGCAAGTTGTGAAAGAAACCAAGCCGGCCGTAATGACCGAGCGGTTCTAGACGCTACAGTCTGGAACCGCGCGACCGCTACGGTGGCAGGTTCGAATGCTGCCTCGGGAATGGATGTGTGTGATGTCCTTAGGTGAGTTAGATTTAAGTAGTTCTAAGTTCTAGGGGACCGATGACCTCAGAAGTTAAGTCCCATAGTGCTCAGAGCCATTTGAACCAAAGAAACCAATGAGAAATTTCGAGACTGAATTAAATTTCAGGGAGAAGAAATAAAAGGTTTGAGATTAGCCGATGACATTGTAATTATTTTACCCGAGACAGAAGAGGACTTTGCAGTTGCACGGAATGGACAGTGTCTTGAACGGAGGATTTAAGACGGACGTCAACAAAAGCAAAGCAAGGTAATGGAATGTTGTCGAGTTAAATCAGGTGACCCTGGGGGAATTAGGATACGAAATGAAACACTAGAAATTATAGATCAGTTTTGTTATTTGGGCAGTAAAATAACTTATGACGGCCAAGGGAGAGAGGATATAAAATACGGAATGGCCGTGATTGAAACACTTTCCCGACGAAGAGAAATGTGTTAACCTCGAATATAAAGTGTTAGGAAGTCTTTCCTGAAGGCATTTGTCTGGTGTGTTGTTTTGTACGGAAATGAAGCGTGGACAACAAGCAGTGTGGAGAAGAAGAGAATAGAAGAGTTTGAAATGTGCTGCCACAGAAGAGTGCTGAGGGTTATATTTAAACCGACAAACTCTGGGAGGCTGTAAGGGACATCAAAACAAATATTTTTCCCTAGTGTCTTTTTTTCCTATGGGGGGTATTTAAACCGGTAGAGGAAGATGTCTCTGGCGGCAAATTAATTAAACCAACAAACACTTTTCCATTTTCTTATGACCAAGAGACAACACATTAACACAGCCCAATTTCAATTACAGTAGATTTTCAGAAATGCCTCCATTGACGCGTAAACAAAGGTTACACCGTCGGATCATGTTCTGTCTGACACGGGTAAAAACCCCAGGAGTATCCTGAATTGTTCCTGCTGCTGCTACTATCTGGGCAACCAGATCCTCTTCTGATGCAACAGGAGTTGCGTAAACAAGGTTGCGCATCTCTCCCCACACAAAACAGTCAAGAGGGGACATATCTGGGGATCGAGCAGGCCATGGTACAAGACCACCTCTGGCAATCCACGTTTCTGGGAACCGTCGGTCCAGGAATCGACGCACACGACGACTGAAATGTGCCGGCGCCCCGTCATGTTGGAATCACGTGCGTTGCCTTGTAGGGAGCGGGCCGTTTTCCACCAGTTCTGGCAATGCTCTGGCGCGAGAATTGTAATAGTGCCTGTCAATTAATGGCCTAGGTAGCAGATACGACCCAGTTAAACAGTCCCCAGCAACACTGACCCACACATTAACGAAGAACCGCACTTGATGGGCGCTAGTAACTGTGGCATATGGGTTATCCTCAGTCCAACCATGCGAATTGTGCATGCTGAAGACTCCATCACGCCCGAACATTCCTTCATCGGTAAACAACAAAGAGGATGGAAATGTAGGATGCATTTCACACTGTTCCAGGTACCACTGCGAAAACTGTGCTCTGGGTGGATAGTCAACTGGTTCCAGGTTGTGGACACGCTGTTAGTGAAATGGACGTAACAACTGCTCTCGAAGGACAGTTCTTACGTTCGTCTGATTCGTCCCCATGTTACGTGCAATTGTGTAAGTGCTGTTGAAGGATCCCGCTCCACATGCTGCAAGAAAGCTTCCTCAAATTGCAGCGTTCTTACCGTGCGGCGGCGTTCCTGTCCAGGTAATGTGCTAAATGACCCGGTCTCACGCAGACTTTGGTACACAGCAGCAAAGGTTGTATGATGCGGGATACGGCGGAAGGATATTTTTGTTGATAAGCCCGCTGTGTAGCTCGTCTGTTGTGTTGCGCTACGTAGTACGCACCAACCGTATCAGTGTACTCACTCCAGGTGTATCGCTCCATTAGTAAACAGAGACAATGCACTACCACACTGGTGGACAGCAGTTGCCTACAGCTGGAGAGCGTAATACGCCCTCTAACAACTGAAGATCGTAATACGGCCTCTATCAGCTGAAGAGCGTAATACGGCCTCCACCGGTTTAAATAATCCTCATAGGAAAAAAAGACACTTGGGAGAAATATTTGTTTTGATGTCTCCTACAACCTCCCAGAGTTTGTCGGTTTAAATACTTTTCACCCTGAAGAGTAGCGTGAAGAGCCTCATCAAAGCAATCTTCGGACTGAAGACCACAGTAACAACAACAGGGTACTTTCCTATCAACTTTGTGACAACCACAACATGAATCAAGTTGTGCAGTTATTGCTAAACCCACATTATTTCCCGTAACGCTTGGTACTTTTATATCTGTCGATTAGTAGAATTGCACACGATCATTGCTGCACATATTTGAGAATTTTGTGATGAATAAATAGTGTGTACACCCAGAACAAGTATCTCTTCTTCCATACAGCCCCTTCCTGGCCCCTATACACTCAGTTTATAAAACACTGTGGATGTGGAATTTAGCCCAGGACATCAGCACACAGGAGGCTTAGGACCATACGTAGGCACGTTTCTCCCCAACTTTGGTCATACAACAGAAATAAAAATCTCCTCTGGAACCAGGGATGCTACTTTCTTCTCTAGTGTGGAATACTGTCGCATCATACCACGTTTTCAGCAGGAGCCACGGAAGTCTGATGTCTCTTTAATTTTTCTCTATGCTGTGTGTCTGTTGCAGGTTACGGCTGTCTTCCTTACACAGTGACTGGCGAAGTCTTCCCGCCGAATGCAAAGTCCGTGGCGATGCCAATGGCCGCTTTCGTGACGTGGTTCACGTCCTTCCTGGTCACCAGATTCTTCGGGGACATCGTCGCCGTCGTTGGGAACTACGGCCCGTTTTTCGTCTTCTCCGGGTGTGCACTCCTCGCTTCGTTCTACGTGTACTTCGTGGTGCCCGAAACGAATGGGAAGACTTTAGAAGAAATACAGGATATGCTCGGCGAGGAATAATGTTGGTATAAGATGTGTGGCAACTAACACCACTATGGGAGCCAACGGTCCCACCATTAGATACCTGCACTGAGAAAGGAAAGGAATAAGTTTGTTTTGCATTTTTCCAAATGTTTGGATGCAGAATGAGAAGGTGGCAACACTTCTTCTTAACTTGATTTGTCTATGAGGAGTGATCATGCAAATTGCGTGCATTAATGCATGCAACATTGAGATGCGGCGCTCGCTACTAAGAAATTAACTCCAGCGAATCATGTGTATTACGTCTTTGAAGGTGGAAGGATCACGCTTTCGTGTGATCTACAACACAAAAATACTCAGGGAGCGGTGTATCTGTTACGAAGTATGCACTGCAGTTCGTGAAAACTGACGGAGTCCTTTTAACCAGTTTGAAGAATTAGAAAATAGGAGTAGAGGTTAGTCATCTAAAGACGCATAATTCGGTACATGAGTGCGACAGAGAGGAAGAGTCTCGTCTGGGGATGCTGAGCCACCATCTCTGGTGTTGAGAGAGAGTGCGGGTGTCCGCCTAGAGAAGCTGTATCGAGGCTCCTTCAGAACGAGTGTGGTGGCTGTTGCGAGAACTAGCACACTACTGGCAGCGCACAAACACGCGCCATACATTCGTAGGAGGCATACTATACGGTGGAATAAGCATACGGTCCACAAAATGGCACTTGTAGAAGGATACTTCTAGCAAGGGACTCAAATTTAATTCATTTTCACAAAAACGTCGCTGGCCAGTAGGAGACTTCAATACAGAAAATTTCCTGTTTAGAAGTTCGTCGCATTACTGTGCAGGCTGCAGTATGAAATGTAGAATTCGTAGCTGTGTGACTAAATGTGGTGCGATGTCGCAGCCATAGACTCAATCGTGGAAAGCAAAGTTTTCCATCCTTGAGATATCACACTGTTTTCTCTCTCTTCTAGCGCATGGTATTTTCCTTTTTCGACTGACGTACTTGGGAAGAATATCTCTACTCTCTACACTACAGCATGGCTTTGTTCTTCCGATTGCACAGAAGCTCCATCGTGTAACACTGTACGCAGAGTCAGCAAGTCATAAAGGATTTTCTATTTCCGTAAACAAATGGTTGTGATTCCGTTGTGGATCAAGATTCTCGAGGAGGTCCACATGGGAAATGGGGACAGTTGACTGCCGCGTGTACTGCTGCCACGTTTGCTGTGTTGGGAATCGCCCACGGAATCCATGCGGTAGGGTGTTAGACCGCCGCATTTCAGCAGCTCGGTAAGGGCTGAATGGGGAAGCTGCAGAAAAAAGATTGAAGACGTTACTTCGATGCTGTAATGTAAAGGACCGTATCCATTTCTGACTGCAGATAAGAACAGCAGTCTCAACAACGAATTGTCACAATTTCCCGCTAATAGAGTAACAACTCAGAAAACTCAAAATATGTTGTGATTTCTAAGGCTGCAGTATGACTATTCGCGGCTGTCAACACAAAATCTGCAGTTGAGTGGAGTAGCAGATAGTGGCTGGTGAATGGGGCTATGTGCGAGGGACAATATTAAGCATGTAGCCCGATTTACATCTCGACATAGAAGAATTCATGAAACATGACATTCTTGGATCTTCTCTTGTGTTTACAGTGACAACTCAAGACCGTAAGTCTTTCTTTGACGAAGACTCCAAAGGAAAAACAATGCAGAATAGTGAGATCCGGTGATCCGGGCCGCCAGCTAAAGTTGCCGTATCCAGAAATCACACTTCCCGGAACATCTCTTCGAAACTGACACACTGAACAATTTCCCTATTTTGCTGGAACCACGTGTTAGGCAACATCCACAGCAAACAATGGCGGAAGGAGTGTCGAGAATGTGGCGGTAAGTTTCAACAGTCACAGCACCGGCACTCTCTTTTTGACTTTCGAAAGAAAAAAAAAGAAAGAAAACGTGGAACACACTATGGGCAATTATTGCACATCAAAGTCACTTGTCGGCCAAGAAAATATATTCATGAAAGTGGTTTCTGGTTGGTTCTTTTATACGGTCAGCCTCGTATATTACCATTAGCTTCTTGTGAAAATTTGAGTTTTCGAACAGCATGTGGAATTAATTTGCAACCTCTAGTTGATCCAGTTAGTAGTAAACTCTGAACAAGCTGAATTATGTGTGTATGTCAGCCTTTACGCCTTCGTTCACGCATGATGTGTTGATGCCAAGCTGTTGACAATGGTGGCGAGTTTATTAGTAACGGACTGACAGTTTAGAAATTCTGTGGACAGCGAGCTGTGTTTGGACGCCCGAGTTGGAGACGTTGGTTAACATTGTGTTCATGATATAATTTCTCTACATGTCCTTTCATGATCTGTTTTGAAGGAACAATGCGAATAATGAATCTTCATTTGAATTTTCTGCGAGCTTCCATAAGGCAGCAACCGTGAATGAAAAATATTTTCAGAAATGCTAAAAGTCCTTGTTGTGACAATCTATTGGTACCTGAATCTTGTAGGACACGTCTTACATTTTCAACGGAGAGAAATGTAAAATATTTCAGATAACTGTAGTTATGTACACTTGCAGTGCTTCTTGCTTTAGAAACACCTGCAGTAAAAAAATACGTTGTTATTTCACATAGTCAAATTGGAGATAAATGTTCTGTGTTTATTGAATAAACATTTTGATTCAATAAACGCAGATCGATTCCATACAATTTGTCTATGTCAGACAACAACATCAATGTGCCACATCAGGAGAATGAAGACTATAAAAAAACTTTGTAAGATCTGAACATGGCTAATTTAGCAGAAACTAGTTATCAATGAAAAATTATACTTGTAATTCTTAACAATAAAGGATTTTTTCTTAATCAGCAACTTTCAATTACCTAAATTCATGAACACTTCAATTCAATACAATGTAGGTTTACGCTTTTCATTACATTTACTGAAACCACTGAGACCTTTTGCCACTCAAACCTAATTCGTTAGTTAGTTTCATGTTTCGTGAATCATTTGCGCAGTAAATCATAATGACGTGCAACGAGTCATTTTATATCCACATCAAAAACTATTTTGTAAATATGGCTGCATGTTGATCATTTACAAGTTTTTTTATTTATTTCTTCTTTTTTTAAGAAGAAAAGGCATACAGATGTATGATAGTAATTCCCATCCATCACCATTTCACATTACAATAACAGAAATTCTTCTATGGAATAGAAGGAGTCGTCAAAGAGAAACTTTTTCAGTTTGCTTTCAAATTTTACTTTGCTGTCTGACAAACGCTTGATATCGTATGGTAACTGATAAAAAATTTTGGTTGCTGCTTTGTGAACCTCTTTTTTGCGCTAGAGACAACATTAATGTGGTGTAAAGAATGTAATTTCTTCATCTAGGAACGTAATTGTGTTCATCATTGTTCCACCTGAATTGCAATGGGTTATTTACAATAAACTTCATAACAGGATAAATATCCTATGAAGCAATTGTCAGTTAAACAAATCTCTACAACACGATTGTGGGTGCGCACCACACATTATTCCTGCGACACGTTTCTGAGCAGTAAAGGTTTTCTCTCACATATAAAGCTGAGTTCCCCCAGAACGTAATTCCATGTGCCATTATTGAATGAAAATACGCCAAATATGTCAGCTTATTGATTTTTCTCTCCTCAAGATTCGCAATGATTCTTAAGTGAAAATGTTACTGAACTAAGTTGCTTTAGGAGTTCAAAATATTTGTTTTTCCCGGTTTAAATTCTTGTCAATATGGACACACGACAATTTTAAGATTTCTACCTTACTTTTTATTTGCTCACCATGTGTTACACTAATCATTGGTGAAGTATATCTAGATGTGCAGAAATGAATATGTTGTGTCTTCTTGAAACAGAAGATGAGGCCATTCACAGACAATCAGACAATAATAGTTTTAAGAACATTATTTATCGTTTTTTCTGTTGCTTTATGTACCCTTAAGTGGATTACAGTGCTAGTGTGATCCGAAAAAAGAACTAATTCTGCTTTTTGTATGTTAGAAGGAACATCATTTATATATATGAGGAACTATAACAGACCTAATCTTGAGCATTAGAGAAACCTCATATGGCTATTCTCCCCGTTCATAATAATGTCCTATAACTACACTGGTTAAGTTACTAAGTGCAGCTTTCTGCATTCTTTCGGTTAGACATGAAATTATCAGTTTCTTGCCTATACCGTCAAGTCCATAAAACCTCAGTTGATCCAGAAGAATATTGTGATTCGTACAGTCAGATGTCTCATACAGATCGTAGAAAACACCAGCAGGGGCTATTTTGTTATTTAATGCCTTTTATATTTGGTGAGCGAACATGCAAAAGGCTTTCTAAGTTGAGCAACACTTCTGAAATCCAAACTGTGATTTCCTGACGATATTATTGTTACTCATGTGAGATACAATTCATCACCTCAAAAATTTTGGAAAATGATGGCAGTAGTGAAACAGATCGATAGTTGTTGACATCTCTCATATCATCGTGCTTACAGACGGTTTTAACAATGGCATATTTCAATCTCTCTGGAAAACTTCCATGTGTTACTGATGCATTACGTATTTCAGATAAGACTGGGCTTATTGTATGGGAAGAGGACCGAATTTTATGAGCGTCTCTGTTTCAACATCCTGCTGTGATTTTTCTCTTCAGCTGTTCGTCGCTATATTTTCTACTATATTTAATAAGTGATTATTAAATATATTTGCTATCTGTGTTCGAGAAAAATCTTATAACTACTTCCGCAGTTTTATACTGATACTAAGGTAAACTCGTGAGAGATTTACATTACAAGAATTGTAAACATAATACTTTTCAAGCTCTCCCTCTTACACAAAAACCACTCGCAGTCAAAAAAACCGTATACTGGACGAGCTTCAACTGTTTCTTGATTCAGAATTATTAAACATTATTTTGAGTGTCTTAGTTGAAACGGTTTTCGATCTGAAGTCGAAAACGTCATACTCACGATAGCTGAGCTTCATCAAATATAGATCTTCATTCATTATACTGTGAGCCCACTTTTCTGAGACGCTTGGGATTTCGAAAGTCTCACTGCGCTTAATGGCTGTCGTCCTATTATAGTAGAGTTAATTACAGTATATTTGCCATTAATAAAGAAGCATCAGAAACATGGCAAATACCCAGTATTACCAGGACAATGCTGAATTTCATTAATTAAGGAGTGTATATCCTTAAATTCTGATAGAGAGTTTTCATCCTCTTTCTTGTCCGCAGCTCGTGGTCGTGCGGTAGCGTTCTCGCTTCCCGCGCCCGGGTTCCCGGGTTCGATTACCGGCGGGATCAGGGATTTTCTCTACCTCGTGATGACTGGGTGTTGTGTGCTGCCCTTAGGTTACTTAGGTTTAAGTAGTTCTACGTTCTAGGGGACTGATGACCATAGATGTTAAGTCCCATAGTGCTCAGAGCCATTTGAACCATTTGAACCTCTTTCTTCAGTTCAGGTCGTACCTGACCTCCAAGCGATTTGTTTCTTTTTTTTTTTTTCTTCTTTGGACAACGTGGTACTCAGCTTCAACCATTGCAACTAAAGGTCGAATCCGTCATTTAAGATGATAAATGCCTACCAATAACAATCGGCTGATATGTTAGGTAGATGGCATAAAACCGTTTTAAGAAACACTTAACAAAAGTCGTGGCGTTCGACAGAATGTACCCAATATTTTATAGAAATGCATCACATTTTTCATTCTAGACTTGCACCGAATTACGATTCTCACAGTATATTTTGTGTATAAAAGGTGACCTCCTGCGGATCCCTTGCAGACCAGTGTCAGAATCAGAGGATTTCAGAAGAGATATAACAATACAGAAGGACCAACAGGATAACGTTGTTGGTGTCAAAATAAACATTCAGTAAAATATATTTTTTGTGGACAAGAAACACATTCGGTATCTAAAGATATACAACAATAGCCTAAGACCTTAAGGATTTGACTTAGAATGCAAGTTACAGTAAAAATGGACGGCTGTACTAGTTGTGGTACTGCATTTGTTGTTCATAAGTTGATTATAGACAATCCATTAACCAGTCATTGTTAAAAACGTACATCTGAGTGCATTAACAGCATTTAATAAAATTTGTGGTGTGCATCGGCTGCAAGGACATGAATAGTATTTGAAAGGAATTTACATATGAAGACATTATCCACAGCTGATAACATTCTGAAGGACGCTATGTACATTAATTCTATCTGTGTTTAAGCTACCCAAGACACTCGTACACGCGCAAGCTGTATCATTCTTACCTGCCTGCTAGATTGCACTGCATTGTCCATTAGGTGGAGGCGATATTCTGCGTTAGCTATACTGCACTGGAGAGTCTCTCATGTGCTGAGCTGCTGGCGAATTATGTGACAGTCACTTCGGCAGCGGCATCAGCTGCCTTTTACCACTGTTCAGACTTGCTTCAGATTTTAACTCAGTGTCCACCTGGGCAGACCAACCTAGCTTATCCAGCACACTCAGAGGTGACAAATGTCTCTCATTTAACGCATATGTGACTAACTTTCAGAGCAATATTTGCAACCCCACAAGTGATTTTACTCAAGGCCTATGTGTATGAAGTGTAGTGTCCCGGAGATATAAAGTTTTACAGCCTTCATTACGCAAAAAATGGTCTGTCTACATGTCTGACCTGTCTCCTCGGACTCACCATCAACGATTCGTTATCTTTTAGGTCCATTAAATGTCTGTTACAGCGTTTTGTACTATCTATGAACTTGCTGTCATGTAAACGTTGAAATTTTTTATCACCACCCTATGTACTTGCCTGACTTCCCTGATCTTCCTTCAGTACAAACTCTTTACAAACTCACAGTCCAGGCAGGGACACTAAGGCGAAATGGGTATATGAAATATCTAAAAAGAAATGATTGTCGGAAAAACTGGCTCGACATATAGAAAAGTCAAAATAACCTTCGGTGAAATTAAAAGCAAGGGCGGTAACATTAAAAGTGCAATGGGAATTCCATTGTTAAATGCAGAGGAGAGAGCAGACAGGTGTAAAGAGAACTGTGGAGTCTCTATGACGTGGAGGGCTTATCTGATGACGTGATACGACAAGAAAAAACAGGAGTCGATAGGGAAGAGATAGGGGATCCAGTTTTAGAATCGGAATTTGAAATAGCTTTGGAAGACTTAAAATCAAATAAGGCAGAGGGGATCGATAACATTACATCAGAATTTTGTAAAATCTTCGGAGGAAGTGGCAATAAAACGACTACTCACGCTTGTGTGTAAAAAGTATGACACTGGCAACATACCATCAGACTTCCGGAAAAATATCATCCACGCAGTTCCAAACATTGCAAGAGCCGACAAGTGCGAGAATTATCGCACAATCACTTTAACAGCTAATGCATCCAAGTTACTGACAAGTATAATACACAGAGGAATGGATAAGAAAATTCAGGATGTCTTAGATGACTATCAGTTTGGCTTTAGGAAAGGTAAAGGCACCAGAGAGGCAGTCCTAATGTTGCAATTGGCAATGGAAGTAAAACTGAAAATAAATCAAGACATCTTCCACTGGGGGCCGAACTGCACTATAACCCTGGACCCAGTGTGGGACGGCGGTGGTGTGGGTGGACTGCTGAGGTCTGTTGTGGGATTGTGAACCACTGAGGGCTACGGTGGGACGAACCTTCTCCGTCGCTTCTAGGTCCCCGATTGAAATACACAATACAAATCGAAGAAAGACTAAAGTTGTGAGAAGTAGCAGAAGTAAGAACAGTGGGACATTCTGCAAGCGCCTATGGATATCTACGATGCTCTCAATGACAGCAAAGCACTACTCATTCGGTTTATGCTTAGTATACAATGCTTTTTTGTTTATATATACCTGGAACAAATTTGTTTCACCACATGCAAAATAATTATAAACTTCTCAATGGGTGCACTTCGTTAATATAATTCCATTAACGATAGCGGCCATCGTCAGTTAACAGCCTCCCTCGAAATACTGGACCTGAGACTAACGTGAGCATATAGTGACAAAACCGTTGTTAGGTTTCTGGTTTATTATTGGTATTTAGGGAAAGTGATGAAGGCTCCATAGTTTTATTGGATGTATCATATTTCATATTTGTAGGTTAAATATTTTTCAAACAGTTATTTTCAGCAGTCAATATATATCACGCCACAGAGGTTTTGAGTACAAGCAGTGTGGTCCTTCGTTGCCAGTGGCTTTGTCCTTGCAGTAGCATTCTAGAGACGCTAGCGGGGGAATATTATGTTGGCCGTGGTACTGAGTGGTGTGAAATAGCTTGCAGAACACGGAGATATAGATACAGAGAAGAATGAATTTCGAAATTTGATTTGATAAAGATCAATTTGCGAAGTGAAGATTAATAGGCACAGATGTTTCTGCGTTGCTTCCTTGTGCGTAATTATGATGTGTTTTAGTAATATTTTTATTTATTGGTCCGGGTTAGTTAATTTCATTGTTCAGACGTGAATAAGTAAAATTATCTATTCACATGGCTTGCTCGCAGAGGTTATAGATTTTACCATTCCTTTATCAGTTTCAGTAATTAATCACATGGGAGAGTAAAATTTATTACAAAAAATAAATATCGTAGGCCCATAGATGATTTAATAGGCAGACAACAAGTTTTAGTTTTGCAATAAATTTTTTCTAAAGGTCTACGCCTACATGTATACTCCGCTAACAACCAAGTGGTGTGTGGCGGAGGGACAATTCGGGCCAAAGTCATATCCTTCCCCTCTCCCCCATTGTTCCACTCGCGGATCGCTCCAGGGAAAAACGGCTGTCTGAACGCCTCAGTACGAGCTCTTATTTCTCTTATCTTTGAATGGCGACCATTTCGCGATTTGAAAGTTGGTGGTAGTAATATATGCTCTACATCCGAGGCGAAGATCGGATTTTGGAATTTAGTGAGTAAGCTCTTCCGTTTAGCGCGTCCTCTGTCTGCAAGTGTGTCCCACATCAAACTTTCCATGAGATTTGCAACGCTCTCACGATGGCTAAATGTACCAGTCACGAATCTTGCCGCTCCTCTTTGGATCTTCTCAATCTCTTGAATCAGACCCAACTGGTAAGCTTCCCATACAGACAAACAATACTCAACGACCGGACGAACTAACGTATTGTACGCAATTTCCTTTGTTGAAGGAGTGCATCGCTTCAGAATTCTACCAATAAACCGCAATCTAGAGTTCGCCTTACCCGTTGCTTGTGAAATCTAATCGTTCCATTTGAGATCATTTTCAGTAGTCACACCCAGATACTTGACGGATGTTGCCGCTTCCAAAGGCTGGGCATTTATTTTGTACTGGGGATTTTCGCTTTGTTATACGCGGTGGGTTACACTTACTAATATTGAGAGATAACTGCTAGTCATTACACTAAGCATTTATTTTCTGCAAATCTTCATTGATTTGTTCACAATTTTCGTGTGATACTACTTTCCTGTAGACTACTGCATCATCGGCAAACAGTCTAATGCCGCTGTCAATCCCATCAACCAGATCGTTTATGTAAATCGGAAAAAGCAGCGGACCTATTACGCTGCCCTGGGGCACACCTGAAGTTTCGCTTGTTTCTGTTAGAGTCACCCCATTCAGGACGACATACTGCTCTCTATCTGTTAGAAAACTTTCTATTCAACAGCGTATGTCATCGGATAGATCGTAAGCGTGCACTTTTTGGAGCAAGCGACAGTGCGGAACCGAGTCGAACGCCTTTCGAAAGTCGAGGAATATGGCATCAACCTGGGAGCCCGTACCTAGAGCCTGTTGTATATCATGAAGAAAGAGGGCCAGGTGTGTCTCGCATGACCGCTGTTTCCTGAAACCGTGCTGGTTTCTGCAAATGAGCTTCTCAGAGTCTAGAAAGGTCATTATGTCTGAACACAAAATATGTTCCGTGATTCTACAACAAATCGATGTCAGTGATATTTCTCCGCTAATTATGTGCATCCGATTTTCTATCCCTTTTACAGATTGCTATGACCTGGGCCTTCTTCCAGTCCTGTGGAGCTTTCCGCTGTCCCAACGATCTCTGATAGATGACGAATAAGAATTGTGCTATATTTGTAGCATGTTGTTGTTGTTGTTGTGGTCTGCAGTCCTGAGACTGGTTTGATGCAGCTCTCCATGCTACTCTATCCTGTGCAAGCTTCTTCATCTCCCAGTACCTACTGCAACCTACATCCTTCTGAATCTCCTTAGTGTATTCATCTCTTCGTCTCCCTCTACGATTTTTACCCCCCACGCTGCCCTCCAATACTAAATTGGTGATCCCTTGATGCCTCAGAACATGTCCTGCCAACCGATCCCTTCTTCTGATCAAGCTGTGCCACAAACTTCTCTTCTCCCCAATCCTATTCAATACCTCCTCATTAGTTATGTGATTTACCCATCTAATCTTCAGCATTCTTCTGTAGCACCACATTTCGAAAGCTTCTATTCTCTTCTTGTCCAAACTATTTATTGTCCATGTTTCACTTCCATACATGGCTACACTCCATACAAGTACTTCCAGAAATGACTTCCTGACACTTAAATTTATACTCGATCTTAACAAATTTCTCTTCTTCAGAAACGCTTTCCTTGCCATTGCCAGTCTACATTTTATATCCTCGCTACTTCGACCATCATCAGTTATTTTGCTCCCCAAATAGCAAAACTCCTTTACTACTTTAAGTGTCTCATTTCCTAATCTAATTCCCTCAGCATCACCCGACTTAATTCCACTACATTCCATTATCCTCGTTTTGCTTTTGTTGATGTTTATCTTAAATCCTCCTTTCAAGACGCTATCCATTCCATTCAACTGCTCTTCCAAGTCCTTTGCTGTCTCTGACAGAATTACAATGTCAACGGCGAACCTCAAAGTTTTTATTTCTTCTCCATGGATTTTAATACCTACCCAAAATTTTTCTTTTGTTTCCTTTACTGCTTGCTCAATATACAGATTGAATAACATCGGGGAGAAGCTACAACCCTGTCTAAATCCCTTCCCAACAACTGCTTCCCTTTCATGCCCCTCGACTCTTATAACTGCCATCTGGTTTCTGTACAAATTGTAAATAGCCTTTCGCTCCCTGTATTTCACCCCTGCCACCTTTACAAGTTGAAAGAGAGTATTCCAGTCAACATTGTCAAAAGCTTTCTCTAAGTCTACAAATGCTAGAAACGTAGGTTTGCCTTTCCTTAATCTTTCTTCTAAGATAAGTCGTAAGGTCAGTATTGCCCCACGTGTTCCAGTATTTCTACGGAATCCAAACTGATCTTCCCCGAGGTCCGCTTCTACCAGTTTTTCCATTCGTCTATAAAGAATTCGTGTTAGTATTTTGCAGCTATGGCTTATTAAACTGATTGTTCGGTAATTTTCACATCTGTCGACACCTGATTTCTTTGGGATTGGAATTATGATATTCTTCTTGAAGTCTGAGGGTATTTCACCTGTTTCATACATCTTGTTCACCAGATGATAGAGTTTTGTCAGGACTGGCTCTCCCAAGGCCGTCAGTAGTTCCAATGGAATGTTGTCTACTCCCAGGGCCTTGTTTCGACTCAGGTCTTTCAGTGCTTTGTCAAACTCTTCACGCAGTATCGTATCTCCCATTTCATTTTCATCTACATCCTCTTCCATTTCCATAATATTGTCGTCAAGTACATCGCCCTTGTATAGACCCTCTATATACTCCTTCCACCTTTCTTCTTTCCCTTCTTTGCTTAGAACTGGGTTTCCATCTGAGCTCTTGATGTTCATACAAGTGGTTCTCTTATCTCTAAAGGTTTCTTTAATTTTCCTGAAGGCAGTATCTATCTTACCCCTAGTGAGATAAGCCTCTACATCTTTACATTTGTACATTTTGCACTTCCTGTCGATCTCATTTTTGAGACGTTTGTATTCCTTTTTGCCTGCTTCACTTGCTGCATTTTTGTATTTTCTCCTTTCATCAATTAAATTCAATATTTCTTCTGTTACCCAAGGATTTCTACTAGCCCTCGTCTTTTTACCTACTTGATCCTCTGCTGCCTTCACTACTTCATCCCTCAAAACTACCCATTCTTCTTCTACTGTATTTCTTTCACCCATTCCTGTCAATTGTTCCCTTATGCTCTCCCTGAAACTCTGTACAACCTCTGGTTCTTTCAGTTTATCCAGGTCCCATCTCCTTAAGTTCTCACCTTTTTGCAGTTTCTTCAGTTTTAATCTACAGGTCATAACCAATTGATTGTGGTCAGAGTCCACATCTGCCCCTGGAAATGTCTTACAATTTAAAACCTGGTTCCTAAATCTATGTCTTACCATTATATAATTTATCTGATATTTTTTAGTATCTTTTAGTATTTGTAGCATAGTCAACATAAAATCTTACTGGGATACCGTCTGGGCTAGATGCCTTCCTGGCGTCTAAGGATCTTAACTGTTTTCCAATCCCATATACACTAAACACTATGTCAGCCATCCTTGCGTTTGCTCGATAATTGCAAGGGGGAATGGTGCTGCAGTCCTCTACAGTAAATTAATTTTTGAAAGTTAGGTTTAGAATTTCGGCCGTCTGTTTATCATCATCCGTTACATACCCGTACTGTTAGCAAGAAAAGGTATTGAATTATTTGCAGCGTTAATCGATTTTACGTACGACCAAAATTTTTTGGGGTTCTTTTTAGAATCTGCAGATAGAATATTGCTTTCAAATTCGTAAAAAGAATCTCTCATTGACGTTTTGAAAGCTGCTTTCATTTTGCATAATTTCTGCTTGTCAGCGAGGCAGTGACTACGTTTAAAACGACTGTGCAAAATTCTCTGCTTTCTCAGTAACTTCCTAATATGTTTGTTGAACCAAGATGGATCCATCCCCTCTCCTATATTTTTGCTAGGCACATATTTCTCCAGCACGTGGTGGACAATGGCTTTAAATTCCAAAAGACGCTCAATATCTTTGTGTCCCGCGGTGAATGCTTGGAGCTGGCAATGAAGATATTCATTAATGACACTTTTATTTGCTTTCCCAAACAAGAAAACTCTACGCTGTTCCTTTCGTCTTTTTGCAATTTCCACTGACATAGAAGCCACAACGACATTATGGTCGCTAATACCTTCTTCTAGATTAAATTCCTCAAAAAGATCAGGTCTGTTTGTCGCCAAGATATCTAATATGTTCCCATCTCGAGTTGGTTAAATTGCTCAAGGTTGTATGTTGAGAGCGCTCCTAGAATAACTTGACACGAGTCTTTGCTTCTGCCCCTGTGATAAACGTGTAATTTTCCCAGTCAATGGGCACCTGATTAAAGTCTCCGCCTATAACTAATGGATAATTTGGATATTGATTTCCTATATACTCAAGACTTTCCCTGAAACGGTCAGCGACGTTTGTTGCGGATGCTGGTGGTCTATGTAAACATCGTAACACAGTGGTCAGTTTTCCTTCCATCATTTAGTATATGCAAATTCCATCACCATCTCCACACGCCACGTTGGATAGAGCTGAACACAGCAGCTTAAAAGAAGAAACACGATCTACTTAGACTAAGTGCGTGTTCTCGCATTGCACTGCGCAAGGTTTTCTTCCATTTTAGCTTCGTTACTGCTGCGCTGCATATTTTATGTTCATCTCTTCAAGCAGTAACGATTTTCCGTTGCCAGAGGTCAGCCACATGAAATCTGTTAGGGCCAGTTTTACATTACAGTCACGTCACAGTTATGTCATTCGCGGCCCGCCCGGTTGGCCGTGCGGTCTAACGCTCTGCTTCCCGGGTAGGAAGGCGTGCCGGTCCCCGGCACGAATCCACCCGGCGAATTAGTGTCGAGGTCCGGTGTGCCGGCCAGTCTGTGGGTGGATTTTAGGCGGTTTTCCATCTGCCTCGGCGAATGCGGGCTAGTTCCCCTTATTCCACCTCAGCTACACTCTCGGCGATTGCTGCGCAAACACCATTTCTACGTTCGCGATCACCATAATTACTCTACCACACAAACATTTGGGGTTACACACTCCTCCGGTATGAGACGTCACCGGAGAGGAGGGGGGGGGGGGGGGGGGGGCACGGTTCGGTGAGGGGCGGCGGTGGGGTGGGTGGACTGCTGTGGCTTATTGTGGGGTAGTGAACCACTGAGGGCTACGGCTGGACGAAGCCTCTCCATCGTTAGTCGTTTCTAGGTCCCCGTTTTAATACAATACAATAGGTCGTTTCCAGTCAACTTTCGTTTTCAAAATTCATTACCAGTTCTATTTAGGTAAAGTTCATTTCAGATGTCATCTCATATTCAGTCTTATTCTCACAGTGCAGTGTTATAGTTGCATGTGTATCATTTAGTGTTTGGAAGTTTGTTTAGTCAGATTGTGTACGTGGAGTCACATGGAATTTTTAGAGAATTTGATTACCTTTTCTTTCACGATTCTTTCAGTAAATCTATGTAGCACTTCTTTATTATGTTAGCTCTGTGTGGTGGCACTGCAAGTCAAATACTGTGACATCATGCAAGGTAGCACTGTGACAATAGGGCTGCTTATATAGTTTTCAGTTTTAGATTTGTAATTTAATTGGTTGAAGGTAACTAACATACAGTTATACAATTTCAGTTTTGGCGACTCATTTACCAGGTAGCGTTTCCGTAACTACACGACTTACCGTTGCACGTGATTACTACACAGAGGCACGAGTTATACGAGTTACAAGGAATAGCAATTCAGTTTACATCAGTTTCCGTTCAAAAGATTAAACATTGAAAAGTTACAGCGTACACCAGACAAGAAGCTCTCAGATGACCGCATAGTAAATAATGTAGCACAGGTAGATCTACAGATCACACAGTATACGAGTAACTCTGTTAGGTTTTATATTTACAACACCATGGAATGGTTCACACTTTCTAAAGGAAGTAATCGACTACTTACTTTTGATATACCTTGAAGACAGTCATAAAGTGTCAGAAATCGACTGTTTTGTAACGTAAAACTACAACTTTGAAAAAACTTCTGTGCTTTCGTGGGACTTGAGGATGTATACTATAGCAAGTTGTATACTAATGTCACCATAGCCAGTCAAAAGCCTGGTTTTGAAAGTGGAGAAGTAACGCACCGTAGTTTGTTTTTGAAGACTCTTTGTGTGGCTACGCGTCAGTAGTACCCAGCATAGGCGTTATCTGGGATGACACCTTCGACAGGTGAAGAAATTGAGAAACTCAAAGACGTACAACGAAGAGAAGTATTTTTTTTTCTTTTTTTAATTGTGAACTTCAACTTTACCCAAACAGGGCAGCTACGATGGAGAAGGCGTGCTACGATGCTGTGTAGGAGTAGAACACCAGCATAGCAGTTACGAAGGCCGACATTTCTCCATATTAGGAATGGTCTGTTTGTGTCCTGTGAAGTTCACTACCGCAGATGTAACCCAACAGCAGATTCAGAGCCTTTGCCGACGTTACAGCATTGAAGACGATACAGACTGAAAAAGATGTGAAGAGAGTAGAGAAGAATGTTAGTGAATTTACAGTGAATGCTGACCTCAAGACTAAGCTACTGGTTGAAACGTCAGATGTCAAGGCATGGAGACTATACACGGCTTACGGCATCTGGAGAAGAACAGGTAAGCTACAGGCTAACAGGGGAGTGAAATACTGGTCGTGGACACTGTAAATACTACGAAGTCTTGCAAAGACAAAAAAATGGAAAGAAGTGTATAATGAAAAATGCCAAATTGTGAAAATCAGAAAGTCAACATTACATGCAACGGAGTCGATCCCTCTGAGGAAGAGTGTCTATATCAGTTGGACTATGGAAAAAAAGCTAAAGTCTAGACATAAGGATCGTGATACGGTGTGTATGGGAGCGTAGAATCAATTTCAAACATGGTACTGATGAGAAGATTGAAATGTGGGGGGCACATCGTGACGTAGGGCGATAACGTTTTAACCAACAAGAAACGTATTAGTGCACGCGTAACAGAGAACAAGCGGACGGAAGAAATCAGGTAGGTATGTAAGGAAGGCGAAGAAACATACGCAGCAGGTAGGGTAGGTTGGTTGGTTGGTTGTTTGGGGGAAGAGACCAAACAGCGAGGTTATCGGTCTCATAGGGTTAGGGAAGGATGGGGAAGGAAGTCGGCCGTGCCCTTTCAAAGGAACCATCCCGGCATTTGCATGGAGCAATTTAGGGAAATCACGGAAAACCTAAATCAGGATGGTCGGACGCGGGATTGAACCGTCGTCCTTCCGAATGCGGTTCCAGTGTGCTAACCACTACGCCACCTCGCTCGGTAGTAAATAAGCAATACTGAAGAAAATATATTAACAGCTTAAAAAGTTCTTGGTTTGACCGGAATTTCAAAAAACATTACGGCCTCGAGTCGTAAAAAATGCCATAGATGGGCAGTGACAAAGATTTCTCAATACTCAACTCATTTCTCGTCGACTGATTATTTTCGCATGTAACGCACTTCATTTTACTTCTTCTGTGTATGAAAATCAACGGTTCGGTTGTCTAGCTATGGTAACCGGAGGGTTGTGTACTATTTCCTCGTAACTGTGTCGATTTTTCCATCCTAAATCTTCAGTATTTCACAAGTTAGCAACCAAATTAGAATTTTTGGGTATTCGTAGCAGATTTCCTCGTTATTAGTAGTGGTGTGTAATACTTTCTATTTCTCACTCTCTTTTCTTTTATCTGGCATCAGCCTCCTGACTGGTGAGATTTTCTTCAGCTCAGAGTAATTTCTCAGTTCCTGAATGTATTGTTACATTTATTGTAAACTCTATTTTTTTCCTTTACAGTTTCTGTCTTAAACGACTTCCCCTAATCCGTAGGCCGTTGTTCACTGTTGTCAACTAACGTATCATCCGGATTCCTTCTTCTGATTAACTCCGTCTGCATAATCACTTCGCAGACAGTTCTCACTACTTCTCAGCACCTTTCTGTAACGCCATATCTCAAACTCTTTGATCTTCTTTTTTCCCGACTTTCCCACAATTAATGTTTGAACCACGCTGTTCTCTAGACGTATGAGGTGTGGCAATAAAGAAATCGGATTGGTTGCTGCGTGCATTTCCGGCTTCGTCAGTGACAAAGGGAAAAGGGGGGGAATGACCATGACACTCTCATTGATACACATACAAAATTCCACACTGCTCTGCTAGTCAGCCTGGCTGTGAGCTTTCTTAGAAACGGGGCGTGTGTCTGAGCTCCGTGGGATTTGTGCTACGCCCTACAATGGAACAACGCATCAACATCACATTCCTCACAAAACTTGGAAAATACACCTCCGAAACTTACGATTTGTTGAAACAAATTTATGGTGATGTGTCTATCTCGTACGCAAGTTTTTGAGTGGGTTTAGAGGTTCCAGGACGATAGGGAAGACGTCGAAGACGATCCACTTCGAAAACTGAAGAGGATGTGGAGAAGGTCAGTCTAATGTTTGAGAAGACTGTGGCCTGAGCTTTCGAGCAATTTCAGAACTTGCCTACACCAATAAAGAAAGCATTAGGTAGATTTTACACGATGATCCGGAATGACAAAGGTTTGTCGTGAAGTGGTGCCAAGAACCCTCACAAACGAACAAAAGCAATATCGAGTGGACTGGTATGTAGACTCTGTTGAAAACATTGGAAATGACACTGATTACCTCAGCAAAGCAATTACGTGTGATGAAACATGTATATTCCAATACGATCCAGAGACTAAGCGACAATCCGTGCACTGGAAGGGTCCTCAGTCCCCTACGAAGAAGAAAACGAGCATGAGTAAATCAAAATTCAAAGTAAGGATGACTGTTTCCTTCGGTATCCTAGGAGATATCTACTTTGATTGGGTGCCTGAAGGTCAGACTGTCAACCAAGATTATTATGCAGCTTTCTGAAGTCCCTCCGTGAATATGTGCGACGTAGGAGACCAGATCTGTAGAGAAATCGCTCATGGATTGTTCATCAGAACAGGCCGCCTCATAACGCAATGTCTGTGAAGAGGTTTTCGGCGAAAAATAACATTCCAGTGATGGAACATCCACTGTACTCGCCTGACTTGGCACCATGCAACTTTTTTCTCTTCCCAAAAATGAAGTCTGCACTCAGAGGTACCAGGTTCGAATCCGTGGACGCAGTGAAGGAAAAAGCGACGAGCCTCCTCAATAGCATAACAGAAAAAGACTCGCAGCACTGCTTTCAACAGTGGAAAATTCGCATGGAGCGGTGCAGGGATCAGGAAGGGGACTATATTGCAGGTGACGACATTTCAGGTGTCTAAGTAAATAAAGAGTAGGAGTCCGATTCTTCACAAGAACACATCGAACATTGTCACGAATTTCTCTCTCAATTAAAGGCTTATGTTTGATACTAGTACACTTTATTTCACGAGATATGCCCTCTTTTCCAATACTAGTCACCTTATATCCTCCTTGCTTCCGTCTGCCATTCATATCTTGCATCCAAGGTAACAGAACTCCTTCATCTGCTATATAGTGACGAATTTCTTAATGTTTAGTTTATCGTTAGTTCTGCTGCTAATCAATACTCTCGTCTATTTTTTTTTTTTAACTCTCAGTCCATATTCTGTGCTCAGAAGTCTTTTAACTCTTCTTCACTCTGAACAAGGCAGTAATATCATCAGCGAATCCTGTCATAAATGTTCTTCTATTCAGAATATAAATCCCACTAGTCGTGTTTTATTTTATTTTCGTTGCTGTCTTTCGGTATACAGGTTGAACAGTAGTCGAGATAAATTGTATCTGTACCTTTAGGCAATTTAAATTTGAGCACACTCTCTTCGTCTTCCATTCTTATGTACTTGAATGTACTGTAGAGTTCCTCCCTTTCCTTATAGCGTTATACCAGTTCTCCTGAGGATCTCAAATACTCTGCACAATTTTACATCGTAGAACACTTCTCTAAATAAATCCTAACAACATGCCTTGATTCTTGTTTAATTTAATTTAATTTATTTTTGTTTTATTTTATTGCTTCGATTTTCAGGCGTAATGCCAGAACTTTTCTTCTAGCATCTTTACCTTTTTTGAAATTCATTACCTCGTTTCAGATTCACATTCTGCCTTACATGCTTTACGACAAAGGAAGAAACATCGTAGGTGCAATACAGTCCTCACGGAACTCTTCATATTGTCTTGAGAAGTGTAATTTAACAAATATGAATCTTATTGGTGTTTTGAACATTGTGTATTCTAGAGCCAACTCAAGACAGCACAGTGCCCGTTTTGTTCGAGAAGAAAAATTACTTTCATAAAAATAACTGCCTCAAATCAGGATAAATAGGTCCTGAAAATTTTACAAAGGTTCGTGAAAGGGAGCGACAAAAAAAGGCACGCACTGCGTAACGTGTTACATTTCTTGTTATTCTCGTGTAGTATATGATGTCACCATTAATGAACGGTTGTGTTTGTATTTTAAATTTCCATAGCCCTGCAATTCCGAGCGATTTACGTTTGCTCGCGAAGGACTGTGATACGGTGATAATAATTTCTGTACTCTCTAACGATGCTGGTGCAAGTTCTTAGGCATCTGTGAGCAGTATCGATATTTCCTCTAAGGCGCGACGTGGAGCAGCGTCTGCAGGGGATTTGCCAGTTGTTTACGTAACGAACACCTGGGCAAACAGGATACTCGCGACTCCAACCCCCTTGCTGTTGAGTGGTCGGTAAGTGTTGTTAAGCTATAATTAAATCAATATAGTTCATAGAACAAATTAAAAACTGCGGGTTTATTTATACTCGCAATACGTTTAATTCTGAGTATATTTTTTATATAATGATGAATTTGCTAGGGAAAAGAACTGTGACTCATTACTGATCACGGTACTGAATTAAATGCGAAGTAGGATTACATATTCGTTAAATAAGACGTCACAATTCTGGTCATTACCTGAACATTCGTTCAGAC